>NW_027361840.1:3655000-4112500 GCF_039654945.1 Dendrobates tinctorius
CTGGAAAAAGTCACTCAAGGATACATCCATAGCAGCTGTATATAGTCAGATAACTTTATCCGCAGGCTTCCTAAGCGTCAATTCTTCTGCTCATGGTTGGCAACTGGAGGATAACAGTGACAATGGATAGAAAATCAGAAGTTTTTAGAAAAATTTATTGTATAAAATGAGTAATTGTAACAACAATGACAACTTATGAGAATGGCTAAATATACTCTATGTTATATATCCAATAGTGAGGAAGAGGAGGAAGAGGAAGAGGAGGAGGAGGAGGAGAAAGAAGAGGAGGAGAAAGAGGAGGAGGAAGAGGAGGTGGAGGAGAAAGAGGAGGAGGAGGAGGAGAAAGAAGAGGAGGAGAAAGAGGAGGAGGAAGAGGAGGAGAAAGAGGAGGAGGAGGAGAAAGAGGAGGAGGAAGAGGAGGAGGAAGAGGAGGAGAAAGAGGAGGAGGAAGATGTGATAAACACATCAGAAGGAAGCAAAGAGAAAATCATCTTGTAAGTAGAGAGATAATGAGATTATAACATACTCCCCAACACTCCCAGGACATCAGAGTCTCCTGGAAAAAGTTACTCAATGATAAATCTATAGCAGTTGCATACAGACAACTTTATCCGTAGGCTTCATGTAACCTCCACTTCAATGTCACCCTCATTTTGTCCCTCCTCCGTACCAATACCCTCCCATGCTACCCCTTCTTCATCCTGAGTGTCCCATCTCCATTCTCCTTTCTGAGTCTCCTCATGCTATCCTTTTGCAATACATTCTCCATAATGAGCCCTTCCACACTACCACAGTTCCATATCGAGACACCCCAGATTCTCCATATCAAGCCTCCCCTTTTCTCCATACTGAGACTCCCCCAATTCTCAATATCGAGCCCCCTATACTACATACCGAGGACCCTTCTATTCTCTATACCAAGTCCCCCATTCGCCATACTGAGCAAACCCACACTTCTCCTTCTACATAACAAGCCCCCTTACGCTTCACCTTTTCGATATCGATACCCCTACATTCTCCACACTGAGATCATCCATTCTTCATATTCAACCCCCTATGCTACTTATTCTCCATACTGAGCCCCCCAATGCTAATCCTTCTCCACAAAAAGATCTACTCTATTCTCCAAAGCGAAATCCCTCCATTCTCAATAATGAGCCCCATCACGCTACCTCTTTTCCATATCTAGACGACTCAGATTCTCCATCTCAAGCCCCCTATTCTCCATACTGAGAACCCTTAAGGGTGTGTGCACACGCTGCGGAATCCGCTGCGGATTAATCCGCACGGATTTTGCAAAAACCGCAGATAATCCGCAGGTCAAAAGACCTGCGGATTATCTGCGGTTTTGCCTGCGGTTTGGTCCTGCGGATTCACTATCTCCACAATGGTGGAGATAGGAACCCGCAGCGGTTTCCGCAGAAAGAATTGACATGCAATTCTTTCTGCGGATTCAAAACCGCAGCAAATCCACGCGGTTTTTTCCGCAGCGTCGGCACAGCGGTTTTTTTTCCCATTCATTTGAATGGTACTGTACACCGCAGCTAAAGCTGCTGCGGGTCCGCAGCGGCCAAAACCGCTGCGGAAACACAGCGGAATCCGCAGCGTGTGCACATACCCTTATTCTCCATAACAAGAACCCCCATTCTCCATACTGAGCCCCTTCGGCTGCCTCCCTGTATCTTCAGTACTGCAGTGACGTCTGCAATGTGATGAGATGACCTCTTCGTGCTGCCGTGATGTCAGTAGTGTGAGCTTGCAGCTGCATGTTGGGTTATACAATTGATGGCAGCGGTGGGACGTGCGAGACCTCCCAGGCTGCGATCTATGACACTTTGTTTCTAATGAAAACTTCATTTTTCACTATAGATATGAAAAAAAGACAACAAGGACCGAGACAGAGCCAATCCTGTAAGTAATTAGTGCAATCATGACCGCATTTACTCCAACTTTCGAACGATGTCGTCATATTGTGACCTAAGCACAGGACATTACACAGGACAATAGCACTGTATAAATCCTCAGACTGATCAGAATGATAATGTGAACTGTGTATTAATTTGTTATTTTGGATTTTTTTTTTAAGACAAAAACGGAAATGGTGGATGCCAAAGTGCATGAGAGGAAAGAACAGCAGCCCTGCAAAGAACATGTAAGTGTTTTAACCCTTCCCACAAATCGATGTGCCCTTATGTGCTAATTGCTGTCTTCTAGATGCAATATTATACAATGATTCCTCCTGGTAGTTACAGGAAGAGCATCAGTCCCCTTTCCAGTGCATGTGATATTTATACAATCAGCTAATAATTAGCAATGACCTCTATCTATATCATGTGGTGAAGTATATGAGACAGGTCACATATGTGCTTATAGTCTGTGTCCCCATGCTGCAAAGATTTCTTCCTGATTATTATTTTACATGATATTTATTTGTGATCATTTCCTCTATTTCTCCAACAGCAGAATTGATAAAAATACTTGAGCTGTCCACCAAAATGTCCCCTGCACACTCTGCATAAAGAGACCCCCTCATTCTTCATACCGAGCTACCACACACTACCCCTTCTCCATTTTGAATTCCCCCATGCTTTTTCCTCATATTGAGACCCCCCCATGCTAACCTTTCTCCATGCTGAGACCACCTCCATTCTCCCTACAGAGACCCCCTCTATGGTACCTTTTTTCCATACTACAATGTTTACAATTCTCCATAGTGAGCCCCCTTCTCCATAGTGAGCCCCATTCTCCATAGTGAGCACCCATTCTCCATAGTGAGCCCCCCATTCTCCATAGTGAGCCCCCCCATTCTCCATAGTGAGCCCCCCCATTCTCCATAGTGAGCCCCCCATTCTCCATAGTGAGCCCCCCATTCTCGATAGTGAGCCCCATTCTCCATAGTGAGCCCCCCATTCTCCATAGTGAGCCCCCCATTCTCCATAGTGAGCCCCCCCATTCTCCATAGTCAGCCCCCCATTCTCCATAGTGAGATCCCCCTTCTCCATAGTGAGCCCCCCATTCTCCATAGTGAGCTTCCATTCTCCATAGTGAGCCCCCCATTCTCCATAGTGAGCCCCCCCATTCTCCATAGTGAGCCCCCCATTCTCCATAGTGAGCCCCCCCATTCTCCATAGTGAGCCCCCCATTCTCCATAGTGAGCCCCCCATTCTCCATAGTGAGATCCCCCTTCTCCATAGTGAGATCCCCCTTCTCCATAGTGAGCCCCCCATTCTCCATAGTGAGCCCCCCATTCTCCATAGTGAGCCCCCCATTCTCCATAGTGAGCCCCCCATTCTCCATAGTGAGATCCCCCCATTCTCCATAGTGAGATCCCCCTTCTCCATAGTGAGCCCCCCATTCTCCATAGTGAGCCCCCCATTCTCCATAGTGAGCCCCCTATTTTCCATAGTGAGTCCCCCATTCTCCATAGTGAGATCCCCATTCTCCATAGTGAGCCCCCCATTCTCCATAGTGAGCCCCCCCATTCTCCATAGTGAGACACCCATTCTCCATAGTGAGACACCCATTCTCCATAGTGAGACACCCATTCTCCATAGTGAGCCCCCCATTCTCCATAGTAAGCTCCCATTCTCCATAGTGAGCCCCCCATTCTCCATAGTGAGCCCCCCATTCTCCATAGTGAGACACCCATTCTCCATAGTGAGATCCCCCTTCTCCATAGTGAGATCCCCCTTCTCCATAGTGAGATCCCCCTTCTCCATAGTGAGCCCCCCATTCTCCATAGTGAGCCCCCCATTCTCCATAGTGAGATCCCCCTTCTCCATAGTGAGATCCCCCTTCTCCATAGTGAGCCCCCCCATTCTCCATAGTGAGCCCCCATTCTCCATAGTGAGCCCCCCTATTTTCCATAGTGAGTCCCCCATTCTCCATAGTGAGATCCCCATTCTCCATAGTGAGCCCCCCCATTCTCCATAGTGAGACACCCATTCTCCATAGTGAGACACCCATTCTCCATAGTGAGACACCCATTCTCCATAGTGAGCCCCCCATTCTCCATAGTGAGCCCCCCATTCTCCATAGTGAGCTCCCATTCTCCATAGTGAGCCCCCCATTCTCCATAGTGAGCCCCCCATTCTCCATAGTAAGCTCCCATTCTCCATAGTGAGCCCCCTATTCTCCATAGTAAGCTCCCATTCTCCATAGTGAGCCCCCCATTCTCCATGCATTCTTTTTGTAATCCGATTTGTGTGTGATGCATCAGTTCTTAATAGTCTGAAGCTGGTGACGTGAGAGAATATTGAAACATAAATTAAATTTATGGGATTAAATATCTTAAAATTGGCACGTGCTTATGTACTCACACCTTTTGTGATGAAGCCCTTAAACATTTCGGGTGCAAGCAATTCCCTTTATAAGTTAATTAGTGAAAGGAAGCCCACCTGTGTGTAATCTAAGTGTTACATGGTCTGTCAGTATATACACACCTTTTCTGAAAGGCCACAGAGGCTGCAACACCATTAGAGGGGTTTTCCCACGAACAAAGTTCATTTTAATCAATAGATCTCATAATAATAATAATTTCCACAATTGGAGGTGTTTCAAAGTATTCTTCCTGTGCTGAGATAATCTTATAAATGTGCCCCTACTGTGTAATGGCCGTGTCTGACCGCACAGGAACATGGTCTGATCATACCACAGCTCCTGGGCAGGGGAGGACACGAGACAGTACCACAATACTGGATCGCAAATGATTGTTTCTTTATTTTTAACCCCTTACCAAGGGTAGTTTGCACTTTAATGACCGGGCCAATTTTTACAATTCTGACCACTGTGCCTTTTTGAGGTAATAACTCTGGAACGCTTCCATGGATCCCACTGATTCTGACACTGTTTTCTCGTGACATATTGTACTTCATGGTAGTGGTTAAATTTCTTTGATATGACTTGCGTTTATTTGTGGAAAAAAACCCGGAAATTTGGCGAAAATTTTGAAAATTTCGCAATTTTCCAACTTCGAATTTTCATGCCCTTAAATCACAGAGATACGGCACACAAAATACTTAATAAGTAACATTTCCCACATGTTTACTTTACATCAGCACAATTTTGGAACCAAAATTTTTTTTTATTAGGAAGTTATAAGGGTTAAAAGTTGACCAGCGATTTCTCATTTTTTACAACACCATTTTTTTTTAGGGACCACATCACATCTTAAAGTCACTTTGAGGGGTCTATATCATAGAAAATACCCAAAAGTGACACCATTCTAAAAACTGAACCCTTGATGGTGCTCAAAACCACATTCAAAAAGTTTATTAAGCCTTCAGGTACTTCACAAGAATTTTTTGAATGTTTCACAAAAAAATTACTTCAGGTCCAATTTATTTTATTTTCACAAGGGTAACAGGAGAAATTGGACTGCAAAAGTTATTGTGCAATTTCTCCTGAGTACGCTGATCCCCCATATGTGGGGGGGAACTACTGTTTTGGTGCATGGCAGAGCTCAGAAGGGAAGGAGCGCCGTTTGACTTTTTCAACGCAGAATTGGCTGGACGCCATGTCACGTTTGGAGAGCCCCTGGTGTGCCTAAACAGTGGAAACCCCCCCCACAAATGACACCATTTTGGAAACTAGACCTCCCCAAGTAACTTATCTAGATGTGTGGTGAGCACTTTGAACGTCTTCATAGAAGTTTATAACGTAGAGCCGTAAAATTAACAAAATCATATTTTTTTCCACAAAAATTATCTTTCTGCCCCCAATTTTTCACTTTCCCAAGGGTAACAGGAGAAATTGGACCCCAAAAGTTGTTGTGCAATTTGTCCTGAGTATGCTGGTACCCCATATGTGGGGGTAAACCACTGTTTGAGTGCATGGCAATGCTCCCCTAAGCCACCAGAACACGCTGCAATCTTGTTTGATCGCAGTGTGCCGGGGGTTAAAGTGCCGCGAGGGGTCCGTGACCGCTCCTGGCACTTAGTTCCGGGTGTCAGCTGTGATAATCAGCTGACACCCGGCCACGATCAGCCGCGCTCCCCCTGTGAGCGTGGCTCATCACGTATGACGTACTATCCCGTCCATGGGCATTCAGGTCCAGGGCACCTGGACAGGATAGTACGTCATATGTCAGAAAGGGGTTAAACAATGTTTTACTTTAGTCATAAAAATGTTTTACCTCACAAAAATAATCAGCTGTGATCCCATGCTGTACTATCTGTATACTCTTTTCCTTCCTCCCCTGCTCAAGAGCTGTGGTATGATCAGACCATGTTCCTGCACAGTCAGACATAGCAATTACACAGTACACAGCAGGGGCACATGTATAAGATTATCTCAGCAGAGGGACATTATTTTTAATTACATCCAATTGTGTAACGTATTTTATTTCCAAGATCTATTGATGAAAATGAACTTTGTTTGTGGGAAAATCTCTTTAAGCAAGAGGCACCACTAACCAGACAATGCCATGAAGACCAAGGAGCTATCCAAACAAGTCAAGGACAAAGTTCTTGAGAAGTACAAGTTCGGGTTGGGTTGTAAAAAAAAAAAAATCCCAATCTCTGATGATCCCCCATAGCACCATCAAATCCATCATCATCAAATGGAAAGATCATGGTACCACAACAAACCTGCCAAGAGAGGGCTACCCACCAAAACTCTCAGCTCGGGCAAGGAGGGCATTAATCAGAGAGGTATCCCTGAAGGAGCTGCAGAGTTCCCAAGCAAACACTGGAGTATCTGTCCATACGACCACAATAAGCTGTACGCCCCATAATGGTAGCCTTTATGGAAGAGTGGGCAGAAAAAGGCGTTTAATTACACACAAAAATGGTCTTGTTTTGAGTTTCCGAAAAGACATATGGGAGACACCTCAAATGTATGGAGGAAGGTGCTGTGGTCAGCTCAGACTAAAATTTTACATTTTGGCTACCAAGGTAAACGCTATGTCTATGTCTACGTCAAGCCAATACAGCTCATCACCCAGAGCACACCGCTGTGAAATGTGGTGGCAGCATTATGATGTGGAGATGTTTTTCGGCAGCAGGGACAGGGAACATGGCCCGAATCAAGGGGAAGATGGATGGTGTGAAATACAGGCATATTCTTGAGCAAAACCTGGCTCAGCCTGTCAGTGAATGGAGCCTGGTAAAAAGGTTCGCTTCCAACAGGACGATGACCCGATCCATACTGCTAAAGCAACACTCAAGTGGTTTAAGAGGAAACATGTAAATGTTTTGGAGCGGTCAAGTCAAAGCCCAGACGTTAATCCAATTGAGAATCTGGGTCAGACTTGAACATTGCTGTTCACCAGAGGAAACCATCTAACTTGAAGGAGCTGGAGCAGTTTTGCCTTGAGGCATGGGCAAAATTCTTAGTGGCAATATGTGGAAAGCTCATAGAGACTTATCCAAAGTGACTTGCAGCTGCAATTGCCACAAAAGGAGGCTCTACAAAGTACTGATTTTAGGGAGGGTGTAGTTATGCACACTGACATTTACAGTTATTTTGTCACATTTGTTGTTTGCTTAACAATAAAAAGAAAACCAAATGTTTACAGTTGTTAGGCATGCTCTTTACATGAACTGATGTGAACCCTCACAAAAACACTGAAATTCCAGATTTTGAGGTAGCAAACCACAAAATTGCCAAGGGGGTGAATACCTTCACATTTTACATGTTATTTATTTGTGATCATTTCTTCTACTTCTTCAGCAGAGAAAAAGATGAAAAAGAAAAAGAGAGCCGTCCACCAAAGTAAGGAAGAACTTCTCCCATTGTTGTATGTGACATATTGTTAGACTAAGGCTCATAATATCAGGGGTAGATATACTTTGTGTCTTCCCTTTATGTCTTGACACTATATTGTATATTTTTAATGTAAGAAACCAATATATTTAAGTGTCTCTATATGTCCCATAGTGAGAGAAAAGCATTTCCCTTTTCAGTTCCCATTTTCCAAACTCACTAACCTTCCTGTCCTTTTTCCTCCATTCTAAACACTAGGCTCCTCAGAACCTTTTTCTGCTGCTTCAGCAGCACCATGGCATAATAAAGAAAAAGCGTAAGTATAATTTTTTTTTTAGTTAAATAATTTTAAGATTTACAAACTCTAATCAGTATCATCTTAAGCGTTGATTTATTTTCATATAAACTATCGGGTGGTGACAAATAAGTTTAATTCTTTTGAAAAAAACACAGAATTATAAAGTGATGAGGGCAGGTACGTTAGTGTATAGGAGGAGAGGTAGGAGGAAACAATTATTTACACATGCAAAGATAGATTCTTTTTACAGAAGCAAGGCACTGCCATGGGCATGACCTGTGTGTGATTGTGTCAAAATGTCTTTCTCGGCCTATGGGAGAGAAAACATTTTCACAGTGGCCCCCAAGCCCACTTCCCATGTGAACTGCTGGTAAAAGGACATTGATGACAGGGCACCAAACTGAAAAATGTTATGACTGTGTTGAACCGCAACAACTCTTAATATCCAGGTCATGTACAAGTCTCATATACATATTGATATTTTGTCTATCCAACTCACATCAGGGGATGTCCTAATACAGATGGATGTCTTCAGAAAGGAGATATCAATTAATGACTTATTGCACGCATCTACAGCCCATATTAGATCAGATATGAAGGCCATTCCCACTGATCGGTTCCTGTGAATGAGGAGCATTTGCTCTTCTGAGGAAAGTTTTGAGGCATTCAGGTCCCCTATGCCCTCACACCCAGCAGCACTCATCTATGTATTATTAAAGAGGTTGTCCGGTCAAAACTGATAAGTCTGCAGAATTCCCTCGGTGAACGCAATAGAAGTGTATGGAGCGAGGCCACGTCCACTGGCCAGGAGTATGTATAACTCATACGTACCCACCGTTACAGAGTCTGAAACCAGCAAATATCCACAGCACACAGTGCTAGCACTGGGGGATTCATAAGTCTGCAGTCACACAGAGTGACTGCAGACTTATCGGCTTTGACCGGACAACCCCTTTAAACTCTTTGCCTAACCAGCCCTGTATAACGTTATTCGGTTAAAAAAATGCTTTAAAAAAGCATTTATATTGTCCCCATTACCTATGCTAATGAGGGCTTTGACTAGTCGATGAGGCGTCAGTTGCCCCAGACAAGTCAGCACTCTTTCCCTGTTATCACGCCCCTGTGCATGTCTCTGAAGAGGAAAGCGTACAGCCGGCTTCAGAGGTGCTGTGACGCTGCCAAAATGAGGGGCGCACATGTGCTAGATTTGCATGAGTTTGAGATAAGGCCGGCTCATGAAAATTATGTCATCACACCCACAGGGGCATGATAACATGGAATGAAGGACTAGTCTGGGGCAAATACTGCCCATTGACTAGTCAAAACCCTCATTATCATAGGCAACAGGTGCAATATAAATGCTTTTTTAAAGCATTTAACTGAATTACATTATACAGGGCTGGTTAGGCCGGGATTCTAATCACAAACAGCTGAATGCTGCTGGGTTGGAGAGCATGGGGGGACCTGACAGGGTCCCTTTAACCGCCAGAGGTATTTTAGGTTTTGCGTTTTCTTTTTTTGCTTCCCTTTTTCCCAGAGCCATAACTTTTTTATTTTTCCGTCAATATGGCCATGTGAGGCCTTGTTTTTTGTGGAACGAGTTGTACTTTTGAACACTATTGGTTTTAACATACTATGTGTTGGAGCTGGCGGAATGCACCAAATAATAAAATGATAGTAAGGTGCGTTCTCAGCCCGGGGTCCACCGCGCAGAGGTGGTAAACTACTGCTTGGTAATGGCAGATGTATATAGCGGTATACAGGTCACACGCGGGTTAACGTCACCCGGTGTGAACAGAAGCGGACTCTGTTACGTCACAGAGCCGCAGGACCGCGGAACATAAATGCCAGAGCCTGATAAAACTCACAGCACTTGGCAAGAGAGTGCTCAGTATGTGGTCACAGAACTCAGCCCCAAGGACACGAGGACTGAGTCCCTCTAGACCTACAGAGCATGCGGCGTCACACATGCGGACGCCCCTAATGAACGCTAACCACCGAGGAGTGCAGAATATGTGCACCATGGCGTACAGACAAAGCCACCGGTGGATGCTGATGGCAGTCTCTGACTCTGCCTCTACCTGGACCTCAGCCTGGGGGCTAGGAGACTAGGCTACACAACACATCACATGCGTACCAAAGGTAGAGGTTTCATAATGAGTCATTCACCAGAGACATTCATACATGCATACAACACTCACTCTACATGGTCTATAGCTTTCTCTATATTAGCGCATGGCCGAGCGGCCATCCTAAGCTTTTATAGTTGCAGGCTTCCGGGACCTTCCTGGTGGTCCAATCGAACCAGCAGCAGGACCTAAGCATGTGACCTCCGACCTCCAATGAGAGTTCGTCCCACGGGCATGCTCAGTATGAGAGAAAAGCAGGACTTGGTCCCAGGAGCGTCTGCTTTCCGCTGACTCATGCATGGTAGAATAGCGGAGCCTGGAGTAGCAACCAGATGCCTTGCATTCGCCTGGGCAAGACGCTGGGACAGACATCTGTTGTGAATTCGCTTTCTGGCCTACCTCTGGTTACTAGTGAAGGTAGTGGAGCTGGTTATATTGACAGAGGGGTTGCGAGTTCTCTTTCTGGGCTCCCTCTGGTGATTACTGGAGGTAATGGAGCTGATCTGATTAACAGAGGCTTGCCACCTGATAATGAGGAGTACGGTTGGAGATCTGGAGTTTCCAGCTCAGTCCCTGCATGCTCAGCTAAGTGTTCTTTTGCTATTGTTCACATTTGATCTGGTTTTGTCTATTTCAATTTTGTGTGGTCAGCCAGCTCCGGCTGGGGCTGTGCTGAATCTCCATCCATATGTTACTGCTTGTGCCAGTTTATTTTTGTCCCTTGTTAGATTGGCCTCTTTTTGCTCTGCTTTCAGAATATACCAGAGTGCTGATATAGTGGGCGAAGTCGTGCAACTTCAGTTTTTTTCTATCAGACGTATTGGACATTTTTTGCAGGTTTTTTGCGTGATTGCTGACAGTGTCTTTCCTTTCCTGTCCTATCTAGTTAGTGTGGGCCCCATCGTTTGCTCAGTCTATTTTCCTACCTGCGTTTGTGTTTTCATCTTGTCTCACCGACAATATATGTTTGGGGACTATCTATTCCTTTGGGGTCTGCTATGGGGCAGTCTAGATTTCCCCTTTCTTGCTTTAGACTTATTTAGCTCTCCGGCTGTGTTGAGGCGTCTAGGATCATCGTAGATACGCTCCACGGCTACTGCTAGTTGTGTGGATAGGATCAGGGTTCTGCAATCCGCTTAGTTACCAACCTCTCTGGTTTTCTGTGGCTTAGCTTGATCTTGCTCTCCTCCTTGGTGACCCAATCATAACAGACGAAAATTGTCAGGTGAACTCTGATACTGTGTTGGCCTCCTTTGATGTGGTCTCGTTGTACACATCAATTGAACATGACAGAGGACTTAGTGCCGTCGATGTGGTGCTATCAGGCTCTGACATGGCTTTGGGTTGTGCACAGCTGGTCCTCACCCTGCTAGGTTTCATCTTCAGGAAGAATTATTTTCTTTTTGGGGATGATTTTTACCTGCAGGTGAGGGGTACCGCCATGGGGTCAAATGTGGCCCCCACTTATGCTAACATCTATATGGCGGTATTTGAGGACCAGCATGTGTACTGTTCCAACTACTGGCGCCATGTCCGGGCCTGGTGACGCTACATCGACGACATTTTTTGCCTATGGGATGGCAGCTCTGATGATTTGTTGAAGTTTCAGGATGAACTTAACGGTGTCATTCCTGAATTGAAATTTACCTTGACGTACTCTACTGACCGAGTTCAATTTCTTGACACTATAGTGTACAAACACGATGGTGCTTTATGCACTGATCATTTTGTAAAGGAAACAGATAGGAACAGTCTTCTTTTATATAATAGCAATCATCCAAGGAGGATGGTTGAATCACTACCTTTGAGTCAGATGTTGCGGGTTAGGAGAATCGTGAAAGATGAGACTTTAATGGATACTAGACTTGAGGAAATGTGTGACAAATTTGTCAGGAGGGGTTACCCGAAAAAGGATGTCAAACGCTATAAAGAAAAAGCTTTAGCCTTGACTCCTGATGCAATTAGACATAAGGGGGATGTGGGGGCCCCTAAACATATTCCATTCATGTCTACCTTTTGCCCAGTAAGTAATAGACTTGGGGGGATTTTACATAGACACTGGAGCCTTCTGCAAAAGGGTTTACCACAGATTAGTGAATTTACCAATAGACCAATTCTATCGTATAGACGGGGTTACAACTTGAAAGACAAGTTGGTAAAGGCTGATATAGGATCTGTGAAAAAAAGTTTACTCCAGTCGACACTATGACCACCAAGACTAGGTAATTTCCCGTGTTTGGGAGGTGCAAGCTGTGGGAATATGATTAAGGGTGACAGCTTTAGTCACCCACGGTCGGGTAAAAAGTTTTACATTAAAGAGAGATATACATGTTCCTCAAGTTTTGTTATCTATTTGATTACTTGCCCCTGTGGGCTTATGTATGTGGGAGAGACGTCCATGGAGATTAAAGGCCCTTTTACATTTAGCGATCCGACCAGCGATATGACCCGGTCAGGATCGCTGGTGCATCGCTAAATGATCGCTAGTGAGCTTCCACACAGGAAGATCTCACAGCGATGCAGCAGCGACGCAGCGGACGATACTCACCTTTCACACACAGCGATCCAGACGTCCTCCCGCCCGCGTCCAGCGTCGCTCGTCTCACACAGCAGGAAGCCCATCAGGAAGCAGACAACGAGAAATGGAGCCGCCCGATCTCGCGCGATGAACGACAGACAGCGGGGGAGCCGGTCGGAGGTAAGTATCACACATAGCGATATCGCTAGCAATATCGCTATAACATCACAAAATCAGTGACGTTTTAGCGATATTGCTAGCGATATCGCTATGTGTAAAACCGCCTTAAGGCGAGGATCAGTAAACATAAGAGTACCATTAGGACTAAACTTTTAGATTTACCTGTACCTAAGCTTTTTGTTGATTGCATTCAGTCAACCAATTGAGGTTTAGAGTGATTGATGGGGTTCCAGTGTTGAGACGTGGTGGTGACAGAGTTAAACTTTTAAAGAAAAAAGAATTAAGATGGATTTCCACTTTGGACACATTACAACCGAGGGGTTTGAATGTGGACTATAATTTACATATTTGTACTCGATAAAATCCACTTTCTGTCTATTGGTGTCGACATTCTCTTAGAGTATCAAGTTTATATATGAAGGATTATCTTCACTGTTTTTAATTTGTACATTTTATATTGCAGTTTGCGCCTGGGGAGTGATTGGAGGACATAGGGACTGGACAGTCCTGAAGACATTGCTATATACTGCGGGGATATAAAGCAGTAGGTGAAATATAAAATATAACCTTTAATCAATCAATTAAAAGTACTAATCATGTGTCACCCTGTGAAAATAAAAGGCAGCATACAGCTGCTTATCAAGCGTATAGGCCTTCACTTGAAAAAGAGAAAAAGCCAAACCTGAATATAAGAATATAGATGGTCACCCAGAAATTTCTATATGGGTGAACAAAAGCATCTAAAGGGTACAGCAATTGAGATCACTTATCTCATAAATGCCATAAACCATTTGCATATATATATAGAAATCATGCAATTTAGCCAAAAAGGTCACTAAGGACCAAAAATTGACAGTCAGGTGAGAATAATCATAAAAAAGGAACAATCTCACCAAATAGATAGATGGGTCAGGAGTCCGGGAGGATCCTCTGTTCAATCCAACTGGAGGATGCAATAGGGGGAGACCATACCCTGTCACATCCCTAACACCTGATATCGGCTAAACCCCAGACTCCTGCCCTAACAAGGGCAGTCCACAGCTGACCCTAACAACACATGCCCTGCACTTTCCCTGAGGCGATGTCCCAACGCGTTTCCTCCAAGTACAATCATCCGGGGACTAAACTTGTAAAGTGCCATAGTGCTGATGATGAGAGGAAACCTTCCACTCCCTATGCTCTCCACGGGAGGTGGAGGAAGGGGGGCATATTTATAGATGACCTCATATGCAGTCACATCTAATTGGTAACATCTGTCAAAGAATTTAATTACCTCATGTGTCGCATCCATAGATCCCTGACAAGAGCCATTGCTCATGCCATTTCCGGTCATGGAACGCACGCCGGAGTGAGGACATCAGGAGCATTGCTCCGCCTCCGGTGCAGCCTATGCGAAAGCCGCCGACTTCCGGTATTAAGCATCATGCGCGCCTCTCCAGCGGCGCGTGTGCGCCCAGGGATAATGACCGACTTCCGGTATTAAGCATCATGCGCGCCTCTCCAGCGGCACGTGTGCGCCCAGGGATAATGACCGACTTCTGGTTCAAAGTGGTAACACGAAACGTTCCACAGGCACAAATGACCCTGTTTCCGGCACCAATATACATCGTAAAGAAGCGGCCGATTTTGGGTCCACCATGTATACGTAGGGCGGGCAAGACTCCGCCCACCAGACTCCAAGTGTGACATATGCACACTATCTGAGCGGCCCAACTCGCAGCATCCATCAATTGTGTGCATCAGGTGTCAACCATCATAGAGAGACCCCCGCTGTAAGGCTAAGTTCACACGTAGCGGAAATTCCGGAATTCCATTCCGCGGGAAAATCGCATTTTAAATTCCCGCGATTTTCCCGCGGAAAAACTAGCATTTTGCAAGCGTAATTAGATTGCAGAATGCTAGCGTTTTCCAAGCGATCTGTAGCATCGCTTGGAGAACTGATTGACAGGTTGGTCACACTCGTCAAACACAGTGTTTGACAAGTGTGACCAACTTTTTACTACTGAGGCTGCCTATGCAGCATCAATAGTAAAAGATAGAAAGTAAAAAAAAAAGTTGTTATTCTCACCTTCCGACGTCCCGCGCAGCCGTTTTCAGTAATCCTTTGCGAAAATGCCCGCGATGGCGTCCGTTCTCGCGCGATTGCGACGTCTCGCGGTTATTCGCGATAACGTCGCGCGAATGACAGCGAGACTTCGCGATCCCGCGAGAACGGACGCCATCGCGGGCATTTTCGCAAAGGATTACTGGGAACGAGAACGTGGACAGAGGCGGGAAGGCTGCGCGGGACGTCGGAAGGTGAGAATAACAATATTTTTTATTTTAAATTCTATTTTTTACAGGGATATGGTACCCAAAGCCCGGAGGACAGTCTCCTCTCCTCCGGACCGTGGGTACCATCCGCAATTGTTCTTACTTTCCGCATGTTGTGCACAGTCACATGCGGAAAGTAAGCGGAACAATGCATTCCTATGGGTGCAGGATCGCCGCGATTCCACAAAATTAATAAGCATGCTGCGTTTTTTACTGCGAAGCGATTCCGCCGCGGTAAAAACCGCAGCATTAGCACAGCATTGCGGAATCCCATAGGAATGCATGGGATGCTTATTTTTCGCGTTTTCGCAGCAAAATCGCGCGGTTAAAACCGCCGCGGAAACGCGAAAAAAAGCCACGTGTGAACTCAGCCTAAGAGGCAGCCAAATATAGCATGGAATAAACATAACTCCGCCCACCGGACTCTCAGTGTGTCATATGTGCTATAACCAACGGCGCCGCAGCCGTCATACACCAATTGGAGGGCAAAAAAACACCCACATATGGAATAAAAACGGTATATATAAGGATCTATATTAGGAGGCGACAAGATGTGACTAATAGTAAATAAAGTATGATTACCGTATTTTTCAGACTATAAGACGCACCGGACCATAAGACGCACCCCTATTTTCAGAAGGAAAATAGGGAAAAAAATAATAATGTGTCAAATGGGGTCCGTCTTACAGTCCGAATTCAGCTTACCTGGGAAGGGATCCGGCACAGGTGGAGAAGTAGTCACAGGGGTCATTCAGTGGTCCAGGCTCGTGCGGTGGCGGCGGCTCTGTGCTGGGGCAGCTGCGCTGGGGCTGGGGCGGGTGGGCTGTGCAGGGGCAGCTGTGCTGGGGCAGGGGCAGCTGTGGCAGGGGCAGCTGTGGCAGGGGCAGCTGTGCTGGGGCAGGGGCAGCTGTGCTGGGGCAGGAGCAGCTGTGGCAGGGGCAGCTGTGGCAGGGGCAGGGGCAGCTGGGGCAGGGGCAGGTGGGCAGGGGCAGCTGTGCTGGGCAGAGGCAGCTGTGGCAGGGGCAGCTGAGGCAGGGGCAGCTGAGGCAGGGGCAGTGGCAGCTGTGGCAGGGGCAGCTGAGGCAGGGACAGGTGGGCTCTGCGGTGGTGGCAGCGGGCGGCGCTCTGCGGTGCGGTGGTGGCAGCAGGCTGTGCTACGGTGCAGGGGCGGCTCCGCCGGCGTTTCTTCGCAGCCCGGAGGCCCCCGCACACTCCTTGCTGGGTGCCGCCATGTTGCGGTGGCCTCCGGGAGCATGGACCCCGGCAAGATGGCCGCCGGTTCGGGGATGGCGAATACGCAGCTTCAGATCTCGTGCCGAGATCTCGGGGGACGAGATTCAAATCTTGGCAACAAGATCTCGTCCTCCGAGATCTCGGGACGAGATCTGAAGCTGCGCATGCGCCGTCCCCGGACCGGCGGCCATCTTGCCGGCGTCCATGCTCCCGGAGGCCACCGCAACATAGCGGCGCCCAGCAAGCGGTGTGCGGGGGCCTCCGGGCTGCGAAGAAACGCCGGCGGAGCCGCCACCCCTGCACCGGAGCACAGCCCGCTGCCACCTCCGCACCGCAGAGCGCCGCCCGCTGCCACCACCGCACCGCAGAGCCTCGCCCGCTGCCACCAGCGCACCAGGTACCGTGCATTGCGACCATAAGACGCACCCCCCACTTTCCCCAAAAATTTTGGGGGTAAAAAGTGCGTCTTATGGTCCGAAAGATACGGTACATATATACATACAAAAAATCCTAATATGAGGTGACTTGGAGGAAGAGGTTACAGCGTACTGGTTTGACATACTATAGGTAAAGAGACCAAAGAAAGATTTCAGATGAAACACCCAAAATTAATTTGATCATTCAAGCCTTTAGGCGCAACTGTGTCCAAATAAAAAATCCACTTTGCCTCTCGTTGAAGAAGTAACTGATCCCAGTTTTCCCCTCTTTTAGATTTAAAGACCTTATCCATGGCCATGAATTTCAACAATCCAATTTGTCCATTGTGTATACTGTGGATATGTCTCGATATCGGGGTGTCCCTCTTATGCAACACATCCCCAACATGCTCACCAATTCTCCTCCTAAATTCGCGAATAGTCTTATTCGCGAATTGGTGAGCATGTTGGGGATGTGTTGCATAAGAGGGACACCCCGATATCGAGACATATCCACAGTATACACAATGGACAAATTGGATTGTTGAAATTCATGGCCATTGATAAGGTCTTTAAACCTAAAAGAGGGGAAAACTGGGATCAGTTACTTCTTCAACGAGAGGCAAAGTGGATTTTTTATTTGGACACAGTTGCGCCTAAAGGCTTGAATGATCAAATTAATTTTGGGTGTTTCATCTGAAATCTTTCTTTGGTCTCTTTACCTATAGTATGTCAAACCAGTACGCTGTAACCTCTTCCTCCAAGTCACCTCATATTAGGATTTTTTGTATGTATATATGTACCGTATCTTTCGGACCATAAGACGCACTTTTTACCCCCAAAATTTTTGGGGAAAGTGGGGGATGCGTCTTATGGTCGCAATGCACGGTACCTGGTGCGCTGGTGGCAGCGGGCGAGGCTCTGCGGTGCGGTGGTGGCAGCGGCACTTTATTTCTCCTCTGACTGGTTGAATGAATACTGGGAAGCCATCGGCGTGGACGATTACCGCTTTGTGTACATGGGCCCCGCCGGCTCCTGGTATGTACGGCAGCAGTGTGTGTCTGTACGCCCATCATTGTTCCATTAACAGCAGACATGAAGTGTGAGGTGTAACACAATTATTTTGTTCTAGTAATGACCAAAAAAGCTTCTGTAATCACCTCATTATAATATTTACCTCTTTATATTTACCTCATTATCATATTTACCTCTTTATAATATCTGCCTCAGTATCACTTCCGCCTCATTTTAATACCGCAGTTTTTGCTCCGCAAGTTCTGATATCGGTAACGTTTGCTTGGTGGTGTCGATGATGTTTGCTCGGCGGTGGTGGTTTGCTTGGCGATGTTGGTGGGGTTTGCTCATTGGTGATGTTATCTCGGCGGTGGTGTTTGCTCGGTGGTGTCGGTGACGTTTGCTCGGCGGTGTTTGCTCGGTGATGACGTTTGTGTGGCAGTGTTGGTGACGTTTGCTCGGTGGTGTCGGTGGGGTTTACTCGGCAGTGCTGGTGATGTTAGCTCGGCGGCGGTGTTTGCTTGGCAATGTCGGTGGGGTTTGCTCAGCGGTGGGGTTTGCTCGGTAGTGTCGGTGACGTTTGCTCGGCTGTGTTAGCGCGGCGGCGGTGTTTGCTCGGCAATGACATTTGTGTGGCGGTATCAGTGACATTTGCTCGGCGATGTCAGTGGGGTTTGCTCGGCAGTGCTGGTGATGTTAGCTCGGCGATGACGTTTGTGCGGCAGTGTCGGTGACGTTTGCTCGGTGGTGTCGGTGGGGTTTACTCGGCAGTGCTGGTGATGTTAGCTCGGCGGTGGTGTTTGCTTGGCAATGTCGGTGGGGTTTGCTCAGCGGTGGTGTTTGCTCGGTAGTGTCGGTGACGTTTGCTCGGCGGTGTTAGCTCGGCGGTGTTTGCTCGGCAATGACGCTTGTGCGGCGGTATCAGTGACATTTGCTTGGCGATGTCAGTGGGGTTTGCTCGGCAGTGCTGGTGATGTTAGCTCGGCGGCGGTGTTTGCTCGGCGATGACGTTTGTGCGGCAGTGTCGGTGACGTTTGCTCGGTGGTGTCGGCGTGTTTTGCTTTTTTTTTTTTTTTGCATGTTTCTTCTTCTATCATTCTTGTATCTGGACTGTGAGACACTCTTGCCGTTGCCCTCGTCCTGACCGCTCCGCTTTTTTCGGGGTCAGCTGCAGCCTCCACTCCGGCGCTCCAGTCACTTATTCTCAGTCAGGGCAATGAGCGGAAGTGAGGAGGAGAGGACCCGGCCCAGAAAGACGCGCCAGCGTTATGCACCTGCTGAGCATGAAAGAGAGCGAACAGTGCGACTCGTGCCGCCGTGTAATGACTACACTGCCTTGCCTGCCGCTGTCCTCTTGCACCATCAGTATGAAGATGACATGGTGGGACACATTGCTATCAGGGACACTACCCTATACACAGTCTCCCTAGGCTGCCAGAGCGAAGCATTCCGCTGGTGCTACACAGCGTGTTTGGCCGCGGCACATCCAAGGATTGCTGTGTGCAGCTGCTACATCACACCTCAATGCAGATGCATGGCGGCACACAGCGGCGCCGTAGGATGCTGTGAGAAGCAAGTCATAATTAAGTCTGGCTTTTTTTTTATGTTGCCTGTCACGGTACCCAGTGTGCTGACCTGCAGTAAAGACCCACAGCAGCTGGCAAGCCGTACACACAGCTGTCACCCACATGCACGTCGCTATGCTGAGAGCGCTCACTGCAGCAGATGTCGTACAATGGAGCAGAGCCTTCCCCTGACTGAATTATGTAGACATGTCGCTCTCCAGCAATGTTTAGCATGTGAGGAAGGCAAAGAGGCGACTGCTGCTAATTCTGCCGGACGACCATTACTGTGGTGTTTGATTGCAGGATGCCCTCCACATTATAATAATCCCTTTCCTATAATGTCACACTGACAGGACTCCGTTCCACGCTGACGTCTTTCGATCCTACAGTTGGTCAGCGAATATATGTGGTCGTAAGAAGTGGCTGCTCTTCCCGCCTGGCCAGGAGGAACATCTTCGTGATTGCAGCGGGCGCCTTCCATACGATGTGACCGCACCTTCGCTCCACGACGTCTGCCCCCCATTCCTGGAGGTCATACAGGAGCCCGGGGAGATCCTCTTTGTACCCAGTGGTTGGCACCATCAGGTGTACAATTTGGTGAGAGGCTGCGCCACATTCCCCTTCACCTGTAATTGGGTTATGCGTTTATTTCACATAATGAAAGGTCCACAGTTTTCAAATGGATATGAGATCTGAGAGAGGTCGGAGGACCCCCGGGTGACGTGGTCAGAGGACCCTCGGGTGACGAGGTCACAGCCCTATAAGAGCATATATGGTGGAGGGATTAAAATCTGGATACAGTTCTGACATCAAAAATTATGAATCTGATCTTCCAGGAGGACACCATCTCCATCAACCATAACTGGGTGAACGGGTGTAACGTCTTGGTCATGTGGAGCTTCCTGCAGGCGGAGCTGAGCGATGTGAAGAGCGAGATCAGTGAGTGGAAGGAGACGATGGACGACTGGGAGCAGCACTGTCAGGTGACAGAACATTAATCATTTAAGATCCTGGAAACCCTGTAACGCTGACCTTCACTTCATAATACCTAGCCCTCGGTGGTGCCGAGTCCCGTCTCCATTCTCCCTCTGGTGCCAAGCCCCGTTCATGTTTTCCATGTTGTGCTGAGTCCTGTCCCAGTTCCGAGTATCTTGTCGTACCGAGCCCCATCTCTGTTCTACCTGTGGTACCATGCCACTTCATGGTTTCCTAGGTGGTACTGAGCCCTGTCCCCTGTTCTCCTGGATTGGTGCTGAGCCCCATCCATGATCTTTGGGTGATGCCGAGCCCTGTCCATGTTTTCCTGGATAGTGCTGATCCCCGTTTATTTTCTCCCTGGTGGTGCTGAGCCCCATCCGTGTTCTCCCTGATGGTGCTGAGCCCTGTTCATTTTCTCCCTGGTGGTGCTGAGCCCCGTTCATTTTCTCCCCGGTGGTGCTGAGCCCCGTTCATTTTCTCCCTGGTGGTGCTGAGCCCCGTTCATTTTCTCCCTGGTGGTGCTGAGCCCCGTTCATTTTCTCCCTGGTGGTGCTGAGTCCCGTTCATTTTCTCCCCGGTGGTGCTGAGCCCCGTTCATTTTCTCCCCGGTGGTGCTGAGCCCCGTTCATTTTCTCCCTGGTGGTGCTGAGCCCCGTTCATTTTCTCCCCGGTGGTGCTGAGCCCCGTTCATTTTCTCCCCGATGGTGCTGAGCCCCGTCCCTGTTATTTTCTTGCTGTGGGAATCATTTGTACTTTTCATATTTTGCACAGATCATCCTGAAATCCTGCTCTGGGATTGATTATAAAGAGTTTTTCACCTTCCTGAGGATCATTGCTGAGCACAGAATTCAGGTCTTACGGGAAGGACATGAGAACAACGTCCTGCAGAGCCCCCAGGTGATGGCCCCGGGGCCCCGACATGTACAGTTTGATCTCAGGAAGATTGCTGATACTCTGGTTTTATTAATGGACAACCAAGATTTCCAAAATCTGGACACAGAAACATTACAACCCCGCCCCGAAGACTTACTGACGGAGCTGGAGAGAGTGATACAATGACGGGAGCACAGAGGATGAAAATGTGACCGTGGTCGTACTGCATTCTGAGTGCTATAGCGTGTGCGGCATGCAGAAATCCTCTACCCCGCTCAGACACTGAACCAGCAGGGGGCAGCGAGGAGACTTAAGGTCTTGTAACCTGAACGGTGACGGGCAAGCAGAATTGTGAGTGCAGCTCTGGGTGTGAGTGGAAAAAGTAACACAAAATATTTCTTGAGTTTCTCACTCAGGGACAGAACGTGTCCCGCTGTGTTTCTGTAAACCAATAAAAAGCTTTAACTTAAAAAAAAGCAAGTTTTGGATGCTCACACCCAGAAATAACAGCATGGGTGCCTGCTGGTACATGATCCCACCCCAGGTATAGAAATATCAGCCCTGGTGCCCCCAATGAGCTCATTGCCCTTCTCACCCAGCTCCCGGACCCCCAGGAAAACACTGTAACATTTGGATTGTCTCCAGGGTGTCCAAGAAGCGTGTCGGGCCACAAGGGATGATCTGGTGTCAGTCATTTTACAGAAAGGGAGCGACCCCCTCGCTATTCCTTGCAATGCTTCTTCAATGGCCGTGGAACAGTCCAGCCGCAGTGCGCTCCAGTCACCAGGAGTGGCGCCATATGCCATAAAGGAAATAACCCGGGGAGCCGAACTAGAAATCGTGTCATAAGAAAGAGGTAGTGAGGGGGGGAAATGGCGACTACGGCAATGTAGCATGGCGGTCTGTGGGCAAAAAGGGCGTTTTCAGCCAAATATTCTACAAAGCCAACAGCTACTATCCTGACCCCTCCATAGGAAGCTGCAGTCCAGCTGTCTCCCTGTGCCCATTGTCACCCCCCCAGGGACGCACACTCACTGGCCCCATAGAGACACATACTCCCTGCCCCCATTGCCATCCCCCAGGGACCCACACTCACTTGCCCCATAGAGACACATACTCCCTGTGCCCATTGTCAACCCCCCCCCAGAGACCTCACTGGCCCCATTGAGACCCATACTCAATGCCCTAGGGGTGGGCAATTAATTTTCCCAAGGGGCCACATGAGAAAGAGGCACTGCTGTGGAGGGCCGAACCAATCGGCTGAACTTAAAGGGGCGGTCCAGAACTAAAGGTGAATTTCATATTAAATGTATATCTATTCAGTGTAATAATCTCATCTTGTTTTCTAATATACTTCAATGAAAAATTCCCTAACGTACCCTCTACATTCTGACTTCCTGCCTTTTTTTTTTTTTTTTTAAACGTCCCATGACATTTTGTTTGAGATTCACCAGTGCATGCTGGGATACCCGAATGAGCCGTCATCAGGCGGCAGAAGCTGTGGTCACTGCTGCAGTCTCTGCCCCTCTCTGAAATGAGGCACCATCAGTGACGTCTGTTTTGGAGGCTCGGCTAGTCCTGCTCACCTGATAATGCGTCGTACGTAAATTCTGACTCATCCTCAGTGTGAGCTCCCTGTGCTATATTCCTTTGAATGCACAGTGACAGTGCGCTCCCTGTGCTATATTCCTTTGAATGCACAGTGACAGTGAGCTCCCTGTGCTATATTCCTTTGAATGCACAGTGACAGTGCGCTCCCTTGCTGGCTCTAAGGAGAAGAGATGACCCGGCAGGGACCAGTCCAGTTTCTGAAAGAGATGACGCTTCTTTTCATGATGCGGAAAGCAGCTGTGGCTGTTAAAAATGCATATTCTTGTATATTATTCAGGACTTCTTACCAGATGTGATACACTAAAATATGACAATGTTCTTATAAAAAAAATGTGGTGGTTTATTTGGATTCTTCCATCAGAGAAAAGATTATTACAGAAAAACATAAAAATAGGTGAATGATTATAAAGAGAGCTGGTCCATTTGTTCATTAATCCTTCTTTCCTGGAACTCTGAAAAAGGCGTCTGTCTTGTAGTAACGCAGCTTTTCTGGATGGTGATTAGATTACATACCAGCTGTCCGTAGTGTCCGAGTAAGATGTCCCCTCGAGTGTGGAAGTGGAGAAGAGCCCTGTTCTAGAGTAAGCCCCCACCTTAAATATACGTCCCTCAAAGCACGTGGTCTCTATATATGGAGTTGACATTTACCCTGAGCTACTTAGAAAAATAACCTATGTAGTGTCAGCAGACGGCAATGTTCAGTACGGAACTGAGTGTAATAAGAAATATAAACACATATCCAATTATTACTCTTTAGCAGTGGCACTGACCACATCCTCTGCCCCCTAATGATGTCCCGTGTGAGTGCCCCAAAATGCACTGGGATTCTCAAACAAATGTCATTTCGAAGTAAAAAAAAAAAAAACCCCAAGAAGACAGGAGGTCAGAGGAAAGAGGGAAAGGTGAAATATATTAGAAAAGGGATTAGATTATGAATTAACTTTAGTATGAAAGTCTCCTCCTTTGGGTTCGGATCACCCTAAATTCTGCATAATATTAATTTAATCTCCTAGTCCTTTCTTTGAAGCAAGGTCACTTCAGTACTGAGCTCAGCATACTCCACAATGATATATGCCATGTGGAAAGAAAGTGAAGATAACAGAAAATATAAATTGTTAAAAAATTATTCTTTATTGAATATATTAAAAAATGAGAAAATTAAAAAGACAGGGTAACAGGCCTCCAAAAAAGAGGGGGACAAGCTGCGGCAAAGAAAGTAAACACGGACATGAAGGAGCAATAAATAACCCTATAGGTAGGTATAAATACAAAAAGGTTCTTACATGCAAATTAGTCACTACAAGGTTCAGCATGCCTCAGCAGATGACAATAATCACCATTGTTTATTACTACTGAGTATCTGCAAAAGGAGCAGCATTGCCCATGTGACTGTTAGAGAGCTGGGTATAATGTAGGGTTAATGGGGAGGAATGCACCATGGAGCCGCACAGAGTCACAGGTTTATAATGGATGTGCTCATGTATAAAGCAAAGGACTGATGGTTAGTGCCGGATAGTAAGACGTGGGCCGGGTTAGGTGCAGCATCCACCAGTGAAAGGTAATTGCCGCAGGATATCTCCCCCCGCCTGACAAGCGCCGTTTCGCTAAGTAGCTTCTTCCAGGGGCGTGGAGATAAGGAGGTGACAGAGGAATATTTATGCCGAGGTGCTAGATACCGGGAAGGAGTGTGGAGGAGCTTCCATTGGTCTGTTGTAGCGCACGTCAGGAAGTCCCGCCTCCTTTTGCTAAGGGGACTTCCGCAGATGCGCTCTGTGGCGCGCAGGTGACGCACACTGCGTGTCACTGTTCAGAGCCCTTCCGGTGGTCAGTAGGAGGATACAGGGCTAACGTGTGCGCATTAGACACTGGGAATAGAAATATAAACTCGACTGGACTTGTAGGAAGAGACCGGACACAAAAATATGTAAATGAGAGAAGTGAACTGAGGCGGAGTGAAGCTGGCGGTGTGTGTGGATGACGAGGAATGGACCCGCGTGTGTACGTGAAGGACCTGTTAGGGGCGAGTTATGAATAGAAGAGGCATATTACTATACCAAAAAGGGAAATGAGCATAAATGACCTGCATGAGGTGAATGTGAAGGAGACCTAACGAGTGTGAACACAAAGCTGTGTATACATAAAACATTACATGCTGGACACAAGGCAAGGATAACATATAAATATTAATAATATGATATATGTACACACGTATATACATGATACATACCGAAGGAAAAGCATAAACTACGCAAAAGACATGGGGCTGAAAATACACATTTAAATATAAAAAAAAAAAAATAGGGAACATGTGCAATGAATGAAAAAAAAGTGAGAAAAGTGTCCATATTTTTTCTTCCACAATCAGTTATTATTTTCATCTTCTTTATCACTCTGTCCCGGATCATGATCTTCTCCTGAAATGATGGCTTTTAGAAGAGTAGGTGAAAGGTGTCATCAGGAGGCAACACAGAAACCGAGCACCTTGGGATGAAATAAAGAATTAAAATGAGTAAGACCACAATTTTTTTGGATAAAGCAAAAGAAAAAGTGGGAAGGAAAAAACCTAAAAATGCATAAAAGACATAAAAAGACACCTTAAAAAGCTCCATACCCAGAAATGCTATATTTTATTGGGTAATAAGAAGGAATTAAAACCAAAGTTCTCATTAAGGCCATATGGGGTGATGGTGCCTGACCGGTAGATCCACTTTCTAGCTGGGCCAGGGATTTGCCCAGATCACCGCCACATATTCCCAAACTAATTTGATCAATACCCTTAAAGACAAGATTTTTGGGATTCGAATTGTGGTAACTTTTAAAGTGGCGGGGCAAAGTTTTCAGGAGAGAATAATCATCTATTGACTTGGCTTTCTCAATATCCCGAATGTGTTCTCTTACCCGGATTTTTCGCTCCCGAGTGGTTAGACCGATGTAAATTAAATTACAGGAGCAGGTGGCGTGATATATAACACCTTGGGATGCGCAGGTGAGTTGTTTCCTAATTTCAACATTTTTTGATCCATCAGCATTAGAGAAGGAATGTGATTTTTTTCATAGTAACACAGGCTTTGCAAAGGCCACACAGGAAGAAGCCTTTTGATAATGGTCGTTTGAGGCTTGGCGGGTGGGGGTCATAGTGACTATGAACTAGAATGTCTCCCAAATTACGGCTTCTTCTGGCTACGACAGAAGGACCAGAGGGAAGAATTTTGCGCAAATCTGGATCTGTTAGTAAAATATTCCAATGTTTTTGTAATAGTGTTTTGATTTCCTCCCACTGATTGTTGAAAGTGGAGATGAATCTCACTTGATTATCATTTTTATTGAAATCTTTTGAGGCTGAGTAGAGTAAATGTTCCCTCGACGCTTGTTTTGCCCGCCTGTATCCGTCTTTAATGCTTCTTTTACTATAACCACGGTTTAGGAATCTTTTTGTAAGATCCACGGCTTGGTCTTCAAAATCTGACGGTTTGGAGCAGATACGTTTGGCTCTTAGGAATTGACCGGTTGGTATACCCCTGACTGTTGCAGGTGGGTGGGATGATGTGGCATGTAGCAGGGAATTGGTGGCTGTGGGTTTCCCACATAAATTTGTATTAATCATCCGATCAACAGACACTCCCAGTTTAAGGTCCAGGAAATCCAATTCTCTGCCAAATTTATATAGTAATTTGATGTTAAGACTGTTTTCATTTAATTTGCTCATTAAGGTATGGAGGGTGTCAGCTATTTCGTCCCATATAAATCATACATCATCGATGTACCTCAACCACCCTTGTACATTATGTATTCCAGGAATCAAATCACTTTAGAAAATGTCCCTTTCCCATGCCCCTAAGAATAGGTTAGCATATGATGGGGCACAGGAAGCCTCCATTGCAGTGCCTTGTGTTTGTAGATAAATTTGTTTATCAAATGTAAAAACATTATGATTGAGCACAAAATCAAGGAGGCATAAAATCAATTCAATCATGTCCAATTCAATGTTGCTATTTCTAAGAAACCAGGACACAGCTTTAATGCCATCCTCGTGCCTGATGGAGGTATACAATGCCTCAACATCAGCAGTTACCATTATCATGTGTTCTTCGAGGTATACATGGTTTAGTTTTTGTAAGGCTGTTTTTGTGTCCTGGATGTTAGATGGAAGTGTGCCTACCAAGGGCTTTAGGTAATGGTCAATAAAATTTGCAACGATCTCACAGAGGCTACCATTTCCAGATATGATGGGTCTTCCGGGAGGGTTCACCGGGTCTTTGTGTAATTTGGTAAGCACATATAGTGTCAGTAGTTTTGGACGAAGATTGCGTATAGTCTCAACCATGTTTTTGGGTATAATACCTGATTCAAAGGCTTTCTCCACAATGGAGAGAAGTTCAGCTTGATATTTTGAAAGAGGATTATACGGAAGTTTTCTATAGCATAGGGGGGGCTGTTATGATTGAGTCACCATAGGAGGCAAAAATAGAAATGCTAGCTAAGTCCAGAAAACCAGAGAAGTTGGCAGCTATCGGATTGCAGACCCCTGAACCTATCAACACAACTAGCAGTAGCCGTGGGGGGCTCCTACGATGCCCTAGGCCCCTCGATCACAGCCGGAGGACTACATAGCCTAAAGACAGAAAGGGAAATCTAAACTGCCCCAGAGCAGACCCCAAAGTAAAAGGAAGCCCCCCACATATAATGACGGTGAAGCAAGAAGAAAGAACAAAACACAGACAGAAAGATAGACTGAGCAAAGATGGGGCCCACGCTAGCTTAGATAGGAAAGGACAGGAAGGCTGCTGTCTGCAATCCATGAAAACCCCTATGAAAATAAGAGCCAACAAACTGACAGTAAAAAAGGCCCTGAAGACGCTAGGCTTCAAAAAAGCTATGTCAGTACTCAGGAATATTCTGAAGACAGAGCAACAGGCAAAAGGAGATTCAGCTCACCCCAGCAGGGAATGGCAGAATCCAGAAAAGCAAGGAAAACAAAACACTAATGCAAAAAGGCAAAGCAGAAATCTTAGCTTTAGATGAGCAGGAATCAGACTGGTTTCCAAGAAGTTCACAGAGAAATCACCCGCAGGCCAGAAGGGCGTCGGCAGCCTTATATCCAGTCATTAACTCCACTCAGCCAGTCATCATCATCAGCCCCAGGTGTTTGACAATCAGGCTCACTACCTTTCTTCACCACAAGAGGGAGTTCCTCGGGCCTCAGTAGTGAAGGGGAGAATGAACTCACAACAGGGGCGTTAAGTAGTTTGTGTGCTTGTTTTTCATATAGTACTGTAGGCCATATAACTACATTGCCCCTTTGTCTGCCGGCTTAAATACTACATTTTGTAGCGATTGTAGATTGATGAGAGCCTGTTTTTATTCCCTATTCAAGTTGGAAGACCATGAAGGTTTTGGCTGAAGGGCTTCTATTTCCGTAGTAAGGACCTTAGTAAAAAATTTCAACAGCCGAACATGTGCCCATTGGAGGAAATTTTTTAGATTTGTTAAAGATCTCATGTGGAAAATTACCTTAAACTCGGTGTTTTCCTGTAATAAATCTTCCAAGTTCCTTAGGGCTTCTTCTTCCTCTTTTGTACCCGTGATTTCCCCAAGGCAGTTTTTGTGGTGGATGTTTTTTTAAGAATGAGCTTCCTGGTGAATAGGTGTAGATCCCTCACCGTCGTGAATGTGTCTAAGCGACATGAAGGTGAGAAAGTCAGACCCTTCCCCAGGAGATCAACCTGAACATCAGTTAATATATGTTCAGAAAGATTGATTACCTTAAATTGGTTGCCTTGTATATGATGACTTGATCTTGTAACTATATCTGGAAGTCTTTTGTCATTCCGTGGTGTAGGTCTTATGCTGGATGTCTCACTATGGATGGTTTCACCATCGCTTATGTGTTGTTGTCTGACACTGAGGGTGCTGAACTCTCAGAAGGACTTTTATAGCGAGTGGATCTTGAGTTGTCTTTTCCTCCATTACCGTTGTTGGGCTGCTTGGTTTTTTTATTTTGCCAGCGATATATTTTATTGGTGTCATAATCATTAAGATCCCTTTGGAATTTCTTAATTTTATTCTGACACACTTCGTTCTCCCATTTGTCAGCATCCTTATTGATGTCAACCAAAATATTGTCAAAATTTTCTACTAGTATGTCTTTTAGTATGATGAGCTTGAGAAATTCAATGTCATCATCGATAATTTTTAAAGATGCTGTATTCTTATCGATGACAATTTGGATAAATTCCAAAGAGCATGTTGTTGCTGCTGAAATCCAACGTTTGATTAAGACATCATCCTCCAATTCAAATGATGGGTATAGTTGTACCCGTAACCCACGTGGTATAATTTGACGGTCCATATAGTTCTCTAGAGCTGATCTTTCCGATCCTCTCAAGATCTCCTTCTCTACTCCCCCCTTATCACTTCTTCCCACAACCGCATACAAGACTTCTCCCGTGCTTCCCCCATACTCTGGAACTCCTTGGCGCAACACATCAGACCCTCACCATCAACGGAAACCTTCAAGAAGAACCTGAAGACCCACCTGATCCCACAAGCCTACAGCCTGCAATGATCCTCGGTCTACTGAACCACCGCACGACCTGCTCTACCCTCTCCTACCGTATCCTCACCCATCCCTGTAGACTGTGAGCCCTCGCGGGCAGGGTCCTCTCTCTTTATGTACTTGTGTGTCCCTTGTCCTACACATGTTTATTGTACTTGTCTATGTAACGGGGACTTCCAAGCTGGGGTACCTCTTTCAGTACCACCCCGTATTTTCGGAGGTCCGCTCTGCGTTGGCTGGAGTCTGAATGAATGACGCTGGCTGGAATTCCTCTGAGTGCATGGGCGCATATAAAAGATCACTACTTCTCCATGTATTTCCAGTCTGACAACACTTTACTCACAGGACACAGAATATATCACACAGATACAGAGGGCCGGCCAATAGACAAGCGTCAGGCCAGACATGCATTACAAAAGCCGCAGGTGGCCGGAGCCTGCGGATGTTTACTGTGGGAATTACAAACGTGGGGGGAGGGCGGACACTGCTGATACATTAGGGACATGCATCTCCCATGGAACCTATTATATATACATATAACTGCACAACATATTCTGGGTGCTGAGTGGTTCTGTAACACGTAACACAGCTCCCCTTTTCAGCGACGCGATCGGCATACACAGTCTGATCCTCAACGGATCGGTTTGGGGATGACCGAAGTTTATGGGGTTGGTACAAGTTCCTTTTGTCGACTTAGTCCATCGGCGTTACCATTTTGTTTGCCGGGTCTGTAGTGGATGGTGAAGTCCAGAGGTTGTAGGGCTAAACTCCACCGCAGCAATCTGGCGTTGTCTCCAGAGACCCAATTAAGCCAGACTGGGGGATTATGGTCCGTTAGGAGGGAAAACTGTCGTCCATACAAATATGGTTGCAACTTCTTGAGTTCCCATACTACCGCCAAGCACTCCTTCTCGATGGCCGCATAGCTTACTTCACGGGGCAGTAGTTTCCGACTCAGGTAAGCTACCGGGTGTTCTTGGCCGTCCGGCCCGACTTGGCTCAGTACTGCTCCCAATCCAAACATAGAAACGTCTGTATGAACAAGGAAACGTGTAGTTGGATCGGGTGCGGCCAATACAGGGGTATTGGGGAGGGCGTCCTTTAGTTGGCGGAAGGCTTCCTCACACTCTGAGGTCCAGGTTACCTGGCGGGGTTGGTTCTTATGGGTCAGATCAGTGAGGGGCTTGGCTACGCTGCTGTAATTGGGAACAAATTTCCTGTAATACCCCGCTGTCCCTAGAAACGCCATGACCTGGGTTTTAGTGCGTGGGATTGGCCATTTGGCTATGGCCTCAATCTTGGCTGGTTCTGGTCGCTGTTTCCCACTTCCCACCCAATGCCCTAAATACTGAACCTCTGCTTTGCCCACGTGACACTTGTTTGGGCTCAGGGTGATTCTGGCCTGGTGGATCCTGTCCAATACTGTTTCTAGGTGATTTAGATGCTCTTCCCATGTCGCACTGTAGATGGTGATGTCGTCCAGGTAGGCACAAGCATAGTCCTGGAGACCATCCAGAAGCCGGTCAGCCAGCCTTTGGAAGGTCGCCGAGGCATTCTTCATCCCGAATGGCATAACTCGAAACTGGAATAAGCCGAACGGGGTGACAAATGCCGACTTGGGAATAGCGTCAGGACTAAGGGGAATCTGCCAGTAGCCTTTGCATAGATCGATGGTGGTCAAATACTTTGCCCCCGCCAGCCGGTCTAACAACTCATTCACACGCGGCATGGGGTATGCATCCGTCACTGTTTTCTCATTGAGCTTACGATAGTCTACATAAAACCGTGTAGTCCCATCCTTCTTGGGCACTAACACTACGGGGGATGCCCAGGGACTATCTGACTCTTCAATGACCCCTAAACGCAACATCTCTTGTATCTCTTGTCGCATCCCCTCTCGTCCCCTTAGGAATGCGGAAGGGGTTTTGTCGCAGGGAGGGTCTGATCCTGGGTCTCAACCTTGTGTTGTGCCAGGCGAGTGTACCCCGGTCTCTCTGAAAACATCCTCTGTCGCAGCCTCAACAACGCCTCCTCCTGCTGTCTCTCCCGGGGGCCTAGGTCTTCACCCAAGTGTACCTGGTCCCATGTTTTAGACGGAGTCCTTTCCCCTAAGACATCCGGCAAGGAAAGTCTGGCTAAATCCTCTGCTTCAGGTGCACACATGATCACTACCTCTTCAGGGCGCTCCCGGTAGGGCTTCAGCATATTCACATGGAACATGCGGATAACCCTGGGGTCGTCACAATCGGCGACATTATAGGTTGTGTCGGCTATTTTCCCCACTACCTGGTAGGGCCCCTGCCATGCAGCTTGAAACTTATTCTTCTTAGTGGGCTCTAACACCATGACCTTCTGTCTTATTTCCATGGTGCGCTCTCTGGCCCTCCGATCGTACCATATGCGATGGCGCCGCTGGGTCGCCTGCAGGTTCTCACGTACAACCTGGGTCAGCTCCTGTAGGCGGTCCCAGAATTCCAGCACATAGGATACAATAGGTACCCCTTCTATGAGGCCCTCCCCTTCCCAGTGTTCCAGCACTAAGTCTAGGGGTCCCCTTACCCGTCTCCCGTATACCAGCTCGAACGGGGAGAACCCCGTGGATTCTTGGGGCACCTCCCGATAGGCAAACAGGAGGTGTGGCAAGAATTTCTCCCAGTCCCTGTAGGTCCTGGTAAAAGTCCCAATGAGCTGTTTTATTGTCCCGTTAAAGCGTTCGCACAACCCATTGGTTTGCGGGTGGTACGGGGCGCTTCTAATGGACTTTACGCCGCACAGCTTCCACCGTTGGTTGGTCACCTCTGCTGTAAACTGGGTACCCTGGTTCGAGATAATCTCCCGGGGAAATCCAACCCGTGAGAAAACCTGGAGCAGGGCGGCCGCCACCGTCTCTGCCAGTATGTTAGGTAACGCAACCACCTCTGGATACCGTGTGGCATAATCTACCACTGTCAATATATACTTTTTCCCGGACGGACTGGGTTTGGCTAACGGCCCTATCAAATCGACCGCTACTCGGCTAAATGGTTCCTCCACAATGGGGAGGGGGCGTAATTTGGCCCTGCGTCGATCCCCCCTCTTGCCAATGCACTGGCAACTGTCACAGGTCTGGCAGTACTGACGAACATCATAGGTTACCCCCAGCCAAAAGAAGTTTTGTGTCAGATGATGCATGGTACGACTGACGCCGAAGTGCCCGGCCAAGGGTATATCATGAGAGATTCGCAGTAACTCCTGCCTATACTTCTTGGGAACTACCAGCTGTCGTTTTATAGTGGGGCTCGTCCCTGTGTGGTGCTGCTCTGTGATCCGGTAGAGGAGTCCCTGCTTCCATACAAACTGTTCCCCTTCCAGTACCCCGCTCCCCTCCTGTGCCTTCCCACGATATCCCTCTAATGAAGGATCCTCAAGTAACTCCCTCTTAAATTCATCTGGGGTGGCCCAAGAAATGTGTCTGGCTATGGGAATACGTGTAGGGCTGGAATGTCTTACCTGGGCCTCCTCTGAGTGTGATTCCTCCTCCGCAGCTCGAGCTTGTCTCCGGGTGGTCACAGGATATGTCTCAGCCAGAGGGGCCACTGAGAATGCAGACAACATGGGCCCCAAGTCGTTTCCCAGCAAGACGACTGCAGGCAAATCCTCCATCAAGCCGACCTCAACAAGGCCATCCCCGACTCCCCAGTTCAGGTGAATCCTGGCAGTGGGTAGTCGATGTATGGCTCCCCCTGCTACACGGACTGCCACTGTCCGGTCCGTCTTCTCTTGGTCCCGGACGAGATGAGGCTTCACAAGGGTCAAAGTTGCCCCGGAATCTCTTAGTCACTGCATACGTTTCCCATTAACCCACACGACCTGTCGATGCTGTTGTCGATTATCTGCCCGGGGACTACTTCATGCAGCACTTCCTCCATCTCTTCCACCCCTTGGTTAGTCGTAGCCCCCAATGCCGGGTCAGCTTCGCCTTGGTAACAGCAGCCTGGCTGAAGGTAGCTGTTCCTGCCTTTGGCCACTGGGTATGCTGAGTCCGGTTGGGGCATTGTCTTTGCAGGTGGCCCAGCTGATGGCAAGTGTGGCATCGCGCCCCAGGGGGACTGTGGTAGGCCGGGTTTCTAGCTGATCCCCCTACAATCTTCGGTGGTTTCGGGCCCTCCAGGTCCATGGGCGGGCCCCTAGTGACCACCTTTGATCCGGAGAACTGCGGCCTCCTGGCATCATGATGTTCATCAGCCAGACGAGCGGCTTCCTCAAGAGTCGTTGGCCGCCGGTCCTGAAGCCATTCCTGTGTCTCGGGGTTTAGTCCATTAAAGAATCGTTCTAACAGGAAGAGCTGGAGGACGTCCTCCTTAGTGGTTGCTTGGCTCCCTTGTACCCACTGTAGCAGTGACCGCCGTAATTTACAGGCCCATTCAGCGTGGGTATCGGTTACGCGTTTTATAAGTCCGCGGAACTTTTGGCGATAGGCCTCTGGTGTCAGCGCATACCGGGCCAAGATCACTTCTTTGATCTGCTCATAGTCCATACAGTCCTCATCGGGTACCGTGCGATAGGCGTCCGCTGCTTGGCCTGTCAGCTTGCTGGCCAGAATCTGAACCCGTTCCTCCGGCTTTACTTGATGAAGGGCACACTGCCGCTCAAAGTCCTGCAGAAAGCCATCAATGTCTTCCTCTGCCTCCCCCAACTGTCGGAAGGCATTATACTGGATCATTTTGTGGCTTACTGTTGAAGGTACCTGGTTGAAGGCCAGAGCTCCCCCTACTTGCTGACTCTCCTCTCTCCGCTCTGCCATCTCCATCTTGGCCAGCTCCACTTTGGTCCGCTCTGCCATCTCCATCTTGGCTAGCTCTATCCTGGTCCGCTCGGCCATCTTTTCCTTCAGATCAGTACGCACATCAGCCATCACCTCTCGTATGATCTCTACTGCAAGGTTTGGGCCATAGAACGCCAGTCTGCTCTTTACCTCCCTCTGGAATTCGGTCTCCTCCACGTTCACATTGGGGGGCACTGCACTGTCGTGTTCCATGATGGCTGCTATCAAATCCGCTTTTGTTTTGTTGCTGGCGATCAACCCTCGGGCTTCCACCAGATCTTTTAATGTAGTCCTCTTTAACTTCTGGTAGTTATTTTCCATTCATTCCTTTCCTCCTGTAGAAGGGGTATCAAATCCCACTGCTGCCACCAGTGTAACGGGGTCTTCCAAGCTGGGGTACCTCTTTCAGTACCACCCCGTATTTTCGGAGGTCCGCTCTGCGTTGGCTGGAGTCTGAATGAATGACTCTGGCTGGAATTCCTTGGTTACATGGGCACATATAAAAGATCACTGCTTCTCCACGTATTTCCAGTCTGACATCACTTTACTCACAGGACACAGAATACATCACACAGATACAGAGGTCCGGCCAATAGAAAAGCGGCAGGCCAGACATGCATTACAAAAGCCGCAGGTGGCCGGAGCCTGTGGATGTTTACTGTGGGAATTACAAAGGTGGGGGGAGGGTGGACACTGCTGATACATTAGGGACATGCATCTCACATGGAACCTATTATATATACACTCACTGGCCACTTTATTAGGTACACCATGCTAGTAAGGGGTTGGACCCCCTTTTGCCTTCAGAACTGCCTCAATTCTTCGTGGCAGAGATTCAACAAGGTGCTGGAAGCATTCCTCAGAGATTTTGGACCATATTGACATGATGGCATCACACAGTTGGCGCAGATTTGTCGGCTGCACATCCCTGATGCGAATCTCCCGTTCCACCACATCCCAAAGATGCTCTATTGGATTGAGATCTGGTGACTGAGGAGGCCATTTGAGTACAGTAAACTCATTGTCATGTTCAAGAAACCAATCTGAGATGATTTGAGCTTTATGACATGGCGCATTATCCTGCTGAAAGTAGCCATCAGATGTTGGGTACATTGTGGTCATAAAGGGATGGACATGGTCAGCAACAATACTCAGGTAGGCTGTGGCGTTGCAACGATGCTCAATTGGTACCAAGGGGCCCAAAGAGTGCCCAGAAAAAATTCCCCACACCATGACACCACCACCACCAGCCTGAACCGTTGATACAAGGCAGGATGGATCCATGCTTTCATGTTGTTTACGCCAAATTCTGACCCTACCATCCGAATGTCGCAGCAGAAATCGAGACTCATCAGACCAGGCAACGTTTTTCCAATCTTCTACTGTCCAATTTCGATGAGCTTGTGCAAATTGTAGCCTCAGTTTCCTGTTCTTAGCTGAGAGGAGTGGTACCCAGTGTGGTCTTCTGCTGCTGTAGCCCATCTGCCTCAAAGTTCGACGCACTGTGCGTTCAGAGATGCTCTTCTGCCTACCTTGGTTGTAACGGGTGGCAATTTGAGTCACTGTTGCCTTTCTATCAGCTCGAACCAGTCTGCCCATTCTCCTCTGACCTCTGGCATCAACATGGCATTTCCGGCCACAGAACTGCCGCTCACTGGATTTTTTTTCTTTTTCGGACCATTCTCTGTAAACCCTAGAGATGGTTGTGCGTGAAAATCCCAGTAGATCAGCAGTTTCTGAAATTCTCAGACCAGCCCTTCTGGCACCAACAATCATGCCATGTTCAAAGGCACTCAAATCACCTTTCTTCCCCATACTGATGCTCGGTTTGAACTGCAGGAGATTGTCTTGACCATGTCTACATGCCTAAATGCACTGAGTTGCCGCCATGTGATTGGCTGATTAGAAATTAAGTCTTAACACACAGTTGGACAGGTGTACCTAATAAAGTGGCCAGTGAGTGTACATATAACTGCACAACATTTTCTGGGGGCTGAGTGGTTCTGTAACATGTAACAGTCTATATTTCCCCTTTTTACATGTAAAGCGCTATGGAATAAATGGCGCTATATAAATGCATAATAATAATAATATTCCACCATAATCTTGTTTTTTTTTATACAGGGCATTCCTGTATTGTCTAATTAAGTCCTTATTCATAGCTGTTGTGTTCTGGGTAGCATTGGAGCCCCCCTGTCTGAATAGGTCAGAAGCCTTACTTTGCCAGGATTTTTCCCTGGCTTTTATATCCATTATATAATAGGTGCGGACAATCTGTTTGCAAAACACAGAAATGTTAATAAATCTCATAGTCCTTTCTTTTAGGCAAAGTCACTTCAGTACTGAGCTCAGCATACTCCACAATGATATATGCCATGTGGAAAGAAAGTGAAGATAACAGAAAATATAAATTGTTAAAAAATTATTCTTTATTGAATATATTAAAAAATGAGAACATTAATAAGACAGGGTAACAGGCCTCCAAAAAAGAGGGGGACAAGCTGCGGCAAAGAAAGTAAACACGGACATGAAGGAACAATAAATAACCCTATAGGTAGGTATAAATACAAAAAGGTTCTTACATGCAAATTAGTCACTACAAGGTTCAGCATGCCTCAGCAGATGACAACCGATTAATTAGGACCTTGGTTTGGGACATTCCCCCAGGGTCAATACGTTGTTCCTTCAGTCTCAACTTGGTGAGTGCATCGGCTTTGCATTTCTATTTGGGACATTTTTAATATTGCACTTAGATCCTGCGCGGTGCTGTCCCTATTACATCCCCTATCCTCAGGGTACTATATGAAGAATGTATATCTTCAGATTGTGTTTTTTATATAAGCACTTTAATTACCATCTGGTTACTCTGTGCAGCTCCTTTGTGTATTCCTTTTCCAAACAGTTTTATTAACATGTTATATCAGAGCATACATAAATGCAATATCATGAGGCATTCATGACACATGAAAGAAAAAACCACAACCAGACTATAAATAATAATAAGAAGAACTCCTGGAAACCTTTCCAGCCAGCGAGACCATTTCCTTATAAAGGAAGGAAGACAGCCATTCAGCAACGCCAATTTTTGCTCACATGACTTATGTAAAGTCAGCTTTGCAATGATATTCAGTGAAGAGGGCACTCGAGTGGATTTCCAATAAAACGCAATTTCATTTTTAGAAACCAAAAGTAAATGAATAACCAATTTCCTAACAGAAGGATTCAAACGACTTGCATCCAACGAGAGCAGGGCGAACTGAGGAGCCAGTGAAAAATCTGATTGATTTAAAATATGAGAAATAAGAGAGGAGACGTCGTCCCAAAAATGCCGAAGACGTGGACCAAGCCAAAATAAATGGGAAAGGCTACCATGATGCCCGCAATCCCTCCAACAGAGAGGGGAGGGTTGATAAAAGCTAGACGAGATGGCGAGTAGTACCATCTCGATATGATTTTAAAGTAGGACTCATGGAGAGCCATAGACATGGCAGCAGAATAGGTTAGAGACATGGTCAGTTCCCAAACATCTGGGGTAACAGAAAGATTCAAAACCGATTCCCATTTTTGCATATATGGGGATTTTATAAATGCAGAATCGTTGTTGAACCACTGGTAGATATAACGAGTGGACCAAAAAATGTTATGGCCTGAGTTACATAAAATATTGACCGCTGGCTCCAATAGCGGAGGGCAGCGAGTCACCGGTGGAGACAAAAATTCTTTCAACATAGTAAAGGGTAGAAAAGCAGAGGAGGGAACCCCAAACCTACTCTTAAGATGAGAAAAAGATACAAATTTATCACCATCAAAGATGTCATTTAATTTAGAAATCCCCCAGTCAGCCCAAGTAGAATGCAAATCGAATGAATAAACAGAGGCCAGAAAAGAGAGAGGAAGCCTCAACAGGAGCTGAATCCTAGAAAAACCACTCTTAAATGTAAAAAACCTCCTCCAAGCCACAATAGCAGCCATAAAAACTGGATGATGAGACTGAGATCAATGCTTAGATGTCAATAGATTCAAAATAAGAACAAGGAGGGGAGTTTTTATTAAAATGAAATTCCAAGTCCGCCCATGAAGGTATATGGCCGGTGGACCACCAACATGGACTTTGCTTAATAAGATTAGAGTAATAGTAAGCTGAGATGTTCGGCAGTCCCAGACCTCCACCTAACGCATGTGTGTATAACTGATTGGAAGCAATGCGGGGCTTTTTATTTCCCCAAATAAATAAATTAAGGCATGTCTGCAGACTAGTTAAATAAGAAGTGGAAACAAGCAGGGGAAGGGATCTGAACACATAGAGGATTTTGGGAAGCAATATTGATTTGGCTACTAGACATTTTCCCCACCAGGATAATTCTTTGTCCGTGTAAAAATTAAGGCCTTTAGGAATGGAGGCGATTAGGGAATCTAGTGGAAATCAGAGATCCAAGGTTTCTAGAAAACCGCAGACCTAAATAAACAATTTCCCTCTCCGCCCAACCCCAAGAAGAGACAGCCTTTACACTCCTGATTTGAGCAGTGCTGAGGTTAAATTGGAAAATTTTGGATTTGGACTCATTAATCTTAAAATAGGAAAGGGGGGAAAATTTTTGAAGAAGGGATTGTAAGTGTGGAATAGAGGAGCAGGGATTAGTGAGGCGGGAGGACATCATCAGCATATAGACTGATCTTAAACGCCTGACCATCTGTTCGAACACCCTCTATGGAGGAACGATCTCTGATTAATTGGGCTAGCGGTTCTATTGCAAGGGCAAAAAGCAATGGGGAGAGGGGACAACCCTGCCGGGTGCCATTGGCAATGGGGAGGAAAAGTGATTGTTAATGTAAATCTTTGCTTGAGGGTCAGAATATAAGACCATCATTTTGATGATAAAGTCTAAATTAAATCCAAATTTTAGTAGGGAGCATCAGAGAAAGGTCCAATTCAAGCGATCAAACGCTTTTTCTGCATCTAATGGAATTAGAGCAGAAGGAAGTTTTTGGGAATTGTCTAACTTTATAATATTTATCAGCCGTCTGGTCCCTTCAATGGACTGCCGGTGTTTGATAAAGCCAATCTGGTCTGTGGAAATTAATTTAGGCAGAATAAGATTAAGACGATTAGCTAAAACTTTAGAATAAGTTTTGAGGTCAGTATTTACCGTATTTTTCGGATTGTAAGACGCACTTTTGTTTCCCCAAAATTGTGGGGAAAATGGGGGTGCGTCTTACAATCGTATAGTGAAAAAAATCGGGGGAAAAAAATTACTTTTGCGGTGGCAGTGACTGTTGCGGTGGCAGTGGCGGCAGCGGTAGCGATGGCGGCGGCTGCTGAGCAGCCTGGTACAAGGCAGGGTCTCCGGTGGGGCAATGCAGCAGGCCTGGAGCTGGGGGTATCGCTGCGGTTAACCGGCGGTGCGCGGGCGGCATAGTGCAGGGCGGCGCCATGACACTTCTGGGAACAGGCTGTGAGTTTCCGGTTTCCAATGAGATACCGGTATCACAGCCTGTGTCTGCAGGACTACAAGAAAATGGCCGCCGAACCGGCACATGCACAGATGGAGCTCAGTCACCGCAGTTGTGACAGCAGGAACAGGAGGCTCCGCTGCACACGGAGACCTAAAGCAGAGGAGGGAGAGAAGCATGTTTCTCCTCCTCCTCGTTTGCAGGGATAGATATTGATTGGTGGAGGGAACTGTTGCTGAGCTGCCTCCACCAATCAGGTATCTATCCCTGCAAAATGTATAGTAGCAATTTCCTTTACCACAGTGCACACATTATTCCGAGATCCTTGGGAGAGGTGAGGCAGTGCACACATTGAAGGGAAGTACAACCCCCATCATCCTTCAGAATACCATATACTCTATCAATGGGGGTATTCTGATGGATGATGGGGGTTGTAGCCATATTAGGGATAGTGCCCAAAGTGTTTACTGCAACTGTGACTACCACCTCCCTCATCTTTCAGAATACACCCATGTATACAGTCCATGCGTGTATTCCTATTGATGAGGGGGGTGGTAGTCATATATGGTACTACACACACCACACACTGTACTGTGAGTCACAGATCCCCATAACAGTGCGTGATCCACAGATCCCCCATAATAGTGCGTCATCCCCAGATCTCCCATAACAGTGTGTCATCCACAGATCCCCCATAACAGTGCATCACCACAGATCCCCCATAACAGTGCTCCGTACACCTCGTACACACGTGGCTCCTCTCCGTACACCTCGTACACACACGGCTCCGCTCCGTACACCTCGTACACACACGGCTCCGCTCCGTACACCTCGTACACACACGGCCCGCCCGCTCCGTACACCTCGTACACACACACGGCTCCGCTCCGTACACCTCGTACACACACGGCTCCGCTCCGCACACCTCGTACACACACGGCTCCGATCCGTACACCTCGTACACACGGCTTCACTCCGTACACCTCGTACACACACGGCTCCGCTCCGTACACCTCGTACACACACGGCTCCGCTCCGTACACCTCGTACACACACGGCTCCGCTCCGTACACCTCGTACACACACGGCTCCGCTCCGTACACCTCGTACACACACGGCTCCGATCCGTACACCTCGTACACACACGGCTCCGATCCGTACACCTCGTACACACACGGCTCCGATCCGTACACCTCATACACGCGCGGCTCCGCTCCGTACACCTCGTACACACACGGCTCCGCTCCGTACACCTCGTACACACACGGCTCCGCTCCGTACACCTCGTACACACACGGCTCCGCTCCGTACACCTCGTACACACACGGCTCCGCTCCGTACACCTCGTACACACACGGCTCTGCTACATCTATCCTGTAAACCCCTCCTGACCCCACACATACTTACCTCACCCAGGACCATGACAACCAGCACAGTCGAGTCCTGCAGATACCAAGAGGCAGGGCTGTGCGCACAGGACCTGTGATGAGGTCACAGGAGGGGCGGAGTCAGCGGGGTCACATGATCAGGGGTCTGGACAATGGCTCCTGATCATATGATCCCTGACTCCTCCCTTCTTGTGACCTCATCAAAGGTCCTGTGTACAGAGAAGAGATCAGGCAAGCGACGCTGTGAGTGGCTGCGGGGGGCGGGGGAGGTCTCATGCTAGGGCGAGAATGGAGTGCCAGTGGCTGCATCAGCTGGCAAGCGGCCTGGTATATTACCAATCCGGGCCTGGGACCACCCCCCAGTCGGTATACGTACCTTCATGTGCGAAGACTGTGCTGGGCTGTGTGGGACTGTGCTGGCCTGTGTGGGGACTGTGCTGGCCTGTGTGGGGACTGTGCTGGCCTGTGCAGGGACTGTGCCGGGCTGTGCGGGGGCTGTGCGGTGATTGTGCCGGGCTGTGCGGGGATTGTGCCGGGCTGTGCTGGGATTGTGCCGCGTCTGTGCGAGGACTGTGGGGGCTGTGCGGGGACTGTGCCGGGCTGTGCGTGGATTGTGCTGCGCTGTGCGGGGACTGTGCTGGGCTGTGTGGGACTGTGCTGGGCTGTGTGGGACTGTGCTGGGCTGTGTGGGACTGTGCTGGGCTGTGTGGGACTGTGCTGGGCTGTGTGGGACTGTGCTGGGCTGTGCGGTACTGTGCGGGTACTGTGCTGGGCTGTGCGGGGACTGTGCTGGCCTGTGCGGGGACTGTGCTGGCCTGTGTGGGGACTGTGCTGGCCTGTGTGGGGACTGTGCTGGCCTGTGTGGGGACTGTGCTGGCCTGTGTGGGGACTGTGCTGGTCTGTGCGGGGACTGTGCTGGCCTGTGCCGGGCTGTGCGGGGATTGTGCCGGGCTGTGCGGGGATTGTGCCGGGCTGTGCGGGGATTGTGCCGGGCTGTGCGGGGACTGTGCTGGCCTGTGCGGGGACTGTGCTGGCCTGTGCGGGGATTGTGCTGGGCTGTGCGGGGATTGTGCTGGGCTGTGCGAGGACTGTGCGGGCTGTGCGGGGACTGTGCTGTGCGGGGACTGTGCTGTGCGGGGACCGTGCTGTGTTGCGCGGGGACTGTGCTGGGCTGTGCGGGGATTGTGCTGGGCTGTGCGGGGATTGTGCTGGGCTGTGCGAGGACTGTGCGGGCTGTGCGGGGACTGTGCTGTGCGGGGACTGTGCTGTGCTGTGCGGGGACTGTGCTGGGCTGTGCGAGGACTGTGCTGGGCTGCGTGGGGACTGTGCTGGGCTGTGGGGACTGTGCTGGGCTGTGCAGGGACTGTGCTGGGCTGTGCGGGGATTGTGCTGGGCTGTACGGGGCTGTGCGGGGACTGTGTGGGGCTGTGCGGGGACTATGCTCGGCTGTGCTGGGCTGTGTGGGACTGTGCTGGGCTGTGCGGGGACTGTGCGGGGATTGTGCTGGGCTGTGCGGGGACTGTGCTGTGCTGTGCGGGGACTGTGCTGTGCGGGGACTGTGCTGTGTTGTGCGGGGACTGTGCTGGGCTGTGCGGGGACTGTGCTGGGCTGTGCGGGGATTGTGCTGGGCTGTGCGGGCATTGTGCTGGGCTGTGCGAGGACTGTGCGGGGACTGTGCTGTGCGGGGACTGTGCTGTGCTGTGCGGGGACTGTGCTGGGCTGTGTGGGGACTGTGCTGGGCTGTGTGGGGACTGTGCTGGGCTGTGCGGGGACTGCTGGGCTGTGCGGGGATTGTGCGGGGACTGTGCTGGGCTGTGTGGGGCTGTACGGGGACTGTGCTGGGCTGTGTGGGGCTGTGCGGGGACTGTGCTGGGCTGTGTGGGGCTGTGCGGGGACTATGCTGGGCTGTGCTGGGCTGTGTGGGACTGTGCTGGGCTGTGCGGGGACTGTGCAGGGATTGTGCTGGGCTGTGTGGGACTGTGCTGGGCTGTGCCGGGCTGTACGGGGACTGTGCTGGACTGTGCCGGGCTGTGCGGGGATTGTGCTGGGCTGTGTGGGCTGTGCCAAGTATTGCGAGGCGTGTACCGAATCCTAATGAGTATACGCGCTCACCCCTAGATGGGATGAATGAGTGTAGGTCTTATACCTGTTTCATTTAATATACAATATACAATATCATCTGGTTTGTTAAATGTTCCGGTTCCAGTATATATGGGGGAGCATAATGGCGTGTCTTAACACGTTTTGTTACGTGTACCATATTGTTGTTTTGATTAATATATCTTGTTTTTCTTTATTATTAATTTATACTTTATCTATGTTCCACGTATATTCCATTCTTGAAATTCATTATGTGGATCTGTATGACAGGTCCTATGTATGTGTTACATTGAATGGTTTTCTTTGGAGGTGCTATATTGCGCTATATAGAGGAAATGTGTGTGAATACGGCGTTTGATATTATGAGCATGCGCCGTTATAGCTGCTATATCGTGGCCATTTTGGTTACTGGTCTCTGTTTACCATACTGCGCTGTATATATATGACGCGCTCCAGGACTTGATTAGCGCGAGTATCGCGCGCAGTGGCTAAGATAGGAGCATGCGCAGTCCTGATTGGCTGTATATCGCGGCCATCTTGGTTTCCGGCCTCACACTCCATGGTTGGCTCCCGGACATGCGCAATTGACCGGTGATTTTCATTTGAAACCGGACGCTGTCGCGGCCATGTTTGTTTGCGTTCCTCACTGGAGCGCACGCGGGGACCCGACGGCATGGAAGTCTGGTGTGCAGATGTGAGTGATAAATTGCGACACCTGTGGAATTAACCACATGTACAGTTTCTTGTGATGTGAACGCTCGATTGTGTGGGCGTGACTCATTTGAGCAGTGATCTGGGGATATAAAGCTGGCCTCTCTGACCCTCGGGGCCATCTCATCCTGGTATCTGACATGATGGACACTCTTTACATCTGCTCTGCCTCCTGATGAACCGCTGGTGCGGGGAAACGCGTTGAGGTGACTCCACCAATGATAAGTGGCCACTTCTTATCTTGTATCTATGCCTCATTGCTAAGGCACAGTTTTCTAATATGGTGGATCCTGATGTCATGATGTGGTATTTTTTTGCTTATTTGTCTGGGATTTTTGCATGAGCTCTAGGGCACTCTTATTATTCATCTCTATACTATCAGTCATTGGTTTCATACCTGTGTTACCAGGGACTGACAGGGCAGCAAGGGACAGTCCTCGCTGAGTGGAGGCGCCAAAAAATCGGGATCCTTAGGGTGCCAACCTCCACGGATAGGAAGGTATCAGTTGAGTTTATTGTAGGGCCTTGCAGCATCTCAGCTTAGGTCTATATTGTGGCATTTGCCAATATTTCACTGGGAACGGGTGGTTTTAGGACTTTATGAATTAAAAGTTGCTTTTACAGGGATTATATGTTCACTTTTAGTATACTCGCTCATCCCTAATCGGCGTCAGACGGTGACCAGGTACTGTCCGGGGTCACTTCTGGTAATTAACCAAAATGGAGTCTTAACCTGAAATAAAATAAAATGAGGACAATTGGTGGAGATACTGAGTTTGTAGGAGGCAATAGGACCGATTGTGTGGGTCCAAAGGTGTTGCGGGGAAACACCGCATAGGCGAGGCGTGAATGCCTCAAGGCTTCAGCCCAGTCAGATTGTGACAGGCCTCAAAAGAAAAATGACCAAATTGGTCCAAAAAAGATTTTATGACAGAAAACTGACAGAAAAGTTGACCGTAATGCACTTATGAACAGTCTCCAATGTTTTGGCACCAAAAATATGCTAAATAGCGGGTTTTATCGTCAATTTAATTGAGAAGTCCTCAGAGCCCTCAGACAGCGTGACCTACTCCATCAGCTGCCTAAGCCACTCCCCATATCTTGATTTTTCTAAAGCGTTTGATCCCGTGCCACACAAGAGGCTGGTACACAAAATGAGAATGCTGGGTCTGGGGGAAAATGTGTGTAAATGGGTAAGTAACTGGCTGAGTGATAGAAAGCAGAGGGGGGTTATAAATGGTATATTCTCTAACTGGGCCGCTGTGACCAGTGGGGACCGCAGGGGTCGGTGTTGGGACCTCTTCTCTTCAACATATTTATTAACGATCTGGTAGAAGGTTTGCACAGTAAAATATCAATATTTGCAGATGATACAAAACTGTTATGAATGAGTCACCGTAGGAGGCAAAAAACAGAAATAATAGCTAAGTCCAGAAACCCAGAGAAGTTGGCAGCTATCGGATTGCAGACGCCTGAAGCTAACAACAACAACTAGCAGTAGCTGTGGGGGGTTCCTACGGTGCCCTAGACCCCTCGATCACAGCCGGAGAACTACATAGCCTAAAGACAGAAAAGGGAAATCTAAACTGCCCCAGAGCAGACCCCAAAGCAATAGGCAGCCCCCAACATATAATGACGGTGAAGCGAGATGGAAAAACACTCACACTGACAGAAAGATAGCTTGGGCCCCATCTTTTGCTCAGCCTAACTTAAACAGGACAGAATAGGAAAGCTGCTGTCTGCAATCCGCCAAAACCCTCTCAAAAACAGGTGCCAACAGACTGATAGGGAAAAAAGCCCTGAAGACGCTAGGCTTCAAAAAGACTATATCAGTACTCTGGTATTATCTGAAGACAGAGCAAAAAGGAATTCAGCTCACCAGCAGGGAGAGGCAGAATTCCAGACAAACAAGGCAAAAAGTAGAGCAGAAAACTTAGCTTTTGAGGAGCAGGAATCAGACTTGTCTCCAAGAATCCCTCAGAGGAATCACCCGCAAGGCAGAAGGGCGTCGGCAGCCTTATATGCAGTCAGCAATCCCAGTCACCCAGTCATCATCATTCTGCTCAGGTGCTTTGTAATCAGCACCACTACCTTCCTTCACTAGAAGAGGGAGTTCATCAGACCTCAATGGTGAAGGGGAAAACGAACTCACAAAACAAAACGATGTAAAGCAGTCAATACAAGAGAAGATAGTATTCTGCTACAGATGGATCTGGATAAGTTGGAAACTTGGGCGGAAAGGTGGCTGGAAAGGTGGCAGATGCAGTTTATCAATGATAAATGTAAGGTTATACACATGGGAGGAAGGAATCAATATCACCATTACACACTGAACGCGAAACCACTGGGTAAATCTGACATGGAGAAGGACTTGGGGATCCTAGTTACTGATAAACTTACCTGGAGCAGCCAGTGCCAGGCAGCGGCTGCCAAGGCAAACAGGATCATGGGGGGCATTAAAAGAAGTCTGGATACACATGATGAGACCATTATACTGCCTCTGTACAAATCCGTGGTTACACCGCACAGGGAGTACTGTGTGCAGTTTTGGGCACCGGTGCTCAGGAAGGATATAATGGAACTAGAGCAGGTACAAATGGGTCGCCCTCACACCCAGGGCTGTGCGGTACTCGGTACCGGGCCCGTGGATCTCAATGGGAGTTGTCACGGTAGCTGTGACCCGGCCCGTGGCCCTGGGCGCCTATTGTAAATGTTCAGTGTGAATGAATAACTCGTGACGCCACCTGTGGTGTTCGGCAATCTAGATGTTAGGCCGACGCAGACAGATCCTCTGGGACAGATGGTGTGGTGCAGCAGTGATGGTATAGCCCTCCACAGGCAGGGCTGTTGTCCCAGGGCAGAGTAGATATGGTGACACTTAGATGGTGTAGTGTCAGGCGCAGGGGATGGTTGACGCAGGAATAAGTGGAGGACACCAGGGCATGTAGTTCCAAAGCTTTACTCACAGTCTGTTGTACACACAGGTGCCTGCTTCTGTGCCGTGTCCTCCGGGTCTGGGACTCAGTCAACCCCCCCAGGCCAGATGGAATACTCCTTTCCAACACTTCGCCAACTTGTGCCTTTCTGAACGTCTCCTCTTACAGCGCCTTTAGATGAAGTACTCCTAGTACTGAGTTACACTGGAGTTCCTCTTGTCTGATGTTCCTATGATCTCTACTTGTACGGTAGACAGCTGTAGCCTGATTCGGGGACTCCTTGCTGCTGAGTCCCGGCTCACTAATATGTTGCTGTTGTGCCCCCAAGTCTTGTGTGGGAATAAAGCATTTACAGCTTCCTATTCCTCCGGTGTCTGCTGCAGGACCGTTAGTATCCGTACAAGCTCGGGGACCGGACCCCGGCCTTGCACTTAGAACTTCTAGGAAGGGTTCTCTTTTCACCCACGTCCACTGTTCTTTTACTCCTCACGTTCCGTACTAATCCTTGCTTTCTATGGAGAGTCAGGCTTTCAGTCTATGTTGCTCTCGTTCTCCCTTTCCCGTGCCAGCAGACCCAGGTCACTGGGATCTGCTGCAGCACTTCCATCCATCTATCCTTCTTTCTAGGGATCTTCTTCTCTCTCCTTCCAACTGCTGACTGCCTTAAACTCTTCCCGCTCCTTGAAATGTCATCTAACTCCACCCACCTCCCAGCACGTTTCGTGTTCCAAGCAGGGAGCCACCAATGGGTGCTTTGCTATACTCCAAGCAGGGAGCCGCCGAAGGTGCTTTGCTACACTACTTTCTGGTGTGGGGGTGCAGGTGTTGGAGCGTGGTCAGGAGTCTCCACCTTACCTGGATGGTGGGATACCACACCTCAGGAGGAGGTGCAGTACCTCTGTGGCGACTGAGCCTCAGGGGCGCCACACAAAGGAGGGCAACAAAATTAATAAAGGGGATGGGGGAACTACAATACCAAGAGAGATTAGCAAAATTAGGATTATTTACTCTAGAAAAAAGACGACTGAGGGGCGATCTAATAACCATGTATAAGTATATAAGAGGACAATACAAATATCTCTCCGGGGATCTGTTTATACCAAGGAAGGTGATGGTCACAAGGGGGCATTCTCTGCGTCTGGAGAAGAAAAGGTTTCTCCACCAACATAGAAGAGGATTCTTTACTGTTAGGGCAGTGAGAATCTGGAATTCCCTGCCTGAGGAGTTGGTGATGGCGAACTCAGTCGAGGGGTTCAGGAGAGGCCTGGATGTCTTCCTGGAGCGTAACAATATTGTATTTTACAGTGATTAGGTTCTTTAGAAGGGCGTAGATCTGGGGATTTATTCTGACGGAATGTAGGCTGAAAAAAGTCTTTTTTCGGCCTTGCTAACTATGTTACTATGTTAATATGTGAATCATTATTCTGTATGGAGAGCTATGTGTGACACATTATTCTGTATGGAGCACTATATGGGGCTCATTCTGTATGGAGGACTATACTGTCCGGTTTCTGAGCGATTGTATAATTTACAATAGATATCACTCATGTAATACAGTATAAGTAAGTGAAATCTTTGGCATTGTGCTATACCTAGATTTCTCTGCCATATCTGTGCCTCATGAATTGTGGTATGTGTTAATGGGGCCCACTGAGACTCTTTTGCCCGGGGCCCATGAAAACCTGGAGACGGCCCTGCCTCTCTCTATTGTACTGGAGGACTGGTGACTTCCCTATAGTAATGTGGCTGGTGACGTCTCTATAGTACTGAGGGGGTGACCTCTCTCTGTAGTACTGGGGGGATACTGACCTCTCTCTATAATACTGGTGGGCTGTTGTCCTCTCTATAGTACTGGGTGGATGGTGACCTCCCTCTATAATAATATAATACTAGTGGGCTGTTGTCCTCTCTATAGTACGCAGGGGCTGGTGTCATCTCTCTATAGTATGGGGAGCAGGGCCGCCATCAGGGCATTACTGCCCTGACTGGCGTATGGGGCCCGGCGGGCGTATGGGGCCCGCATCGGGCCCGGTCTCCTCTCTGCTCACCGGGCCCCTACCGGCAGGTAAACCGGGCCCTGTCTAGCGGCGCTGCAGGCGGCAGCTAAACGTTATTGACATGCTGGCCCGGCGGCCCGCACGTCAATAGTTAACATCTGCCAGCCAATCGGAGGCTGGCAGCTGATGTCACCGCAGCGCGCCCCTCGCCGGTGTCTGACGTCAGTGTCAGTCGCCGGCTAGAGCGCGCTGCAGCGTGGAGGGAGCCTTGCCTGCCGCTGGATCGCGGCCACTGCCGGCCAGGTAAGGAGAACTTTTTTTTTTTTTTTTTGAGCGGCGATCCAGGGGGCCCAGGGGCCGAGTGCTGGACTTGGGGGCAGAATGCTGGGCACTGGGGCAGAATGCTGGACTGGGGCAGAATGCTGTCTATGGGGCAGAATGCTGGCTATGGGGAAGAATGCTGGACACGGGGCAGAATGCTGGACACGGGGCAGAATGCTGGACTGGGGGCAGAATGCTGGACTGGGGGCAGAATGCTGGACTGGGGGCAGAATGCTGGCTCTGGGGCAGAATGCTGGCTCTGGGACAGAATGCTGGATATGGGAGCAGAATGCTGAACATGGGGGCAGAATGCTGAACATGGGGGCAGAATGCTGAACATGGGGGCAGAGTGCTGAACATGGGGGCAGAGTGGAGATACGGGGCATGATTGGAGACAGATCGCACAGGATCATGGGGCAGAATGGATACGATGGAGATCATATGGGGGCAGAATGGATACTCATGAGGGCGGGATGGGAGAACATATGGCTGAAGCCAGGAATGAGACACACGGGGGTCAGGATGGGGGATATTATTACCATAGGGGCTAATTAAGGGATATTATTACTGCAGTGATGTATTTAATTTTTTGAGGTTACTGTTTTAAATGGGGGGGCAGTCCTGTTACTGTGTAGAGCGACACTATGTTGCCTTTTTTTCTTCATGTGATGTAATGTAGAAGTTGGGAAAAAATAAGTAATGTGTTCTGCAAGCGGAGCTCTAGATAACCGTGTTATTTCCTGCAGAGACGAGCCCTGGCTGGAAGACGTGATGGCGGTCTGTGCTGGATGAATGAAAAGCAAGGATGAAGGACTTCACCTAGAGACGTCACTGGTGAGTTAGTGTTTTACCTGTACATTGACACTATACATTGTATACTCTATATACAGGGGTCCTGTGTATAATGTCACCAGTGATCACTGTGTTACCTGTGCATTATATACAGAGCTCCTGTGTATAATGTCATTGATCACTATATTACCTGTACACAGACACTGCATACTAAATACAAATCTCCTGTGTATAATGCCACTTATGGTCATAGTATTACATTTTTTTATTAATGATCAGTATTGTAGTATTCAGTCACCATGTGGTGGTAATATGTGGTCTGGGCATGGTGCGGTGGTATTTGTCCCTTGGGTGTACAATTATTTGGTCACTTTGGTGGTAATATGTGGTGTGGGCATGGTGCGGTGGTATTTGTTCCTTGTATGTGATATTATTCGGTCACTATGGTAGTAATATGTGGTCTGGTCATGGTGTGGCGGTATTTGTTCCTTGTATGTGGTATTATAGGTCACTATGTGGTGGTAATATGTGGTCTGGACATGGTGTAGCAGTATTTGTTCCTTGTATGTGATATTATTGGTCATTTTAAAAATTGAAAAATAAATAAAAATATACCTAAAGTGTATTGCATATTTTAATAAATATTTAATAGGTTACAGTAGAGTAGGGCCTGGCCAAAAGTGTCTACCCTGTTATGGTGGCGGCTTAACCCCTTCCTGACATCCGACGTACTATCCCGTCCACGGTACCCGGGCCCGTATGACCGTGGACGGGATAGTACGTCGGGCCCTTTAATGCGGTACCGCGACTGAAGTCGCGGTGATCGCATTAAAATTCCGACGCCATCTCACCTTAGAAAAGATGGCGTCGGCATCCCGGGCTACGATCCCACCCCCCCGGCATCCAGATCGCTGTGATTGGCTGTTCAATTCTGAACAGCCAATCGCAGCGTTTCTCATTGGTTCAGCCAATCAGCTTGGCTGAAACAATGAGGTCCTAGGCTGGGATCGAGTACCGATGTACTCGACCCTAGAGCCGGTGCCTGGCAACGCCAGGCACCGGCAAAAAGCACCCGGATTGGCGCGATTGCCGATCTGATCGATCGCGCCAATCGCAGTGCACAGCGGCGCTATATCGCCGCTGTGCCCTGCCAGTACCGGCCAGGATCGGTGCTATATTAGCACCGATCATAGGCTGGAGCCTGATGCAGGCCTGCAGGAGTTGGCTGGCGCGATCGATTAGATCGGCGATCGCGCCAACCACAGGGCACAGCTGCGGTCACCATGTGACCGCTCTGTGCCCTGCTGGTGACCTGGGCATGACCTGCCTAGTAATCGGAGCTGTGAGCTCCGATTCTAGGCAGTTGCCATGGTCACCAGGCAGATCACGGATTGGTGGGATCGATGTAATCATTCGATCCCACCAATGACAGGTCACAGCAGCAATGTGACCGCTCTGTGACCTGCCACCTGACCTGCCTCTGACCTGTCTGCAGGGGTCCTCACTCTAGCTGAGGATTCCTGCAGAGAGGTCGGACGCAGCAAGAGCTCCTGTGCTGGGTATTGTGGTGCCACAGCTTGTAGCATCACAATCCCTGCAGAAGAAAGAAGGAAGAAGAAAGAAAACTACAATTGTAAGTGTTAATTGATCCCTGATCCCCTGCCCAATCTATCTTCACCCCCCCAATCTATCTTCATCCCCCCATCCCCCCTCCACCCCCCCTCTTACCCCCCTTCCCCCAATTTTTACCCCCCTCCACCCTACTTGTGCGCCACCTCCGTGCGCAGCCGCCAAGCGTTGATTGGTGACGCAGTTCACCGATCAACACTTGAGCTCGCTTTTTTTTCCTTAGCCCCCTTTGCGCCACTTCCGTACACACATCCCGCAGCCGCAAAAGTTGGATAAGTGACACACGTCACTTATCCAAGCTTGTGCCTGCCGTTTTTCATTTTTTTCACCCCCTTTGTGCCACCTAACTACAACCCTAACTGTTGATCCCTGCCCAATCTCTCTTCATCCACCCCAATCCCCCTTCCCCCTATTTTTACCCCCCTCCACCCCACTTTTGCGCCACCTCCGTGCGCAGCCGCCGATCGTTGATTGGTGACGCAGTTCACCGATCAACACTCGAGCTCACTTTTTTTCCTTAGCCCCTCCGTACACACATCCCGCAGCTGCGAAACTTGGATAAGTGACACAGTTCACTTATCAGAGTTTGTGCCTGCCGTTTTCCATTTTTTTTTCCACCCCCCCCCCCCTTGCGCCACCCCGTGCGCACATTCAGCAGCCCAGTTTTGATAAGTGACACTTATCAGCTAGGGCCTGCTGTTTTAGACTTTTTTCCACAGCTTTTTATTTATAGAAAGTTTACACCAATCACTCCCCCCCCTCACGTACACATACAGTTTTCAATAAAGTGTACACCCAAGCACCATATTTACACAAAAATGTCATCAAATTCATCCCAACAGAGCTATACAATGGAGGAGGCATATGCTATACTTGCCTCCGACACTGATAGCGATTTGGATGCCGATCCGACTTTTCTTTATTTTTCGGATTCTTCATCCTCTTCTTCTTCCTCTTCCCCCTCCTCATCTTCCTCCTCGGGTCCTGTGGAACCGCCACGCAGACGCTCCAGGACAGAAGATGAGGCAGCGCCCACCATGCCCGCAGCTGACCCAGTGCTCCCCGTATGGACCTCGCCCCCTGAAAATTACGAGCCACTGATTACTGATTTTGTGGCAGAATCAGGAATCAAGTTTGACACCACAGGCCTCACAGAAATTGACTTTTTCAAAGTCTTTTTCTCTGAGGATTTTGTTAACCTCATGGTGGGGCAAACTAATTTGTACGCTCGTCAATTTTTGGAGCAAAACCCGCGTTCAACATTTTCAAACTGGTCTCCTGTAGATGCAGTTGAAATGACGCAGTTTTGGGGCCTGGTCCTCCATATGGGGATACTGAAGAAGCCGGAAATTCGGCAATATTGGAGTGTTGATATTTTATACAACACTCCAGTGTTCCGAATGGTCATGGCCCGGACGCGTTTTGAGGCCATCCACAAGTTTCTGCATTATACTGATAATGCAGAGTGTCCCGCACGAGATGACCCCAACTTTGACCGTCTGTTCAAAGTTCGGCCGGTCATCAAACACTTCAACAAAAAGTTTGCTGAAGTGTACGTGCCCCAAAGGGACATCTACGTGGATGAGTCCTTGGTTCACTTCAAGGGAAGGCTGCGATTCCGTCAAAACCTGCCCAGTAAGAGGGCCAGGTACGGAATCAAACTCTATAAGTTGTGTGAGAGTACCTCAGGGTACACCCACAAGTTTAGAGTTTACGAAGGGAAGGACACCCGGATTGAACCCCCTGAGTGTCCTCCTGTCCTGGGAGTGAGTGGGAAAATTGTGTGGGATTTGGTGCACCCACTGTTGGATAAAGGTTATCACCTCTACACTGATAACTTTTACACCAGCATCCCACTCTACAAATCCCTCTCTGAGCGACGTACCGCAGCCTGCGGTACTGTCCGCAAAAATCAGAGAGGCCTCCCGAAGACGCTACTTGGGCAGATGCTCCGAAAAGGTGAGAGCAGAGCCCAATGTAGCGATCACCTGCTGGTGGTCAAGTACAAGGACAAGAGAGATGTCCATCTCTTGACCACCATACACGGTGATGGCAGTACCCTCTGCACTGTACGGGGTACCTCTACACAGGTCCGCAAACCGACGTGTAGTGGGGTACAACAAAAACATGGGGGGAGTTGATCTCTCCGATCAACTCCTCCAACCGTACAATGCATTGAGGAAGGCCAAGGTGTGGTACAAAAAGCTGGCTGTGCACATCGTCCAAATGGCAATGCTCAACGCATTCCTGCTGTCACAATGTGCATGCCCCAGCGATACGACGTACCTTCAGTTCCAGGAGGTAGTGGTTAAGGCCCTGATGTTTGGCGCTCAGGAAGGAGCAGGCCCCAGTACTTCAGGAACTGAAGGTGGTCATATTGTCCCAGGTCAGCATTTTCCGGGGGTGGTCCCGCCAACCCCAAGAAAAGGTAAGCCGCAAAAAAGGTGTCGAGTGTGTTACAAAAAAGGAATACGCAGGGACACCATTTATCAATGCGACACCTGCCCCGAAAAACCTGGCCTGTGCATGAAGGATTGCTTCAAATTGTACCACACCTCCATGCACTACTAATTTACATTAGATTAGTTGGGGGCACATCTAGATTTGTTCTTTGGGGGTCTAGTATCCAAAATGATGTCATATGTGGGTTTTTTTCCTGTTTAGGCACATCAGGGACTCTGCAAATGGAACATGACGCCAGCAGACCATCAAAGTCTGCATTCCAAAACAACACTACTTCCCTTTCGAGCCCCGACATGTGCCTAAACAGTTTTTTCCCACATGTGGGGTACCAGAGTACCCAGGACAAATTGGACAACGACTTTTGGGGTCCAATTTCTCCTGTTACTCTTGGGAAAATTAAAAATTGGGGACTAAATGATCATTTATGTGGGAACAAAACAGGATTTTATATTTTCACACCTGGGCATTATAATCTTTAGTGAAACACTTGGGGGTTCAAAGTGCTCACCACACATCTAGATAAGTTCCTTAGGGGGTCTAGTTTCCAAAATGGGGTCACTTATGGGGGGTTTCTACTGTTTAGGAACATCAAGGGCTCTGCAAATGGAACATGACGCCCGCAGACGATTCCATCAAAGTCTGCTTTCCAAAACGTCATTACTTCCCTTTCGAGCCCTGACGTGTGCCCAAACAGTAGTTTTCTCCCACATGTGGGGTATCAGGGTACTCAGGACAAATTGGACAACAACTTTTGGGGTCCAATTTCTCCTGTTACTCTTGGGAAAATTAAAAATTGGGGACTAAATGATCATTTATGTGGGAACAAAACAGGATTTTATATTTTCACACCAGGGCATTATAATCTTTAGTGAAACACTTGGGGGTTCAAAGTGCTCACCACACATCTAGATAAGTTCCTTAGGGGGTCTAGTTTCCAAAATTGGGTCACTTGTTGGGGGTTTCCACTGTTTAGGCACATCAGATGCTCGTCAAACATGACATGGCGTCCGATCTCAATTCCAGCCAATTTCAGGTTGAAAAAGTCAAACGGGGCTCCTTCCCTTCTGAGCCCTGCCATGTGCCTAAACAGTGGTTCCCCCCCACATATTGGGTATCGGCGTACTCAGGACAAATTTGACAACAACCTTTGGGGTCCAATTTCTCCTGTAACCCTTGGGAAAACAAAATATTGGGGACTAAATGATCATTTATGTGGGAACAAAACAGGATTTTATATTTTCACACCTGGGCATTATAATCTTTAGTGAAACACTTGGGGGTTCAAAGTGGTCACCACACATCTAGATAAGTTCCTTAGGGGTCTAGTTTCCAAAATGGGGTCACTTGTGGGGGTTTCCACTGTTTAGGCACATCAGACGCTCGTCAAACGTGACATGGCGTCCGATCTCAATTCCAGCCAATTTTAGGTTGAAAAAGTCAAACGGGGCTCCTTTCCTTCTGAGCCCTGCCATGTGCCTAAACAGTGGTTCCCCCCACATATTGGGTATCGGCGTACTCAGCACAAATTTGACAACAACCTTTGGGGTCCAATTTCTCCTGTTACCCTTGGGAAAACAAAATATTGGGGACTAAATGATCATGTTTGTAGAAAAAATATGATTTTTTATTTTCACGCCCGGGTGTTATAAACTTCTGTGAAGCCCTTGGGGGTTCAAAGTGGTCACCACACATCTAAATAAGTTCCTTAGGGGGTCTAGTTTCCAAAATGGGGTCACTTGTGGGGGGTTTCCACTGTTTAGGCACATCAGACGCTCATCAAACGCGACATGGCGTCCGATCTCAATTCCAGCCAATTTTAGGTTGAAAAAGTCAAACGGGTCTCCTTCCCTTCTGAGCCCTGCCATGTGCCTAAACAGTGGTTCCCCCCCACATATTGGGTATCGGCGTACTCAGGACAAATTTGACAACAACCTTTGGGGTCCAATTTCTCCTGTTACCCTTGGGAAAACAAAATATTGGGGACTAAATGATCATGTTTGTGGAAAAAATATGATTTTTTATTTTCACGCCCGGGTGTTATAAACTTCTGTGAAGCCCTTGGGGGTTCAAAGTGGTCACCACACATCTAGATAAGTTGCTTAGGGGGTCTAGTTTCCAAAATGGGGTCACTTGTGGGGGGTTTCCACTGTTTAGGCACATCAGACGCTCGTCAAACGCGACATGGCGTTCGATCTCAATTCCAGCCAGTTTTAGGTTGAAAAAGTCAAACGGGGCTCCTTCCCTTCTGAGCCCTGCCATGTGCCCAAACAGTGGTTCCCCCCCATATATTGGGTATCAGCGTACTGAGGACAAATTTGACAACAACCTTTGGAGTCCAATTTCTCCTTTTACCCTTGGGAAAATAAAAAAATTGTTGCTAAAATATTATTTTTGTGACTAAAAAGTTAAATGTTCATTTTTTCCTTCCACGTTGCTTCTGCTCCTGTGAAGCACCTGAAGGGTTAATAATCTTCTTGAATGTAGTTTTGAGTAGCTTCAGGGGTGCAGTTTTTAGAATGGTGTCACTTTTGGGTATTTTCTGCCATATAGACCCCTCAAAGTGACTTCAAATGTGAGGTGGTCCCTAAAAAAAATGGTTTTGTAAGTTTTGTTGTAAAAATTAGAAATCGCTGGTCAAATTTTAACCCTTATAACTTCCTAACAAAAAAAATGTTGTTTCCCAAATTGTGCTGATGTAAAGTAGACATGTGGGAAATGTTATTTAGTAACTATTTTGTGTCACATATATCTCTGTTTTAAGGGCATACAAATTCAAAGTTTGAAAATTGCAAAATTTTCAAAATTTTTGCCATATTTCTGTTTTTTTCATAAATAAACACAAGTTATAGCACAGGTGACCTCTTTCTATAAAGAGAAGAAAGTTCGTTCGGCACACCAGCATAAATGAAAAAACTTTATTAGGCTAAGGTGATTTTCTGCATTTTAAATATGGCATATTAGCCTAATAAAGTTTTTTCATTTATGCTGGTGTGCCGAACAAACTTTCTTCTCTTTTTGGATATCTGCTGTGCTCACCAGCGAATTCGTGCACCCATCTGTGGATTAATGAACTCAGCCCAGGGTGGTTTTTCATTTGGATGCCATGCAAGCTCCCAGTCCTCCCTCTCCTGACCTCTCTCTATAGTACTGGGGGGCTGGTGACCTCTCTCTATAGTACTGGGGGGCAGGTGACCTCTCTATAGTACTGGGGGGCAGGTGACCTCTCTCTATAGTACTGGGGGCAGGTGACCTCTCTCTATAGTACTGGGGGGAGGTGACCTCTCTATAGTACTGGGGGGCAGGTGACCTCTCTATAGTACTGGGGGGCAGGTGACCTCTCTATAGTACTGGGGGGCAGGTGACCTCTCTCTATAGTACTGGGGGGCAGGTGACCTCTCTATAGTACTGGGGGGCAGGTGACCTCTCTATAGTACTGGGGGGTAGGTGACCTATCTATAGTACTGGGGGGTAGGTGACCTCTCTCTATAGTACTGGGGGGCAGGTGACCTCTCTATAGTCCTGGGGGGATGGTGACCTCTCTCTATAGTACTGGGGAGCAGGTGACCTCTCTCTATAGTACGGAGGGCAGGTGACCTGTCTCTATAGTACTGGGGGATGGTGACCTCTCTATAGTACTGGAGGATGGTGACCTCTCTATAGTACTGGGGAGCAAGTGACCTATCTCTATAGTACTGGGGAGCAAGTGACCTATCTCTATAGTACTGGGAGGCAGGTGACCTCTCTATAGTACTGGAGGATGGTGACCTCTCTCTATAGTACTGGGGAGCAGGTGACCTCTCTCTATAGTACTGGGGGGAAGGTAACCTCTCTCTATAGTACTGGGGGGCTGGTGACCTCTCTCTATAGTACGGAGGGCAGGTGACCGCTCTCTATAGTACTGGGGAGCTGGTGACCGCTCTATAGTACTGGGGAGCAGGTGACCTCTCTCTATAGTACTGGGGGGCAGGTGACCTCTCTCTATAGTACTGGGGAGCAGGTGACCTCTCTCTATAGTACTGGGGGGCAGGTAACCTCTCTCTATAGTACTGGGGAGCAGGTGACCTCTATAGTACGGGGGGGCAGGCGACCTCTCTCTATAGTACGGAGGGCAGGTGACCTGTCTCTATAGTACTGGGGGATGGTGACCTCTCTATAGTACTGGAGGATGGTGACCTCTCTTTAGTACTGGGGAGCAAGTGACCTATCTCTATAGTACTGGGGGGCAGGTGACCTCTCTATAGTACTGGAGGATGGTGACCTCTCTCTATAGTACTGGGGAGCAGGTGACCTCTCTCTATAGTACTGGGGGGAAGGTAACCTCTCTCTATAGTACTGGGGGGCTGGTGACCTCTCTCTATAGTACGGAGGGCAGGTGACCGCTCTCTATAGTACTGGGGAGCTGGTGACCGCTCTATAGTACTGGGGAGCAGGTGACCTCTCTCTATAGTACTGGGGGGCAGGTGACCTCTCTCTATAGTACTGGGGAGCAGGTGACCTCTCTCTATAGTACTGGGGGGCAGGTAACCTCTCTCTATAGTACTGGGGAGCTGGTGACTGCTCTAGTACTGGGGAGCAGGTGACCTCTATAGTACGGGGGGGCAGGCGACCTCTCTCTATAGTACGGAGGGCAGTTGACCTCTCTCTATAGTACTGGGGGGCTGGTGACCTCTCTATAGTACTGGGGGGCAGGTAACCTCTCTCTATGGTACTGGGGAGCTGGTGACTGCCCTAGTACTGGGGAGCAGGTGACCTCTATAGTACTGGGGGGCAGGTGACCTCCCTCTATAGTACTGGGGGGCAGGTGACCTCTCTATAGTACTGGGGGGCAGTTGACCTCTCTCTATAGTACTGGGGGGCAGGTGACCTCTCTCTATAGTACTGGGGAGCGAGCAGGTGACCTCTCTCTATAGTACTGGGGGGCAGGTAACCTCTCTCTATAGTACTGGGGAGCTGGTGACTGCTCTAGTACTGGGGAGCAGGTGACCTCTATAGTACGGAGGGCATTTGACCTCTCTCTATAGTACTGGGGGGCAGGTAACCTCTCTCTATAGTACTGGGGAGCTGGTGACTGCTCTAGTACTGGGGAGCAGGTGACCTCTATAGTACGGAGGGCATTTGACCTCTCTCTATAGTACTGGGGGGCTGGTAACCTCTCTCTATAGTACTGGGGAGCTGGTGACTGCTCTAGTACTGGGGAGCAGGTGACCTCTATAGTACGGAGGGCAGTTGACCTCTCTCTATAGTACTGGGGGGCTGGTGACATCTCTCTATAGTACTGGGGGGAAGGTAACCTCTCTCTATAGTACTGGGGGGCAGGTGACCTTTCTCTGTTGTACTGGGGGACCGTTGACTTCTGGACGAGGATGGTCTCCATGTCACAAGGGTTCCTTCTCTCCTAATTTCTCGCCCCCTGCACACAACTGACAATATCCCCCCTGCCCCCACCTGACGGCTCCAGACAGCTGCACCATCACCCTCATCGTCCTCAGTGGCTGTCAGGATACTCGATATGACTTCATTCCTGTGCAGCTGTCAGGAGTCAATCAAGAAGAGGAGCGTCCCTCCAATCTTCAGGAGGTTTCTCTGGACTCAGAAGCAGTCAGTTCCGCTGTCTGCCATCCTCCAGCACTAAGCAGCCTCTCCAGGACCCCGCTGTCTGCCGTCCTCCAGCACTAAGCAGCCTCTCCAGGACCCCGCTGTCTGCCGTCCTCCAGCACTAAGCATCCTCTCCAGGACCCCGCTGTCTGCCGTCCTCCAGCACTAAGCCGTCCTCCAGCACTAAGCATCCTCTCCAGGACCCCGCTGTCTGCCGTCCTCCAGCACTAAGCAGCCTCTCCAGGACCCCGCTGTCTGCCGTCCTACAGCTCTAAGCAGCCTCTCCAGGACCCCGCTGTCTGCCATCCTCCAGCACTAAGCAGCCTCTCCAGGACCCTGCTGTCTGTCGTCCTCCAGCACTAAGCAGCCTCTCCAGGACCCCGCTGTCTGCCGTCCTTCGGCACTAAGCAGCCTCTCCAGGACCCCGCTGTCTGCCGTCCTCCGGCACTAAGCAGCCTCTCCAGGACCCCGCTGTCTGCCGTCCTCCAGCACTAAGCAGCCTCTCCAGGACCCCGCTGTCTGCCGTCCAGGTAAGTCTCCATTCTTCCACCTCCAGAGTTGCCGGCTCCTGGGATTGTGAGTAATATGTGAGATTGGGGGTGAGGACTTATTCATATTGTGGCCGCTGAGCCCTTTCTTATTATGGTGCTGTGCCCTCTTTTATGTGCGGGGGGCTACAGAGCTCACACGATGGGTTGGGGGGTCTATGGTGTCTGAGGAGACACCAGAGGTAAAGGATTAGTAGAATCCAGCAGTTCTAGGGTTAAAGTGCGGGCATCTCTCCGGACCCCCATACACATGGGCACATGTTCTGTATGGGGAGGGGAGAAGCGGTGGGAAAGCGTCTCTAGTGCCGATTATCTCCGAGGAGAGCAGGAGGTGGAGAGTTGTGTCAGGAGACATCAGAGGAAAATCACCCCAGAAAATGTCCAATAGACCCCGACAGATGTCCCCTCCCCGATATATGGGGCCGCCACATAACAAGCTACTTATAAATAACTGCACCTGTCACTGCCGGAGACCCCACATATATATATTTATGTATATCTCTATATATATAAAACTGAATGTGTGTTTGTGTGTGTGTATCACCAACCAATCACGAAGCATCTTTCATTTCACCAGAGCTGTTCAAAAGAAGCTGAGCTGTGATTGGTTGCTATGAGCAAGTTTTCCCACTTGACTACACCTGAGCAGACACTGTCACGGTGGGAGAAATCTAGCATCCCCGGGAACATAAGCTCCCAGCCATTGTCTGCCCCCAGAAAGGAGCAGAGTGTACATGACAGAAATGAATCCCCCCTCCCTGCCCATATCCCCATCACACATCCTCCATCCCAGAGGCACATCTTCCCTCTTAAAGGGATCATTGGTATGGAACCATCTGACCATCATCTACTCACTTTCTCATCCCTGTCCTCCTCACCTGGCTCCCATGTCCAGCAGCACGCACACCCCCGCAGAAACCATGCACACCTAGACACCCACGCGCTCACTGACTCTATTCTACCACTGGCATCCATATCCTCACTCCATGACACAGACGGTGCCACTGCTTTCTACAATGCCACTCTCGCATCAGCTATTGACGCGGTTGCCTCTCTCGTTCATGGCAGAATGCGACGTATCAACAGACAACCCTGGCACAATAACACCACTAAAAAGCTCCGGCAAGTGTCCAGGATTGCAGAGAGGCGCTGGAAGAAAACAAATTCGCAAGATGACTTCATCACATTCAAACAGGCAACACTCAATTTCAAATCTGCCCTCACCTCTGCTAAACAGGCCTACTTCACAACCCTCGTATCTTCCCTATCTTACAACCAAAAACAGTTATTCAAAACTTTTAGCTCCCTCCTCCGCCCACCACTGCCTCCTCCAACCTCCCTCATCTCTGCCGAGGACTTTGCCACACACTTCAAAAACAAGATTGACCAAACAAGGCAAGTCTTCATCACTCAACCACCACAACCCCATTGTATACCAGACCAATGCCCAAACCCCATAACCTCACTCTCCAACATCACTGAAGGGGAGCTTAATCGTCTCTTCTCAAAATCGCACCTCACAACCTGTGCACTCGACCCCATCCCATCCCACCTCCTCTCCAACCTCACCACCACACTTATCCCATCCCTAACCCACCTCTTCAACCTATCTCTAACATCTGGTACCTTCCCTTCTGCTTTCAAACATGCCACAATCACGCCTATCCTTTAAAAAACCAACCCTCGACCCAACCGCTATGTCCAGCTATCGCCCAATATCGTTGCTTCCATTCGCTTCCAAACTCCTGGAACAGCACGTCCACGCTGAACTTTCCTCCCACCTATCATCTAACTTGCTCTTTGACAATCTACAATCTGGTTTCCGTCCCCATCACTCCACTGAGACAGCCCTGACCAAAATTACTAACGACCTACTTACAGCCAAAGCAAAAGGACAATACTCTATACTCCTGCTTCTAGACCTGTCCTCTGCATTTGACACAGTTGACCACTGCCTCCTACTACAGATCCTCTCCTCCTTCGGCATCAAAGGCCTTGCCCTATCCTGGATCTCCACATACCTTTCCAACCGCACATTCAGCGTCTCCCACTCCCACACCACCTCCTCATCCCACCCGCTCTCTGTTGGAGTCCCCCAAGGCTCTGTTTTAGGACCCCTACTCTTCTCAATCTATACACTTGGTCTGGGGCAACTCATAAAGTCCCACGGATTCCACTACCACCTTTATGCTGATGACACTCAGATCTACCTCTCTGGCCCAGACGTCACCGCTCTTCTGTCCAGAATCCCAGTGTGTCTATCAGCCATATCCTCCTTCTTCTCCTCTTGCTTCCTCAAACTCAATGTAGACAAATCTGAACTCATCATCTTTCCTCCATCTCACAGATCTTCCTTACCCGACCTAGCTATAACAATTAATGACATCACGCTTTCCCCAGTACTGGAAGTCCGATGCCTCGGAGTAATCTTTGACTCTGCCCTGTCCTTCAAACTGCACATCCAAGCCCTTTCTACCTCCTGTCGCCTCCAGCTCAAAAATATTTCCAGAATCCGTCCTTTCCTCAACCCCCAATCTACTAAAATGCTTGTGCACGCCCTCATCATCTCCCGCCTCGACTACTGCAACATCCTTTTCTGTGGTCTCCTTGCTAACACCCTCGCACCTCTCCAGTCCATCCTTAACTCTGCCGCCCGACTAATTCATCTCTCTCCTCGCTACTCCTCCGCTTCTCCCCTCTGCAGATCTCTTCACTGGCTCCCATTCCCTCAGCGTATCCAGATCAAATTACTAATACTGACCTACAAGGCCATCTATAACCTGTCTCCCCCATATGTCTCTGATCTAATCTCCCGATACCTTCCCTCACGTAATCTCCGGTCCTCCCAAGACCTCCTTCTCTCCTCCACACTTATTCGCTCCTCACCCAACCGCCTCCAAGACTTCACCCGAATAGCCCCTATTTTCTGGAATTCTTTGCCCCAACAAGTCCGACTATAAACCACATTTGGATCCTTCAGACGGAACCTGAAAATCCGCCTCTTCAAGAAAGCCTACAACCTGCAATGACCCCGCTACCTCCTTCTCTCTCACCACTACCGGTGATATCACCTCAACCAACACCGGAACTGCTGCAACCCACCAACCTACTGTCTCCTTCCCCACCATACTGTAGCATGTAAGCCCGAAAGGGCAGGGTCCTCTCTCCCCTCTGTATCAGTCTGTGATTGTTAGTTTGTTTACTGTAAGTGATATTTGTAATTTGTATGTAACCCCTTCTCACTTGCCTCTGCACCTAGCATTCACATGGTATGCCTTTCAGCTAACCCCAGCTTACCCCAGTGTTATTTATGACCTTGTTTACTCTGGCTTGATCATATACATCTGGTCCACTCTTAATTGTCTGGCCAAGGTGAGCAGAGACCACTCCTCTCTGCTTCACACCTGACTGCACTTAGTTGTACATATATTGCAGAGTACAAGTCTGCATAGACTTCAGTCTGCATTGTGATTGCTATAAGTGTGTGCTAGAAGTGTGAAGATTAATTTAAGAATTAAAACCAGAAGGATGAATACAGACTGTGCCCTGCTACCTGCCACCATCGCACTCTAACAAGCATCTCTATTCTTCCGACAGGTATGTCCATCCACCCAGCTCTCCTGCTCTCCTGCTGTCTGTCTGTCTATGAAGGACACACAGTGCGTCACCCAGCTTTGCACATAGACTTGCCTCTGCACCTAGCATTCACATGGTATGTCCATCCACCCAGCTCTCCTGCTCTCCTGCTGTCTGTCTGTCTATGAAGGACACACAGTGCGTCACCCAGCTTTGCACATAGACTTGCCTCTGCACCTAGCATTCACATGGTATGTCCATCCACCCAGCTCTCCTGCTCTCCTGCTGTCTGTCTGTCTATGAAGGACACACAGTGCGTCACCCAGCTTTGCACATAGACTTGCCTCTGCACCTAGCATTCACATGGTATGCCTTTCAGCTAACCCCAGCTTACCCCAGTGTTATTTATGACCTTGTTTACTCTGGCTTGATCATATACATCTGGTCCACTCTTAATTGTCTGGCCAAGATGAGCAGAGACCACTCCTCTCTGCTTCACACCTGACTGCACTTAGTTGTACATATATTGCAGAGTACAAGTCTGCATAGACTTCAGTCTGCATTGTGATTCCTATAAGTGTGTGCTAGAAGTGTGAAGATTAATTTAAGAATTAAAACCAGAATTGAACCAGAAGGGAACTGAAGGTAATTGGACACAGTCACTGTAAACAATGTTTCTGTTTGTTTTCACTTTCACCCCAATAATCCTTCACTTTCTGCTAATTCCCCTAATCCCTACTCCTAGTAAGAAACTGTTCATCTCTTCTTCAATCCTCCCCATCCACCTCACCTCCGCCTCAAAACTGTTCCTTAACATACAATCCTCTGTCTCCAAACACAGACAGCCCCCTCATGCCCTCTCCTGCTCCCACCTGCTAACACTTTCTCTGCTCCTTCTCACTGCTGGTGATATCTCTCCAAATCCTGGTCCTCCTCACCACATTCCCACAGTCATTTCTACCTCCCATCCACGCTCTATCACAACCTTCCGTAACCTCTCCAACCTTATACCCATTCACCCAGCCCCCGCTTCCCCAGTCCCACTAACAGGAGCTCTGTGGAACGCTCGCTCTGTCTGCAACAAGCTTTCCTACATCCATGATCTTTTTGTTACTACCAAACTCTCCTTCCTCGCCATCACCGAAACCTGGCTCACCCCTTCTGACACAGCCTCTCCTGCTGCACTTTCGTATGGCGGCTTCCACCTTTCTCACACCCCCCGCCCCAGCAGCAAACATGGTGGAGGAGTTGGTTTTCTCCTGTCAGATACCTGCTCCTTCACCCCAATCCCACTGCCACCCTCTGTTACCCTCCCTTCCTTTGAGGTGCACTCTGTGCGCATCTACTCCCCCTCCAACCTCCAACTGGCTGTCATCTACCGCCCCCCAGGGCCAGCCACCACCTTCTTTGACCACTTCACCACCTGGTTACTTCATTTCCTTTCCGCGGACATCCCTACTATCATCATGGGCGACTTCAACATCCCCATTGACACTTCCCTCTCAGCTGCCACTAAACTTCTATCTCTCACTTCCTCCTTCGGCCTCACTCAATGGTCTTCTACAGCCACCCACAAAGATGGCCACACACTGGACCTCATCTTCACCCGCCTCTGCTCCCTATCTAACCTCTCTAACTCACCTCTTCCTCTCTCTGACCACAACCTGCTCACATTCTCTTCCCTCTTCACTCCATGTCTACAATCCCCACCCCACAAACTTTCACACCCTCGCAGGAATCTTAAACACCTTGACCTACACTCATTCTCCGAATCCCTCCTCCCTCTTACAGATATAAGTTCCTTACACAATGCGGATGACGCTGCCGCTCTATATAACACCACAATAGCTGTAGCTTTGGAATCCGCTGCCCCACTTACACATACCAAAACTCGCAAAATCAACAGACAGCCCTGGCACACCAGCCTGACCAAAGAGCTGAGGCGAGCTTCCAGGGCTGCTGAGCGCAGATGGAAAAGATCCCACTCCAACGAGCATTTCATCGCATTCAAACAGTCCCTCACTACTTTCAAGACCACACTCGCCACAGCTAAACAAACCTACTTCTCATCTCTCATATCCTCCCTGTCTCACAACCCTAAACAGTTATTCAACACCTTCAATTCTCTCCTCCGCCCCCCAGCACCTCCTCCCTCCCCACTCATCTCAGCTGAAGACTTTGCCTCATTTTTCAAGCAGAAAATTGATAACATCAGGGACAGTTTTGGTCAACAACCCCCAGAGCCCTTCCTCCCGACTTCCCAGCCCTCCACCTTCAAAACCAACTTCTCCACCATTACAGAAGATCGACTCTCCACTCTACTCTCAAGATCACATCTCACCACCTGTGCACTCGACCCGATCCCATCCCACTTCATCCCAAACCTCACCACAGTCTTCATCCCAACCCTAACCCATCTCTTCAACCTATCACTAACAACTGGTGTTTTCCCCTCAAGCTTTAAACATGCCTCCATCACACCTATCCTCAAAAAGCCCTCTCTTGACCCATCCTCTGTATCTAGCTATCGCCCTATATCACTTCTCCCATACGCCTCCAAGCTACTGGAACAACACGTCTACCTTGAACTGTCCTCCCATCTCTCTTCTTGCTCCCTCTTCGACCGCTTACAATCTGGCTTCCGGTCACACCACTCCACTGAAACTGCCCTTACTAAGGTCACCAATGACCTCTTAACTGCCAAGAGCAAGCTACACTACTCTGTCCTCCTCCTCCTGGACCTGTCGGCTGCCTTTGACACAGTGGACCATTCCCTATTATTACAGACCCTCTCATCCCTCGGCATCACAGACTTGGCCCTCTCCTGGATCTCATCATACCTAACAGACCGGACATTCAGCGTCTCCCACTCACACACCACCTCCTCACCTCGCCCCCTATCTGTCGGAGTCCCACAAGGTTCAGTCCTAGGGCCCCTGCTGTTCTCTATTTACACCTTTGGCCTGGGACAGCTCATAGAATCTCATGGCTTTCAGTATCATCTTTATGCTGATGACACACAGATCTACATCTCTGGACCAGATATCACCTCCCTACTAACCAGAATCCCTCAATGTCTGTCCACTATTTCATCCTTCTTCTCCACTAGATATCTGAAACTCAACATGGACAAAACAGAATTCATCATCTTTCCCCCATCTCACGTGACCCCCCCTACGAACCTATCAATTACAGTAAATGACTGCCCACTCTCCCCAGTCCCACAAGCTCGCTGCCTCGGAGTAATCCTTGATGCTGATCTCTCCTTCAAACCACATATCCAAACCCTTTCCACTTCCTGCCGACTTCAACTCAAAAATATTTCACGCATCCGTTCATTCCTCACCCAAGAATCTGCAAAAACCCTAGTCCATGCCCTCATCATCTCTCGCCTTGACTACTGCAACCTCATGCTCTGCGGCCTCCCCTCAAACACTCTCGCACCCCTCCAATCTATTCTAAACTCTGCTGCCCGACTAATCCACCTGTCCCCCCGCTATTCCCCAGCTTCTCCCCTCTGTCAATCCCTTCACTGGCTCCCAATTGCCCAGAGACTCCATTACAAAACCCTAACCATGACATACAAAGCCATCCACAACTTGTCTCCTCCATACATCTGTGACCTCGTCTCCCGGTACTTTCCTGCACGCAACCTCCGATCCTCACAAGATCTCCTTCTCTACTCCCCTCTTATCTCCTCTTCCCACAATCGCATACAAGATTTCTCTCGCGCATCACCCCTACTCTGGAACTCTCTACCACAACATATCAGACTCTCACCTACCATCGAAACCTTCAAAAAGAGCCTGAAGACCCACCTCTTCCGACAAGCCTATAACCTGCAGTAACCACCGATCGACCAAACCGCTGCACGACCAGCTCTACCCTCGCCTACTGTATTATCACCCATCCCTTGAAGATTGTGAGCCCTCGCGGGCAGGGTCCTCTCTCCTCCTGTACCAGTTATGACTTGTATTGTTTAAGATTATTGTACTTGTTTTTATGTATACCCCCCTCACATGTAAAGCGCCATGGAATAAATGGCGCTATAACAATAAATAATAATAATAATAATGTACAGCACCATGGAATCAATGGTGCTATATAAATAAATAATAATAATAATAATATGGAAGTCAGGGAAAATCCCTCAGCGCTCTGATACTGACCAAGATTCTATTAAAGGGATCATTGGTATGGAAGTCAGGGCAAATCCATCCAGCGCTTTGGTTTTGACCCCAGGCCTCTCTTAAAGGGATCCCCGGTATGGAAATTAGGACCGTTCCACTCAGCTCTGTGGTTCTGACCCCAGGGTCTCTTAAAGGGATTACTGGTATGGAAGTTAGGGCAAAACCACTCCGCGCTTTGGTACTGACCCAAGGCCTTTCTTAAAGGGATCCCCGGTATGGAAGTCATGGCAAATCCACTCAGCGCTCTGGTTCTGACGCCAGGCTGACGTGATGATGTGGGATATTAGTGGTAGTAGTCCGGTGGCTCTGGCTGACGGGATGATGTGGGATATTAGGGGTAGTTGTCCGGTGGCTCTGGCTGATGGGATGATGTGGGATATTAGCGGTAGTAGACCGGTGGCTCTGGCTGACGGGATGATGTGGGATATTAGTGGTAGTAGTCCGGTGGCTCTGGCTGACGGGATGATGTGGGATATTAGTGGTAGTAGTCCGGTAGCTCTGGCTGACGGGATGATGTGTGATATTAGGGGTAGTAGTCTGGTGGCGATGGCTGATGGGATGATGTGGGATATGAGGGGTAGTTGTCAGGTGGCTCTGGCTGATGGGATGATGTGGGATATTAGGGGTAGTAGTCCGGTGGCTCTGGCTGATGGGATGATGTGGGATATTAGGGGTAGTAGTCCGGTGGCTCTGGCTGATGGGATGATGTGGGATATTAGGGGTAGTTGTCCGGTAGCTCTGGCTGACGGGATGATGTGGGATATTAGGGGTAGTAGTCCGGTGGCTCTGGCTGACTGGATGATGTGGGATATTAGGGGTAGTTGTCAGGTGGCTCTGGCTGATGGGATGATGTGGGATATTAGGGGTAGTAGTCCGGTGGCTCTGGCTGATGGGATGATGTGGGATATTAGGGTTAATAGTCCTGTGGCTCTGACGGGATGATGTGGGATATTAGGGGTAGTAGTCAGGTAGCTCTGGCTGACGGGATGATGTGGGATATTAGGGGTAGTAGTCCGGTGGCTCTGGCTGACGGGATGATGTGGGATATTAGGGGTAGTAGTCCGGTGGCTCTGGCTGACGGGATGATGTGGGATATTAGGGGTAGTAGTCCGGCAGCTCTGGCTGACGGGATGATGTGGGATATTAGGGGTAGTAGTCCGGTGGCTCTGGCTGACTGGATGATGTTGGATATTAAGGGTAGTTGTCCGGTGGCTCTGGCTGACGGGATGATGTGGGATATTAGGGGTAGTAGTCCAGTGGCTCTGGCTGATGGGATGATGTGGGATATTAGGGGCAGTAGTCCAGTGGCTCTGGCTGACGGGATGATGTGGGATATTAGGGGTAGTAGTCCGGTGGCTCTGGCTGACTGGATGATGTGGGATATTAGGGGTAGTTGTCCGGTGGCTCTGGCTGACGGGATGATGTGGGATATTAGGGGTAGTAGTCCGGTGGCTCTGGCTGACGGGTTGAAGTGGAATATTAGGGGTAGTAGTCCGGTGGCTCTGGCTGACGGGATGATGTGGGATATTAGTGGTAGTAGTCCGGTGTCTCTGGCTGATGGGATGATGTGGGATATTAGGGGTAGTAGTCCGGTGGCTCTGGCTGACGAGATGATGTGGGATATTAGGGGTAGTAGTCCGGTGGCTCTGGCTGACGGGATGATGTGGGATATTAGTGGTAGTAGTCCGGTGGCTATGGCTGACGGGATGATGTGGGATATTAGGGGTAGTAGTCCGGTGGCTCTGGCTGATGGGATGATGTGTGATATTAGGGGTAGTAGTCCGGTGGCTCTGGCTGATGGGTTGATGTGGGATATTAGAGGTAGTAGTCTGGTAGCTCTGGCTGACGGGATGATGTGGGATATTAGTGGTAGTAGTCCGGTGGCTCTGGCTGATGGGATGATGTGGGATATTAGTGGTAGTAGTCCGGTGGCTCTGGCTGATGGGATGATGTGGGAGATTAGTGGTAGTAGTCCAGTGGCTCTGGCTGACGGGATGATGTGGGATATTAGGGGTAGTAGTCCGGTGGCTCTGGCTGATGGGATGATGTGGGATATTAGGGGTAGTAGTCCGGTGGCTCTGGCTGACGGGATGATGTGGGATATTAGGGGTAGTAGTCCGGTGGCTCTGGCTGATGGGATGATGTGGGATATTAGGGGTAGTAGTCCGGTGGCTCTGACTGATGGGATGATGTGAGATTTTAGGGGTAGTAGTCCGGTGGCTCTGGCTGATGGGATGATGTGGGATATTAGTGGTAGTAGTCTGGCGGCTCTGATGGGGTGATGTGGGATAGTACAGTGGGTGTGGCTATGCGGAGTGGGCGGGGCTCTACACTCAGCTAATTTATATATATATATATATATATATATATATATATATATATATATATATATAGAGAGAGAGAGATATTCGTTATAAATTGTTATAACTAACCGTAGTTAATTACTATGCCCCCAATCACAAAGCAGTATGTATGTGTATATATATATAGCAGCAGTTTACCATCCCTGCACGGTGGACCCCGGGCTGCGAACGCACCTTACTGTTATTTTATTATTTGGTGCATTCCGCTAGCCCTAACACCCATCATACATATCCGTCATCCCACAGTCCCGTGCCCATATACTCATCATACATGTCCTCCATCCCATAGTCCCATGCCCATATACCCATCACACATATCTGCCATCCCATAGTCGAGTGCCCATATACCCATCATACATACCCTCCATCCCATAGTCCCGTGCCCATATACTCATCATACATAATCACCATAGTCCCGTACCCATATACTCATCATACATATCCTCCATCCCATAGTCCCGTGCCCATATACCCATCATACATACCCTCTATCCCATAGTCCCGTGCCCATATACCCATCATACATATCCTTCATGTCATAGTCCCATGCCCATGTACCCATCATACATATCCTCCATCCCATAGTCCCGTGCCCATATACCCGTCATACATGTCCTCCATCCCATAGTCCGGTGCCCATATACCCATCATACATATCCTCCATCCCATAGTCCCGTGCCCATAAACCCGTCATACATATCCTCCATCCCATAGTCCCGTGCCCATATACCCATCATACATATCTTGCATCCCATAGTCCGGTGCCCATATACCCATCATACATATCCTCCATCCCATAGTCCCGTGCCCATATACCCATCATACATATCCTCCATCCCATAGTCCCGTGCCCATATACCCGTCATACATATCCTCCATCCCATAGTCCCGTGCCCATATACCCGTCATACATATCCTCCATCCCATAGTCCCGTGCCCATATACCCATCACACATCCTCCATCCCATAGTCCCGTGCCCATATACTCGTCATACATATCCTCCATTCCATAGTCCCGTGCCCATATACCCATCACACATCCTCCATCCCATAGTCCCGTGCCCATATACCCATCATACATATCCGCCATCCCATAGTCCAGTGCCCATATACCCATCATACATATCCTCCATCCCATAGTCCCGTGCCCATATACCCATCATACACATCCTCCATCCCATAGTCCCGTGCCCATATACTCGTCATACATATCCTCCATTCCATAGTCCCGTGCCCATATACCCATCACACATCCTCCATCCCATAGTCCAGTGCCCATATACCCATCATACATATCCGCCATCCCATAGTCCAGTGCCCATATACCCATCATACATATCCTCCATCCCATAGTCCCGTGCCCATATACCCATCATACACATCCTCCATCCCATAGTCCCGTGCCCATATACTCGTCATACATATCCTCCATTCCATAGTCCCGTGCCCATATACCCATCACACATCCTCCATCCCATAGTCCAGTGCCCATATACCCATCATACATATCCTCCATCCCATAGTCCAGTGCCCATATACCCATCATACATATCCTCCATCCCATAGTCCCGTGCCCATATACCCATCATACACATCCTCCATCCCAAAGTCCAGTGCCCATATACCCATCATACATCCTCCATCCCATAGTCCCGTGCCCATATACCCATCATGCATATCCGCCATCCCATAGTCCCGTGCCCATATACCCGTCATACATATCCTCCATCCCATAGTCCCGTGCCCATATACCCGTCATACATATCCTCCATCCCATAGTCCCGGAACCAGCACAAGAGAGCTACCTACTGTCCGGTGCATCTTCTTACACTGTAAAACAACCTTCAGACTCCCAGTTTGAAAAACATGAAATCTCAAGGAAAAAAATCACATTTATTACAAATTATCAGACAAATAGGAAGGAAATTATGGAGATATTAACTCCTTCCTACAAAAAGACATAGTATTCACATCCTGGGAATTTGTCGTCGGTGGTGGAGGCGGCTCAGGAGCTGAGCTCCGTCCACACGAGGCAGATACCAGCTGTATTATATAGCCGCCATCTGTCTCAGTCTAGGACAGCAGCATGTAAATGAAATGCATGGTGGTGTCCACGTGGAGGAGCCCCCATCAGCCCCCTGCAGTGCGATCACTGGGGACCTGTGGGTTACTGTGACAGTCGGGGCTCTGCTGAAGACCACCGCCACTGTCCTAGTCCTGTCACTGTCATCCCGTCCTCCTGTGAACCTCAGCCGTAGGTGGACATCTTCACTATGTCCCTCAGGAGCATTGCAGGTGGAGGTCACCGAAGCTTTTCCTCGTTAAACCTAGTAACATAGTTATTAAGGTTGAAGGGAGACTTTAAGTCCATCTCGTTCAACCCATATCCTATCCTAACTTGCCCTAACATGTTGATCCGGGGATGGCAAAAAAAAACCCATGTGGCAAACAGTAAGCTTCACATTGGGGAAAAAAATTCCCTCCCGACTTGACATACGGCAATCAGACTAGCTCCCTGGATCAACGCAATATTAAGGAAACTAGTGTATATACCCTGTAATATTATACTTTTCAGGAAAGGCATCCAGGCCCTTCCTAAATTTTAGTAGGGAATCGCTCATTACAACATCATACGGCAGAGAGTTCCATAGTCTCACTGCTCTTACAGTAAAGAATCCGCGTCTGTGAGTATGCTTAAACCTTCTTTCCTCCAGACGTAGAGGATGCCCCCTTGTCCCCGTCACAGGTCTAAGAGTAAAAAGATCATTAGAAAGGTCTTTGTATTGTCCCCACATATATTTATACATTGTAATAAGATCACCCCTAAGCCTTCGATTCTCCAAACTAAATAACCCCAAGTGTAATAACCTGTCTTGGTATTGCAGACCCCCCCAGTTCCCTAATAACCTTGGTCGCTCTTCTCTGCACCCGCTCCAGTTCAGCTATGTCTTTCTTCTACACCAGAGACCAGAACTGTACGCAGTATTCTAAGTGTGGTCGCACTAGTGACTTATATAGAGGTAAAATTATGTTCTCCTCATGAGCATCTATGCCTCTTTTAATGCATCCCATTATTTTATTTGCCTTTGCAGCAGCTTCCTGACCCTGGCCACTAAATGTGAGTTTGTCGTCCACCCATACACCCAGGTCTTTTTCAGTGACAGTTTTGCCCAATGTTTTACAATTAAGCACATAATTATACATTTTGTTTGTTCTACCCAAGTGCATAACCTTACATTTATTCCCATTAAAGCTCATTTGCCATTTATCAGCCCAAGCTTCTAGTTTACTTAAATCCTCCTGTAATATAAAATTGTCCTCCTCTGTATTGATTACCCTGCAGAGTTTAGTGTCATCTGCAAATATTGAAATTCTACTCTCTATGCCCCCTACAAGGTCATCAATGAATATGTTGAAAAGAAGCGGGCACAATACTGACCCCTGCGGTACCCAATAGTGACCCCTGTGGTACCCCTATACTGACCCCTGTGGTACCCCACTGCTAACCGTGACCCAGTCCGAGTGTGCTCCATTAATAACCACCCTTTGTTTCCTATCCTTGAGCCAGCTCTTTACCCACTTACACATATTTTCCCCTATCCCCATTGTTCTCATTTTATGTATCAACCTTTTGTGTGGCACCGTATCAAAAGCTTTTGAACAGTCCATGTATACCACGTCCACTGCATTCCCTTGGTCCAGTCCGGAACTTACCTCTTCATAAAAGCTCACCAGATTAGTCTGACAGGAACGGTCCCTCATAAACCCATGTTGATATTGGGTCATGAGGTTCTTCTTCATATACTCCATGTTACGTGTTACAGAACCACTCAGCACCCAGAATATGTTGTGCAGTTATATGTATGTATAATAGGTTCTATGTGAGATGCATGTCCCTAATGCATCAGCTCACAGGCTGCGCCCCTGGGCAGAGGGGCCACGATATTCTCCTTTTGTCCGCCCTTCCACCCACCTTTGTAATTCCCACAGTAAAGTTCGGCAGGCTCCGGCCACCTGCGGCTTTTGTAATGCATGTCTGGCCTGCCGCTTTTCTATTGGCCTGCCCTCTGTATCTGTGTGATATATTCTGTGTCCTGTGAGTAAAGTGTTGTCAGACTGGAAATACGTGGAGAAGCAGTGATCTTTTATATGCGCCCATGTAACCAAGGAATTCCAGCCAGCGTCATTCATTCAGACTTCAGCCAACGCAGAGCGGACCTCCGAAAACACGGGGTGGTACTGAAAGAGGTACCCCAGCTTGGTTAGACCCCATTACACTGGTGGCAGACAACGGGATTTGATACCCCTTCTACAGGAGGAAAGGAATGAATGGAAAATAACCAACAGAAGTTAAAGAGGACTACATTAAAAGATCTGGTGGAAGCCCGAGGGTTGATCGCCAGCAACAAAACAAAAGCGGATTTGATAGCAGCCATCATGGAACACGACAGTGCAGCGCCCCCCCAATGTGAATGTGGAGGAGACCGAATTCCAGAGGGAGGTAAAGAGCAGACTGGCGTTCTATGGCCTAAACCCTGCAGTAGAGATCATACGAGAGGTGATGGCTGATGTGTGTACTGATCTGAAGGAAAAGATGGCCGAGCGAACCAAAGTGGAGCTGGCCAAGATGGAGATGGCAGAGCGGAGAGAGGAGAGTCAGCGAGCAGGGGGAGCTCTGGCCTTCGACTAGGTACCTTCAACAGTAAGCCGCAAAAAGATCCAGTATAATGCCTTCCGACAGTTTGAGGAGGCAGAGGAAGACATTGATGGCTTTCTGCAGGACTTTGAGCTGCAGTGTGCCCTTCATCAAGTGAAGCCGGAGGAACGGGTTCAGATTCTGGCCAGCAAGCTGACAGGCCGGGCAGCGGACACCTATCGCACGGTACCTGATGAGGACTGTATGGACTATGAGCGGATCAAAGAAGTGATCTTGGCCCGGTATGCTCTGACACCAGAGGCCTACCGCCAAAAGTTCCGCGGACTTATAAAACGCGTAACCGATACCCACGCTGAATGGGCCTGTAAATTACGGCGGTCACTGCTACAGTGGGTACAAGGGAGCCAAGCAACTACTAAGGAGGACGTCCTCCAGCTCTTCCTGTTAGAACGATTCTTTAATGGACTAAACCCCGAGACACAGGAATGGCTTCGGAACAGGCGGCCAACGACTCTTGAGGAAGCCGCTCGTCTGGCCGATGAACATCATGATGCCAGGAGGCCGCAGTTGTCCGGATCAAAGGTGGTCACTAGGGGCCCGCCCATGGACCTGGAGGGCCCCAAACCACCGAAGATTGTAGGGGGACCAGCTAGAAACCCGGCCTACCACAGTCCCCCTGGGGCGCGATGCCACACCTGTCGTCAGCTGGGCCACCTGCAAAGACAATGCCCCAACCGGACTCAGCATACCCAGTGGCCAAAGGCGGGAACAGCTACCTTCAGCCGGGCTACTGTACACTGCTACCAAGGCGAAGCTGACCCGGCATTGGGGGCTACGACTAACCAATGGGTGGAAGAGATGGAGGAAGTGCTGCATGAAGTAGACCCCGTGCAGGCAGCCCGGGCAGATAATCGACAGCAGCATCGACAGGTCGTGTGGGTTAATGGGAAACGTATGCAGGGACTAAGAGATTCCTGGGCAACTTTGACCCTTGTGAAGCCTCATCTCGTCCGGGACCAAGAGAAGACACACCGGACAGTGGCAGTCCGTGTAGCAGGGGGAGCTATACATCGACTACCCACTGCCAGGATTCACCTGAACTGGGGAGTCGGGGATGGCCTTGTTGAGGTCGGCTTGATGGAGGATTTGCCTGCAGACGTCTTGCTGGGAAATGACTTGGGGCCCATGTTGTCTGCATTCTCGGTGGCCCCTCTGGCTGAGACCTATCCTGTGACCACCCGGAGACGAGCTCGAGCTGCGGAGGCGGAATCATACTCAGAGGAGTCCCAGGTAAGACATCCCAGCCCTGTATGTATCCCCATAGCCAGACACATTTCTTGGGCCACCCCAGATGAATTTAAGAGGGAGTTACTTAAGGATCCTTCATTAGAGGGATATCGTGGGAATGCACAGGAGGGGAGAGGAGTACTGGAAGGGGAACAGTTTGTATGGAAGCAGGGACTCCTCTACCGGATCACAGAGCAGCACCACACAGGGACGAGCCCCACTATAAAAAAACAGCTGGTAGTTCCCAAGAAGTATAGGCAGGAGTTACTGCGATTCTCTCATGATATACCCTTGGCCGGGCACTTCGGCGTCAGTCGCACCAGGCATCGTCTGACACACAACTTCTTTTGGCCGGGGGTAACCTATGATGTTCGTCAGTACTGCCAGACCTGTGACAGTTGTCAGCGCATTGGCAAGAGTGGGGATCGATGCAAGGCCAAATTACGCCCCCTCCCCATTGTGGAGGAACCATTTAACCAAGTAGCGGTTGATCTGATAGGGCCGTTAGCCAAACCCAGTCCGTCCGGGAAAAAGTATATATTGACAGTGGTAGATTATGCCACACGGTATCCAGAGGCGGTTGCGTTACCTAACATACTCGCAGAGACGGTGGCGGCCGCCCTGCTCCAGGTTTTCTCACGGGTTGGATTTCCCCGGGAGATTATCTCGGACCAGGGTACCCAGTTTACAGCAGAGGTGACCAACCAACTGTGGAAGCTGTGCGGCGTAAAGTCCATTAGAAGCACCCCGTACCACCCGCAAACCAATGGGTTGTGTGAACGCTTTAACGGGACATTAAAACAGCTCATTGGGACTTTTACCAGGACCTACAGGGACTGGGAGAAATTCTTGCCACACCTCCTGTTTGCCTATCGGGAGGTGCCCCAAGAATCCACGGGGTTCTTCCCGTTCGAGCTGGTATACGGGAGACGGGTAAGGGGACCCCTAGACTTAGTTCTGGAACACTGGGAAGGGGAGGGCCTCATAGAAGGGGTACCTATTGTACCCTATGTGCTGGAATTCCGGGACCGCCTACAGGAGCTGACCCAGGTTGTACGTGAGAACCTGCAGGCGACACAGCGGCGCCAGCGCATATGGTACGATCGGAGGGCCAGAGAGTGCACTTTGGAATTAGGACAGAAGGTCCTGGTGTTAGAGCCCACTAAGCAGAATAAGTTTCAAGCTGCATGGCAGGGGCCCTACCAGGTAATGGGGAAAATAGCCGGCACAACCTATAATGTCGCCAATTGTGACGACCCCAGGGTTATCCGCATGTTCCACGTGAATATGCTGTAGCCCTACCGGGAGCACCCTGAAGAGGTAGTGGCCGTCTGTGCACCTGAAGCAGAGCATGTAGCCGGACTTCCCTTGCCAGATGTCTTAGGGGAAAGGACTCAGTCTGAAACATGGGACCAGGTACACTTGGGTGAAGACCTAGGCCCCCGGGAGAGACAGCAGGCGGAGGCGTTGTTGAGGCTGCGACATAGGATGTTTTCAGACAGACCGGGGTACACTCACCTGGCACAACACAAGGTTGAGACCCAGGATCAGACCCCCCTGTGACAAAACCCTTTCCGCGTCCCTGAGTCTGTACGAGAGGGGATGCGACAAGAGATACAAGAGATGTTGCGTTTAGGGGTCATGAAGAGTCAGTCCCTGGGCATCCCCCGTAGTGTTAGTGCCCAAGAAGGATGGGACTACACGGTTTTGTGTAGACTATCGTAAGCTCAATGAGAAAACAGTGACGGATGCATACCCCATGCCGCGTGTGGATGAGTTGTTAGACCGGCTGGCGGGGGCAAAGTATTTGACCATCATCGATCTATGCAAAGGCTACTGGCAGATTCCCCTTAGTCCTGACGCTATTCCCAAGTCGGCATTTGTCACCCCGTTCGGCTTATTCCAGTTCCGAGTTATGCCATTCGGGATGAAGAATGCCCCGGCGACGTTCCAGAGGCTGGCTGACCGGCTTCTGGATGGTCTCCAGGACTATGCTTGTGCCTACCTGGACGACATCGCCATCTACAGTGCGACATGGGAAGAGCATCTAAATCACCTAGAGACAGTATTGGACAGGATCCACCAGGCCGGAATCACCCTGAACCCAAACAAGTGTCACGTGGGCAAAGCAGAGGTTCAGTATTTAGGGCATTGGGTGGGAAGTGGGAAACAGTGACCAGAACCAGCCAAGATTGAGGCCATAGCCAAATGGCCCACCCCACGCACTAAAACCCAGGTCATGGCGTTTCTAGGGACAGCAGGGTATTATAGGAAATTTGTCCCCAATTACAGCAGCGTAGCCAAGCCCCTCACTGATGTGACTCGTAAGAACCTCCCCGCCAGGTAACCTGGACCCCCCGAGTGTGAGTAAGCCTTCCGCCAGCTAAAGGACGGCCTCACAAATACCCCGGTATTGGCCGCACCTGATCCAACTAAACGTTTCCTGGTTCACACAGACGCTTCTATGTTTGGATTGGGGGCAGTGCTGAGCCAAGTCAGGCCGGACGGCCAAGAACACCCGGTAGCTTACCTGAGTCGGAAACTACTGCCCCGTGAAGTAAGCTATGCGGCCATTGAGAAGGAGTGCCTGGCGGTAGTATGGGCACTCAAGAAGTTGCAACCATATTTGTATGGACGATAGTTTTCCCTCCTAACGGACCATAATCCCCTAGTCTGGTTTAATCGGGTCTCCGGAGACAACGCCAGATTGTTGCGGTGGAGTTTAGCCCTACAACCTCTGGACTTCACCATCCACCACAGACCCGGCAAACAAAATGGTAACACCGATGGACTAAGTCGACAAACGGAACTTGTACCAACCCCATAAACTTCGGTCATCCCTAAACCGATCCGTTGAGGATCAGACTGTGTATGCCGATCGCGTCGCTGAAAAGGGGAGCCGTGTTACAGAACCACTCAGCACCCAGAATATGTTGTGCAGTTATATGTATGTATAATAGGTTCTATGTGAGATGCATGTCCCTAATGCATCAGCCCACAGGCTGCGCCCCTGGGCAGAGGGGACACGATATTCTCCTTTTATCCGCCCTCCCCCCTCCTTTGTAATTCCCACAGTAAACTTCGGCAGGCTCCGGCCACCTGCGGCTTTTGTAATGCATGTCTGGCCTGCCGCTTTTCTATTGGCCTGCCCTCTGTATCTGTGTGATATATTCTGTGTCCTGTGAGTAAAGTGTTGTCAGACTGGAAATACGTGGAGAAGCAGTGATCTTTTATATGCGCCCATGTAACCAAGGAATTCCAGCCAGCGTCATTCATTCAGACTCCAGCCAACGCAGAGCGGACCTCCGAAAACACGGGGTAGTACTGAAAGAGGTACCCCAGCTTGATTAGACCCCGTTACACTCCAGTATAGTATCTCTTAGAAAACCCTCCAGGATTTTACCCACAGTTGAGGTTAAGCTCACTGGCCTATAATTTCCAAGTTTTGAATATTGGCACCACATTTGCTGTGCGCCAGTCCTGTGGTACAGACCCTGTTATTATGGAATCTTTAAAAATTAAAAATAATGGTCTATCTATGACTGTGCTTAATTCCTGCAGTCCTCGGGGGTGTATCCCATCCGGGCCCGGGGATTTGTCAATTTTAGTGATTTTTAGACGCCGTCGTACTTCCTGCTGGATTAAGCAGGTGACATTTAAAGGAGAATTTTTATCCCTGATCATGTTATCCGTCATGGGATTTTCTTGTGTAAATACTGTTGATAAAGTCATTTAGCATATTGGCTTTTTCCTCATCCACCATTTCGCCCAGACTATTTTTAAGGGGGCCAACTCTATAATTTTTTAATTTATTACAATTTATGTAGTTAAAAGTAAAGAAAAATAAAAATTCATATTTAGTTTTGCCCCATTTGAATTTTTTTTTGTTTATTTATCTCACGATCCTAAAGTGTAAAATAATCAACAAAGCTTTGTATGTGCTGAATTGGCGTCACTGCCGGGAAACCAAAAAACAAGCCCCCCCGCTCAGCCCCAGCAACAGAAAAAGAAGGTTCTCCTGTTCTCAGGAGGTTGCTGCACAAACCTGGAGACATTTCTGGAATATTCTGAATTTTCTTCATCATATAAATAAAAAAAGATTCATGTTTGTCATCGCGGTAATGGGATTGTCGTGGCCGATCATGATTCCAGATCATATTTACCGCACAATGCCAAAATGCCCGACCTAACGGCACATCCACGGGGTCCTCTGCTCTGAATCCACTGACAGCTGGGCTGTCCATTCCCATTATCAGAGGGTCCGTGCCGTGACCCCCGGTAACACCCAGCTGTCTCTATAGTCATACATTATCAGGAGGAACAGCAGAGGAACGGTGCAGCGCAGAGATGTCAGGAGAGAAGCTCCAGAACCAGAGATCAGGCGGGATATAAATATTGTCCGGAGAGCGGACGGCTCCTCTGTGCTCATCTCCTCCGCTCCGCTACAACTTTCCTCCTGACTTTTCCTTCTATCTGTGACATTTCCATTATTTCTTTCAGAGCTCTGAAATCCGGGTAAAGATCTGAGGAACCTTATTGCTGCCGCCATAATGGAAGAAGAAAGTGATGTCCGGGGTGGTGAGCGGTGCACGGAGGACGTCTCTACAAGTAACCGGCCCGGTGAGGAACTACCACTAAATAATACAAAGAAGAGTCATGATTTTCTCATTCACCGGACATAATACACACCTTACCTGCTGCAGAACCTCATAATACACCTCAGCTGCTGCAGAACATCATCATACACACTTCATCTACTGTGGAACCTCATGATACACCTCAACTGCTGCAGAACATCATCATACACACCTTATCTGCTGCAGAACCTCACAATACACCTCAGCTGCTGCAGGACCTAATAATATACACCTCAGCTGCTGCAGAACCTGATAATATACACCTCAGCTGCTGCAATACCTCATTATACACCTCAGCTGCTGCAGAACATCATCATACACACCTATCCTGCTGCAGAACCTCATAATGTATCTCAGCTGCTGCAGAACCTAATACACACTTCAGCTGCTGCAGAACCTGCTAAAACACAGCTCAACTGCTGCAGAACCTCTTAATATATCTCAGCTGCTGCAGAACATCATCATACACACCTCTTCTGCTGCAGAATTTCAAAATATATCCCAGCTGCTGCAGCACATCATCATACACACCTCAGCTGCTGCAGAACCTCATAATATATCTCAGTTGCTACTGAACGTCATCATACTCACCTCAGCTGCTGCAGAACCTGATAATAAACACCTCAGCTGCTGCAGAACCTCATAATGTATCTCAGCTGCTGCAGAACATCATCATACACACCTCAACTGCAGCAGAACCTCATAATGTATCTCAGCTGCTGCAGAACATCATCATACACACCTCAGCTGCTGCAGAACCTCATAATGTATCTCAGCTGCTGCAGAACCTCATAATATACCTCAGCTGCTATCGTTGCCTTACATTGACAGAACGGCTTCTATTTCCGCATTGATCACTGACGTGTGATGTGCAGAGAGCAGTGACGGCGTGTAATGTATACGGCTTCCAGTGTTGTTTTGCCACAAGAGTAGGGATCTGACAGCCGTGGATGATTTACTCCGACATTGCGACATTTCAGAGGAAACCTACATTTAATATCCGGCTGGGGAAGATGTGACCAGGATGACTAGCCCAAGTGTCCATCCCCAGCGGCTTCTCTCTGCTCTGCTGCCCTACACTGACAGGTGTCCCCTGTGTGCAGTTCTGAAAGTTGACGTTGAGATGCCGCATCCTAAATGTCGTAGAGAAAATGTAAAAATCCATAAAGAAATCTCTGGAGAGGAGACATATCACTGTCACATTGAACATATGAGATTAATTAGAATTGGGGAAGTGAGAGAGAGCTGACACTTCAGCCTTTATTGAAGTAAGGACCTCCTGTGGGGACCAGGTAGTTAAACAGGAATCTGTTCTGGGAACCAGCCGCCTAGACTGGGATTTAATTGCACAGAGGTGGAGACGTACACTTCCAATGCAAGAGCTTCCTCTGTTCAAAAGGCTTGTCTGAGACGCAGCCACTAGCCAGTGATGAATATTGAGGTTTGCATCGATCTGATAGTTATGGGAGATATATTTTCGGCATTGTGGTAGAGGGACGAATATAACTCACATCACAGTAAGGTCCATTTTCCTACAGAGTACCTCCCTCCGCCAAGCTCTGAGCCATCTCTGTGGCCAGGTTTAGTACTTATTCTTTCGTTATGCCTTTTCATTTTATGCAATTGTATATATATTGTTTTGCTCACATTTTGTATATTTTTATAAACACTGCCTATATTTCCAGATTAAATACCGTATATACTCGTGTACAAGCCAAGATTTTCAGCACATGTATTTGTGCTGAAAACACCCCCCTTGGCTTATACATGAGTCATTGTCCAGAAAGCCAGCGGTGGAGGAGGAGGGTAGCGGTGGAGCAGCGGCAGGAGCTGGCGGCTGTGACATCATACTCGCCTTCCTCCCGCCCTCGCTGAACTCCTTGCATCTCTGTTGTCCCGGCACAGCAGCTCTTCCTGTGTTCAGCGGTCACGTGGTTCCGCTCATTAAGGTAATGAATATGCATGCGTCTCCACTCCCATAGGCGTGGAGCACATATTCATTACTTTAATGAGCGGTACCACGTGACCAATGAACACAGGAAGAGCTGCCGCGCCGGGACAACGAAGATGCATGGACATGCAGCAACGGCGCAAGGAGGACTGGGGAGGATGGAGGAGGACGGGGGAGTACGGGGCTAGCTGAGCGAAACCATGCATAAAAGGATGGGATGGGGAAGCCAAGCTACGCATACAAGATGGGACAGGGGACCGGGGGAGCCATGCATACAACGAGGGGACTGGGGGAGCCATGCATACAACAGGAGGGGAGCCAAGCATACAACAGGGGGACCCACACAGAGCAGGACAGGACAGGGGGAGCCACACATAGCAGGACAGGGATGAGGGGACAATGCATACCCAGCTCGAGTCAATAAGCTTACCCCGTTTTTCGTGGCAAAATTAGGTGCCTCGACTTATACTCGGGTCGGCTTATACTTGAGTATATACGGTATATAAAATGTAATAGCTTTGTTCCTTTCCCTCTGTAAACCACACCCTGAAGCCATACGCAACCTATAACGGGCGTCCAATCAGCCTGTATAAGTGATTGGTGATGGAAGCTAGTTGTTCTTTTTGTTTTCTGTTGAGCAGTGACTATACCGAGGTGTGTGTGTATATATATACTAGCTGAAGAGCCCGGCGCTGCCCGGGCATAGTAAATAACTGTGGATAGTTATAACAAATTATAATTATCCTCCATCCCATAGTCCCGTGCCCATATACCCATCATACATATCCACCATCCCATAGGCCCGTGCCCATATACCCATCATGCATATCCTCCATCCCATAGTCCCATGCCCATATACCCATCACACATCCTTCATCTCATAGTCCCATGCCCATATACCCATCATACATATCCTCCATCCCATAGTCCCGTGCCCATATTCCCATCATACATATCCGCCATCCCATAGTCGAGTGCCCATATACCCATCACACATCCTTCATCTCATAGTCCCATGCCCATATACCCATCATACATATCCTCCATCCCATAGTCGATTGCCCATATACCCATCACACATCCTCCATCCCATAGTCCCATGCCCATATACCCATCACATCATTCATCTCATAGTCCCATGCCCATATACCCATCATACATATCCTCCATCCCATAGTCCCGTGCCCATATACCCATCATACATATCCGCCATCCCATAGTCGAGTGCCCATATACCCATCACACATCCTTCATCTCATAGTCCGGTGCCCATATACCCATCATACATATCCTCCATCCCATAGTCCCGTGCCCATATACCCATCATACATATCCGCCATCCCACAGTCCTGTGCCCATATACCCGTCATACATATCTGCCATCCCATAGTCCCGTGCCCATATGCCTGTCATACATATCCTCCATCCCATAGTCCAGTGCCCATATACCCATCACACATCCTCCATCCCATAGTCAACCATTATGACATCATAATGAGGGGCGGGGCTTGACGCGCACACACTTTTTCCCCAGTATGTAGATAGGGGCAAAATTGCTTGGTGAATTGGAACGCGCGGAGTTAAAACTTCGCCTCACAACATAGCTTAGGACGCTCTCGGGGTTCAGACGTGTGACTGTGCCAAATTTTGTGGCTGTAGCTGCGACGGTGCGGATGCCTATCCCGGACACACATACATACATACACACTTTGAGCTTTATATATTAGATATATATATATACAGTACAAACCAAAAGTTTGGACACACCTTCTCATTCAAAGAGTTTTCTTTATTTTCATGATTATGAAGATTGTAGATTCACCCTGAAGGCATCAAAACTATGAATTATCACATGTGGAATTATATAATTAGCAAAAAAGTGTGAAACAACTGAAAATATGTCTTATATTCTAGGTTCTTCAAAGTAGCCACCTTTTGCTTTGATTACTGCTTTGCACACTCTTGGCATTCTCTTCGAACATGCGCGGCTCCGCTCCGTACACCTCGTACACGCGCGGCTCCGCTCCGTACACCTCGTACACGCGCGGCTCCGCTCCGTACACGTCGTACACGCGCGGCTCCGCTCCGTACACGTCGTACACGCGCGGCTCCGCTCCGTACACGTCGTACACGCGCGGCTCCGCTCCGTACACGTCGTACACGCGCGGCTCCGCTCCGTACACGTCGTACACGCGCGGCTCCGCTCCGTACACGTCGTACACGCGCGGCTCCGCTCCGTACACCTCGTACACGCGCGGCTCCGCTCCGTACACCTCGTACACGCGCGGCTCCGCTCCGTACACCTCGTACACGCGCGGCTCCGCTCCGTACACCTCGTACACGCGCGGCTCCGCTCCGTACACCTCGTACACGCGCGGCTCCGCTCCGTACATTTCGTACATGAACAACTCTGCTCTGCACACCCCATACACACGCGGCTCCGCTCCGTACATTTCGTACACACGCGGCTGCGCTCCGTACACGTCGTACATGCACAACTCTGCTCCGCACACCCCATACACACGCGGCTCTGCTACGTACAACTGGTACACACACGGCTCCGCTCCGTACACCCTGTAAACCCCTCCTCAACGTGCACACAAACTTCCCCTCATCCAGCAGCATGACAACCAGCACAGCAGAGTCCTCCACACACTGAGGCCCCTGATCATGTGACCCCTGACTCCTCCCCTCCTGTGACCTCATCACAGGCCCTGTGCACACAGAGCAGCCATCGCTTCAAGCCAATAGCAGCCTGGCAGCGGCTGCAGCTCCGCGGTAGATGGCCCCTGCTTGGGTGTTGCAATATGGCGGTCGGCTCTGTCACTGCTTCCGGCCGTGGTGGATTGTGGGATAGCGACGCAATCGCCGGAAGCTGTGACAGAGCCGATTGGCAGTTATATAGTAGATATATTTATGTACACACATACACACATATATATATATATTCTAGGCGCTGGAATCGGAAGTGTATATACCGTACCGTCACTGTGAGGTCCCAATATCCGGCGCAGTAGTGGAGGCAGCGGTGGCCTCGTCCATCACTCGTCAGACAGCTGCGTTTTGTCCTGGTGATTGGAGGCAGCAGAATTCCTCTGACAAACTGGTGGCAGCGGTGCGATCTGCGTGATTTCTTCGATGTCATCCATGACACTGAGGTCGGTGTGTAATGCTGCTGGATCGAGCGTCTCCGGCTTCTGTCAAATGAAAAACAGAACAATAAGAGAAGCAGGAGGAGACGTCAGCCGGAGCACAAGTCTGCAAATCGAACCATCACCTGACGGCCGCAAAATCCTGGCATAGCGCATGTTACACACCTTTAGGATTCATCATGTCCGTGTCAACTTGCAGAATTACAGACATGTAAATGACACCTACACATAATATTATATCCTATATATCACACGACGCGCATATGTGGCGCCCCTGAGGCTCAGTCGCCACATAGTTACTGCACCTTTTCCTCTTGAGGTGTGGTACCCCACCATCCTGGTAAGTTGGGAACTCCTTTCCACACTTCAACACCTGCACCCACACACAGGATAGTTCAGCAAAGGACCAGATTGCAGCTCCATGCTTAGAGGGTAGCAGAGCACCTTTCGTGGGTCCTTGCTTCGTAACACGAGATGTGCTGGGAGGTGGGTGGAGTTTAGATTCATATAAAAGAAAGGGAAGGTTTAGAATTACAGATCAGTCTGGGGTGAGTCCCAGAGAGGTCAGTCTGACAGGAGATCAGTCTGGGGTGAGTCCCAGAGAGGTCAGTCTGACAGGAGATCAGTCTGGGGTGAGTCCCAGAGAGGTCAGTCTGACAGGAGATCAGTCTGGGGTGAGTCCCAGAGAGGTCAGTCTGACGGGAGGTCAGTCTGGGGTGAGTCCCAGAGGTCCCTGGAAGAAGGGATGGAAGAAGGAGTGCTGCAGCTGCCTCAGTGACCTGAGCCAGCTGGCACAGGAATGGAAAAAAGGAGAAAGACGTAGAACTGAAACCTAAAGCTTCCATAGGAAAGAAAGACAAGTACGGAACGAAGGAGTAAAGAGAACAGAGAGGAGGAGTGGGTTGGATAGGAACCCTGCCTATAGGTTTCTCAGCGCAAGGCCGGGGCCTGGTCCCCAAGGTTGGTTGGACACTTATGGTTCTGCAGCAGACACCGGTGGAGTAGTTGGCTGTAAATGCACTACTCCCATCCAAGACTTGGGACACAACAGCAACACGGATAGAGAGCCGGGATCCAGGAGCATCCCCGAGCAGGCTACAGCTGTCTGTCATACAAGTAGAGTTCTAGGAACATCTAGTAAGGAGGTATTCCAGGGTAACTAAGTACTGGAGTGCTTCACACCACAAGGCGCATTGGCGGAGTCGTTCAGGAAGGTACATGTTGGCGGAGTGTTGGAGAGGAGAGCCCTGACTTGCCCGGGAGGTTGATTGAGTCTCTACCCCGGAGGACACGGCACGGAGGCAAGCACCAGTGGGTACCACGAACTGTGAGTAAAGCTTTTAAACTGCAAGCCCTGGTGTCCTCCATTCATTCATCGCTAACACCTTCAGCACCGCTACATCTGGGTACCAACATCCCCACCATTCTGTGCCTCTCCTCATCCATTGCACCTACACTGCCCTGGGACTACAGCTCCACCTGTGGGGAGCTACACCATCTTTGCTGCACCACACCATCAGTCCCAGCGGATCTGCAAGCAGCGTTGGCTTACCATCTTACTTGCTAAGCACCACAGGTGGCGTCACGAACTATTAACCACAAACCACCATTGATATTTGGGCGCCCAGGGCCACGGACCGGGTCACCGCCACCGCTGTGACATCCCCCTGACACCGGCCCGGTACCGAGTACCCCACAGCCCTGGGAGGGTGATCCACATACTTGCTGTCTTGTGCTGACTAAATATATCTAGCTTCCCTGACTGCACTTCTGATGAGAGAAGCGGAGCTTGTCTAGTCAGCGCATGAGCGTCCGTTTGCTCTGTGACTTCTAGGAAACACTGACATCATGCATAGAGTTGAGCGAAACGGGTCGGCCAAATTCAGAATCCGCTGACTTTTGCTAAAGTCGGGTTTCACCGATCGAAACCCGATCATAGCGTGAGGTCGGCCATGAGGTCGCCGACTTGAGCGCCAAAATCGCGTTTCAAATAATGCTTCCAGTGCCTTTTCTCTGCCAATCATCAAGGACGCACACTGTGGGCAACGCGATTACGTCGGCAGCGGCCCCCACCATGTTAGGGTAGTTTCACACATCCAGATAATTCCGGTACCGGAAAAACCGGTACCGGAGCTATCCGTGTCCGTGTGGATATGTAGGCTATCCGTGTGACATCTGTGTGCTATCCCTATGTCCGTGTGTACCATCCGTGTGCTGTCCGTGTGTCCGTGTATTGGAAAAATTAGTTTCAATGTTAACCCTTTGACTTTTAAAAACGCACATGGATCGCACACGAACAGCACACGGACAGCATCCGTGTGCGGTACGTGTTTACACGGACCCATTGACTTGTATGGGTCTGTGTGATCCGTGCTGTTGCACAAAAACGGACATGTCAGCGTGTTTTACACACGGACACACGGTCCATGAAAACATGCTGACATCTGCATAGACACATTCATTAGAGTGTGTCAGTGTCTCCGGTACGTGAGAAAACTGTCACTGCACGTACCGGAGCCACTGACGTGTGAAACTGCCCTTAGATAAGGGCATGCAAGTGATTGGCTGGCTTTGTGTGGCATCACAGTGCCTACAAAAAGGCCGTCACCGCCGACCGCCATCTTACTTCTGCCGATCTTAGAACAGGGAGAGGTGCTGCTGCTGATTCTGAACAGCGTTAGGCAGGGAAGAAGAAAAAAAATAGCTTCTGCTGATAGCGCTTTTCACTCTAAGTTAGTGTGCAGTGAAAGGGGAGGATTTTTGTTGTGTGCAGCAGCGCTGGTGGTGATTAGGCTGCCTTATAAGGCTACCTGCTAGCTGCATTGCTGTGTGCACACTGCTGTTCAAACTGCTTTTTTCAAAGCACTCCAACTTTTATTATAATAATAATCTTTATTTTTATATAGCGCTAACATATTCCGCAGAACTTTACAATTTGCACATATTATCATCACTGTCCCCGATGGGGCTCACAATCTAAATTCCCTATCAGTATGTCTTTAAAATGTGGGAGGAAACCAGAGTACCCGGAGGAAACCCACGCAAACACGGGGAGAACATACAAACTCCTTGCAGATGTAGTCCTTGGTGGGATTCGAACCCAGGACCCCAGCGCTGCAAGGCTGCAGCGCTAACCACTGAGCAACCGTGCCACCCATAACTTTTATTATTTTGTTCTGCTCAGTTACCGAGCGTTCATTTTTTCACACACTACCATGTACCGGATGGTATCACGGACAAATACCAGCTATCTGTGTGTGACTCTGTTAAAAAAAAAAGAGATTTTCCATTTTTCCAGACCTACACAGTATAGAGCTGTCTGCTTTTCAAACAGTATTGTGTATATCTGCCGTTCGCATTACGGTCACATCTATACAGAGTCAGCGTGTGTGTGACACTCCGTAAATACATATACGGACATTTCCATTTCTCCATACACCGTATTGAGCTGTCCGATTCTCAAACAGTATTGTATATCTGCTGTTCGCATTAGTCACATCTATACAGAGTCAGCGTGTGTGTATGACACTCCGTAAATACATATACGGAGATTGTTAGTTTCACTAAAAACGTATACAGCTGTACACTTCTGATACCATATAGCTGCTTGTTGGATTACGGTCAAATACATACTGGTAGAGCGTCTGTGACTAACAAAATATATATGGAGATTTAATTTTTTTAATACATCTTACACAGCTGTACGCTCCTCATACAGTACCATCTCTCTTCTGGTATTTTTGGTACATTTTCCCAAACATGAGGTAGTATGGTGGAAGAGGCCACGGACGTGGGCAGGGGGGCGCAGCTGGTACTGATGGTGGTGGTGCATCGGCTGGTTCTGGCAAAAGCACATTAGCAGCTAAGGCAGGAGGTGTTGAGCCTGCGTCATCGTCTGGCCCAAGAAGGCCTTTAAGGTTCCCTTTTCTGTGAGTAGGTAAACTGCTTTTAAAGCCGGAGCATCAGGAACAGGTTTTGGCTTACATTGCCGAAACAGCCTCCAACTCTATTGCCTCCTCTTCTGAAGTTACAAAAACTGCTAGCACAGAGTCAGTGCAGGCCTCTGGTCAGTAACAACACCTTTCGTTGTGTCCTTCACCAACACCAAAAGTGAAGGATGCTGCAGCACACTCTTCAGATTACTCTATGGAGCTCTTTTCACATACCATGCCTAGGTTATGAAGTCAAATCCTGAATTCCCCAGTACAAGATGAATCTGACATGGAGTGCACTGATGCACAGCCACTGCTAGATGAATCTGCTGGTACATTCACCCACAGCACTACATTGCCCTCGCAGTCTACTGAGCCCGAATCAGACCCTGATGAAACTCAGGTGCCCCTTCCCGCATACTCTGCCAGCTTACACGGTGACACAGAGGAAGGTGCAGATGACATTGAAGACAAGGTCATGGATGACCCAGTTGTTGACCCGGATTGGCGTCCATTGGGGGAAGAGGGTGCTGGTGACAATAGGTCAGAACAGGAGAAGGATCCACAATAGGCATCGTCATCGCAGCAGCGGTTATCTGGCAGGCCCGTAGCTGTCAAAACACTTGGCAAGAAAACTAAAAGAGTTGCAGGACAGCTTGGCTAGACGGTCAAATTAGCACAGCGTGCAAGCCCTGAAAATTTGTACCATAGTAGGAAGAGTGCAGTGTTGCACTTTTTTGAACAAAATCCTACTGATGACGCAAAGGTTATCTGTAAGAAGTGCCGAAGGACCTTTAGCAGAGGGAAAAATCTAAGAAATTTGAATACCAGTTGCATGCTTAGACATTTAACCAACATGCACTTGCAAGCGTGGACGGACTACAAAAGCTCAGGTAGCACATGTGCACCTGCTCCGACAAGTTAGCCGGCAAAGCTCCAACGCTTCCCCCACTGTAAGGCCACCGCTAAGCACACCACCATCATGAAATGTTGAGGTGTCGTCGCTAGGCCAAACCAGTCAGGCAATCACAATATTTTCGTGAGGAAACACTGAATCTAGGCCATCAACACCCTCACCATCACAAACCCCTTCTCACTCCATCATGTCCAATGCTAGTTCCCCCATATGCAGCTCTCAAGTCCAGCTCACCCTACCAGACACTCTGAGTAGGACAAGAAAGTACTCATCCTCTCATCCGCGTACACTGGCTTTGAACGCCTACATTGCCAAACTGATCTCATTAGAGATGATGCCCTTCCGCCTGGTAGAAAGTGAAGCTTTCCCGAGAGCTCATGGCCTACACTGTCCCATGCTATGACGTACCCAGTCGGCACTTTTCTCGAAAAGCCATCCCTGCCCTCCACTGACATGTGAAAGACCACATTGTTCATGCACTAAAACAATCAGTGAGTGGAAAGGTGCACCTCACAATGGATGCATGGACCAGTAGGCATGGCCAGGGCCGTTACGTGTCCATCACTGCGCACTGGGTTAATGTGGTGGATGCAGGCTCCACAGGGGACAGCGGCGGTGGAACAGTGCTGCCTAGCCCATGGTATAGGAAACAGTTGGCTGTAGGTGTTCGACCCTCCTCCTTCTCCAGAAGCGAAAGCTCGTTGACAGAGCGCAGTCCCATGAGCACTCCATCCACATCTGTCAGTGTTGCACACGAGGTGTCCCACTATCGAACAGCTAGTGGTAAGCGGTAGCAGGCTGTTTTAAAAATGATGTCTTTGGGCGACAGTAGACACACCGCGGAGGTACTGGCCGACTACTTGCATCGACAAACTGAGTCATTGCTGGGCAGTCTACATCTTGATCCAGGCAAGGTAGTCAGTGATAATGGGCGGAATTCTGTGGTAGCCATAGCCCTTTCAAAACTCACACACATACCTTGCCTGGCTCACACCTTGAACCTGGTGGTGCAGTGCTTCCTAAATAATTATCCGGAGTTAACAGCCCTGCTCCATAAGGTGCGAAGACTGTGCTCGCACATCCGTCGCTCAAACGTCTACTCCAGTCGTATGCAGAAGCTGCAGCGATCACTCAACCTCCCCAAGCACCCCCTTATCATAGACCTTGCTACAAGATGGAACTCCACCATGCACATGGTTGAGAGGCTGTGCGAACAGAGGAAGGCTGTAATGCATTTGTGGAAGGATACACGGGCAGGCAGTTTGAGGGCAGCCATGGAATTGTCGGGTGTGCAGTGGTCAAAGCTGAAAGACCTCTGTAAAGTCCTTCAGTGTTTTGAGTAATGCACATGGCTGGTAAGCGCAGACGATGCCATCATAAGCATGAGCATACCACTTATGCGTCTGCTCATGCAGACTTTGACACACATTAAGGATCAGGTGTCCGCAGCTGAGGAGCAACAGGAGGAGGAGGATGGAAGCCTCGATGACAGTCAGCCATTGTCTGGTCAGGGAACTGGCATGAACGAGGTGGAGGAAGATGAGGAGGAGGATGAGGGGGATGATTATTTTGGGGAGGAGGATGCTTCTCAGGGGGCAAGAGAACATGTGGGCGTGCCAAGGTCAGGTACAGGGTTTGTGCGTGACTGGAGGGATGTGGATTTGCCAGAAAGTGCTCCTTCACCCACCACTGGCAGTGCAGCATTGACACCTGGAACATTGGCCCACATGTGTGACTATGCCTTGCGGATCCTAAAAAGGGACCCCCGCATTGCCAAAATGATGATGTCACGTCGCCGCCAGACTTGGGGCCTGCTGTTCCGGTCGCGGCCACTAGGAGGCGCCAGACCGCCACTTCATCGTCAGACTCAGGGACGGCTGTTCCTGCCTTGGCCACTGGGAGGGGCCGTGGTTCCGTCACATCAGACTCAGGGCCTACTGTCCCGGCTTTAGCCTCTAGGGGGCGCCGGTCTGTCACGCCTTTAAATTCGGGGTCTGCTGTTCTGGTTGCGGTCACTAGGAGGCGCCATGGCTCGCCCGTGAGTTATGGTGCTGACAGAGTAAGGGCACCTGCGCAGGCATCTGGTGGATGCAAGCTCCGCCCCTCTGTCAGTCATCAGAATGTTACTACATCACCATCCGGCCTGGTCCTGGGGGCGGTACTGATGACATCATCAGCCCAGGAACCTGTGAGGGGTGACCTGATCCCTCAAATACCTTGGGACTGGTCTTGCAAGCCGCCGGATATAGTCTTGGTTCCCCTGCATGCTACTTTGTGATACTATAGTTGATTCTGACTTTGACTCTGCTTCTGCCTAACGATTCTGTACCTCTGCTGCCCTCCTGGTTTATGACTCTGACCTTGGCCTGGACTTCTGACTCTGCTTCTGCCTAACGTTTTTTTACCTTGCTGCCCGACTGGTTTAGACCCGGATACTACCACGTTTTTGTCCTGTATTGGAACTCCCTTTCTGGCGACCGTCCTGCTCTGGCCACTGCTCCTATTTAGACAGCACGTCCTGGGCTCTGCTATAAATCCAGATCCCTGTATAGGGGTAAAGGGTATCAGTGTTTCTCGGGGTGTTGTCTGGCTGCAGCCCAGACCGCAGACGGACGTTACATTATATCCGGCCCAAAAATAAAACTGCTTCTTATGTATATTTCTAACATATGTGAAGGCAGTTTCCCTGAACTTTTTTTTTCCTTTCTCCTGACTGAGCTGATTGTTGGCCTGAACACCTGTTGCACTGCACTGCTTGGAAGATCACTCTCATTCTCCTGCACAAGCATGCTGCTGTCTGGAATCTTCAGGGAGAGAGCTATACGTCAGAGATCCATGCTCCTGGGACGTCGCCCTCTGGGCAACCACTCTGGCTATGGTTGTCCAGAGGCTCAGGTATTGCCCGCAGATGCAGCGAAAGTTTTATTACCTATCTCAGTTTTATATGGTCAGAAAACTCTCTGTTTAAACGCGTATGTGGATAGTGGCTCAGAAGGAAATTTTATGGATTCTTTGACTGCTAGGGATCTGGGTGTACCATTACTAAAACTTAATGCCCCTATTAAAACCACGGCAATTAATGGCACATCTATCATTCAGGAGGGGGTTAAGTTTGTTACTGCACAAGTTGCTATGTCTGTGGGAGCCTTACACACTGAGCTTGTCATTTTTTGTGATGGACAATTTATCCTCTGCAGTTATTCTGGGTATGCCGTGGCTACGCCAGCATAATCCTGTCATCGACTGGCACTTGGGTGACGTTGTACGCTGGAGTCCACAGTGTCAGGAAAATTGCATATCCTTAGCAGTAAACCAAGTTAAGGTTAAAACCCCCCACATACCATTTGCCTTCAGAGATTTTGAGGATGTCTTTTCTATTGCAGAATCTGAAAAGCTACCCCCTCACAGAGAGTATGATTGCCCTATAGACCTGATTTCAGATGCCCGTCTCCCGAAAGGGAGAATATTTAATCTCTCAGGTCCAGCGCGTCAGGCTATGAATGAGTATATAGCGGACAGCTTAAAAAAAGGGTTTATTAGACCGTCCATTTCACCAGTTGGAGCTGGGTTCTTCTTTGTAGAAAAGAAAGATGGTGGTCTCAGACCCTGCATTGATTACCGGGAGTTGAATGCAATCACCATAAAGAACCAGTACCCGCTTCCACTCATCCCTGATCTTTTTAATCAGTTAATGGGAGCCCGATGGTTTACTAAGCTTGACCTCCAGGGAGCATACAATCTAGTCCGCATAAGAAACGGTGATGAGTGGAAAACGGCCTTTAATACACCTCTTGGCCACTTTGAGTACCTTGTAATGCCGTTCGGACTCAGTAACACACCTGCCGTGTTCCAGCACTTTGTAAATGACATTTGCAGGGACATTTGTGGGGTGTATGTCGTCATGTATTTAGATGACATTTTGATTTACTCTGCTGACCCTGTGACACATGCTCAGCATGTTCGCTCTGTACTGCAGAGACTGCGAGAACACTCCCTGTTTGCTAAACTGGAGAAATGTGTTTTTTTTGCAGAGGAGGTACAATTTTTAGGATACATGGTTTCAAGCAAAGGCTTCCGTATGGATCCTGCCAAGATCCAACCTATTAAAGCTTGGGTGCAACCCAAGTCGCTAAAAGCGCTGCAGCGATTTTTAGGGTTTGCAAACTATTACCGAAAATTTATCAGGGGTTTCTCTGAAATTGCTAAACCACTCACGGATTTGACCCGAAAAGGGGCAAACGTGACCAATTGGAACCCAGAGGCATTCAGGCTTTTGCTACGTTAAAAGAGTGCTTTGTAGCCAACCCAGTTTTGGTTCAACCTGATCTGGACCGCCCGTTTATCGTAGAGGTGGATGCCTCTGAGGTCGGAGTGGGAGCAGTGCTGTTGCAAGGCACTGCATCACTCACTCAGCTTCCCCCATGTGCCTTTTTCTCCCGCAAATTCTCTGCCACTGAGAAAAATTACGATATAGGTAATCGGGAATTATTGGCGATCAAATGGGCCTTCGAGGAATGGTGCCACTTCCTTGAAGGCGCAAAACATAAGGTCACTGTGATTACAGATCACAAGAATCTGACTTACCTGGAGTCAGCTAAAAGATTAAATCCTAGACAAGCGAGGTGGGCCTTGTTCTTCTCTAGGTTTAATTTTTTAATCACCTTTCGTCCTGGTACTAAAAATGTGAGGGCTGATGCCCTCTCTCGAAGTTTCTGCCCCTCACAGGCTGAGGACTCGGAGCCAGTTCCAATACTGGCCAATGGGATTGTTGTGTCGGCCGTGTCTCTGGACCTTCTGGAGGAGATCCGTAGATCCCCAGAACCAGCCCCTGATTCGACGCCCCCCCCAGAAATTGTTTGTCCCAGCGCCATTTCGCCTACAAGTTTTGAAAGAGCCGCACGACTCTGTCCTGGCAGGCCATCCTGGGGTCAATAATACCGCCAGACTTGTGACTAGGAATTTTTGGTGGCCAACGGTAGTTAAGGACTGTAAGGATTATGTACTAGCTTGTGAAATCTGTGCTCGCGCCAAGTCCCCTCATAATCGGCCTGCCGGCTGGCTCCAGTCCTTGCCCGCTCCAGAAAGTCCATGGACCCACATCTCCATGGACTTCATTACCGACTTACCACCCTCAGAAGGGAAGACATGTATCTGGGTTGTGGTGGACAGGTTCAGTAAGCAATGTCATTTCGTTCCCCTCTCTGGTTTACCTAATTCAGAAACCGTGAGTAAGCTGTTTATTGTTCATGTAATACGACTGCATGGCACTCCAGAGAATATCGTGTCCGACCGAGGTGCCCAGTTTGTTTCTAAATTCTGGAGGGCATTCTGCAAACGGATTGGTATTGAATTATCCTTCTCCTCCGCTTACCACCCTGAGACCAATGGTCAAACGGAGCGTATCAACCAGGCTCTAGAGCAATATCTTCGCTGCTATGTCTCGGAACATCAGTCCGATTGGGCGGAACATCTCCCATTAGCTGAATTCGCTCTAAACAACCAATACCAGGAATCTATCAAAACCACCCCATTCTTCTGCAATCATGGTTTGCACCCACGTTTTGGTTCATTTTCGGCCAAGATGTCGGAGCTCCCGGGAGTAGAGAATTCCATACGTCACTTAAGGACAATCTGGTCAGAGGTGAACACTAACTTGAAAGGGTCCCAGGAGAGGGAAGGCTTCGGCCACAAATAAACGGAGGTCCACGGGGCCGCACCTAGGAGTTGGGGACAGAGTTTGGCTGTCTACCAAAAACATTAAGCTTAAGGTGCCATCTGCCAAACTGGGCCCCAGGTTTATTGGTCCGTAAGAGATTTTAGAGGTAATTAATCCGGTAGCCTTTCGTTTAAAGCTCCCGCAGTCGTTTAAAATACCTAATGTTTTCCATAAATCCCTCCTCAAGGTGTACCGCTCCCCAATTCATCCTATCCAGTCCCCTCCTCCTCCAGTTTTGGTCAAGGGTGCCTTGGAGTACGAAGTCCAGGGTATCCTTGATTCCCGTTTAGTAAGAAAGTCTGTACAATATTTGGTGCATTGGAAGGGCTACGGCCCAGAGGAGAGGTCCTGGGTCCCCGCTAGTGACATCCATGGAAAAGGGTTGATTAGAAGGTTTCACCTCCTTCACCCTGACAAACCGGGTTTTGAGGGTCCGGAGGCCCCTCTTGGAGGGGGGGTACTGTCACGTCGCCGCCAGACTTGGGGCCTGCTGTTCTGGTCGCGGCCACTAAGAGGCGCCGGACCGCCACTTCGTCGTCAGACTCAGGGACGGCTGTTCCTGTCTTGGCCACTGGGAGGGGCCGTGGTTCCGTCACATCAGACTCAGGGCCTACTGTCCCGGCTTTAGCCTCTAGGGGGCGCCGGTCTGTCACGTTGCCTTTAAATTTGTGGTCTGCTGTTCCGGTTGCGGTCACTAGGAGGCGCCATGGCTCACCCGTGAGTTATGGTGCTGACAGAATAAGGGCACCTGCGCAGGCATCTGGTGGACTCACGCTCCGCCCCTCTGTCAGTCATCAGAAGGTTACTACATCATCATCTGGCCTGGTCCTGGGGGCGGTACTGATGACATCATCAGCCCAGGAACCTGTGAGGGGTGACCTGATCCCTCAAATACCTTGGGACTGGTCTTGCAAGCCGCCGGATATAGTCTTGGTTCCCCTGCATGCTACTTTGTGATACTATAGTTGATTCTGACTTTGACTCTGCTTCTGCCTAACGATTCTGTACTTCTGCTGCCCTCCTGGTTTATGACTCTGACCTTGGCCTGGACTTCTGACTCTGCTTCTGCCTAACGTTTTTATACCTTGCTGCCCGACTGGTTTAGACCCGGATACTACCACGTTTTTGTCCTGTATTGGAACTCCCTTTCTGGCGACCGTCCTGCTCTGGCCACTGCTCCTATTCAGACAGCACCTCCTGGGCTCTGCTATAAATCCAGATTCCTGTATAGGGGTAAAGGGTATCAGTGTTTCTCGGGGTGTTGTCTGGCTGCAGGCCAGACTGCAGACGGACGTTACAGATGAGGGATGACGACTACTGGTTGGCCAGCATCCTCGATCCACACTATAAAGGCAAATTACACAACATCATGCCACAGGAGAACTTAGAGCTAATATTGGCTAAGAAACAAGCAGCTCTGGTAAACAAGTTGTTTGAGGCATTCCCAGCACACAGCAGCGGAGCTGGTTCTCCCACGAGCCGTAGTGGGCAAAATAGAAGAGGTGTTCGTGGTGCACCCAGCCAAACTGGCATTGGAGACAGGGGTTTCCTGACCATGTTGTGGAATGATTTCTCAAGTCCCGTGCACACGACAGCTAATACAGAATCTATTGCAAGTGACAGGAGACAGCAGTTGTCAACTATGGTTACAAACTACTTCACCTCCCATATCGAGGTTCTCCCTCACAGGTCATTCCCATTTGACTATTGGGCCGCTAAACTGGACACCTGGCCTTAATTGGCACAATATGCCTTACAGGAGCTCGCTTGCCCTGCTGGTAGTGTGTTATCTGAAAGAGTCTTCAGTGCTGCTGGCTCAATCCTGACAGAAAAAAGGACCTGTCTGTCAACCCAAAATGATGATCTAACCTTCATTAAAATGAACCATGCATGGGTTTAAAAGATTTTGTCCCACCTTCCCCTGATAACACATAGGTTGCCAGAAAAAAGGCTCGCTTTTGTCCTCCTCTTCCTCTGACTTCTCCAATTCCTCCATTTGCAGCAGCTGAAAGTCCAGCCTACACATCAACATATGCCATTTTTTAAACCACCCGAAATGGGCTGCCCCCCCCCTACCCCAGGCCCGGGGTCAACACCTGCCGCACCCGGGCAAGTGCTGTTGCCCTGAACAGGTATGTGGCCCCACCCTTGGGCGACAGGACTGGCACAGGGCCTCTCATAGTACAATAAAGTGTCTCTGATGGTGGGGGGCCCACTCGCCGTCAGGAACACTGGCGTACTATGAGGGGCCCTGTGCCAGTACCGGCGCCCACGAGTGGGTCCCCCCTGCTTGCTCAGGGGCACAGCACTTGCAATACTTACCTCTCCCTGCTCCACTGCCATGATGTCTTCCGCCTTTCCTGACAGTGACATTCAGGTTACAGAGCGTAATGACATCACATCTGTATGCCCTCTACCGAAACAGTACAAGTGCAGAGAGCTTTAAAATGGCAATGCTGAGGAATCCAGAGTAGAGCAGTGCCCAGCGAGGAGAGGTATTTAATTTTTTAAAATGTTCGGAGCATTTTTTGGGGAGCAATACACACTGGAGAATTCTTTATGGGGCCCATCATACACTGGAGCATCATCCATTTGGCCCATCATATACTGGAGTATTCCAAATGTGGGACATCAGACACTGGAGCAGCATTTACGTGGCCCATTATACACTGGAGCATTAGAAATGGGGCCCATTATATATGGACTCTATGGAGCATTATTTGGGCCCATAAGACGGAGCATCATCCATGGGGACCAACATATACTGTAGCATTATGTGGAGCTCCTCATATGCTGTATGGAACCAATTATTCTGTATGGAGAAATATATGGGGCTCATTATTCTGTATGGCGCACAATGTGGTGGCCATAATACTGTATGGAGTAATATACTGTCCGTTTTTTGAGCTATTGTAGAATTTAAAATAGATATCAGTCATGTCATGTAAGCAGTGAAGTATTTTTCATTGTACTATACCTATATTTCTGTGCTGTATCGGAGCATCATGAATTGTGGTATGTCTTAAAGGGCGCACTGACACTCTTTGGCCCTGGGCACACAAAAACCTGGAGCCAGCCCAACCCCCCACAACTTTAGCCAAATAACCAACAGTTTTCGATGCATAACTATTATTATAAAGTAAATTAAGGTTGACAAGCTTAAGTAATAAGAATTGATGTCGTTGGCATTGAAATGGGCACTGTAGGTGTGTTTACCGTCCTCCAATCCCTGCTAACTTTGCTTCCCCATTGACTTGCATTGGGTTTCGTGTTTCAGTTGGACCCCGACTTTTCCCTATAGTCGGCCGATTTAGTTCGACCCGACTTTTTAGAAAGTCGGGTTTCATGAAACCCGACTCGACCCGAAAAAAGGCAAAGTCGCTCATCTCTAATCATGCACACTGCATGCCGTCACAATTCAGCAGACTAGAGACTATAGAATGACTGACTGCAGACTTTTGTGTCAAGCCTGGACAACCCCTTTCATGCAATCCACCCCCCCACCCCTATATGGCCCCCATTTTGTTTCCAAATTAACTTGATGTGGGCTTTGGGAAAATGGTCGCCGAAGGCGGCACATGTGCACATTGAGACCTTGAGCCTGCAGGAAAGCTTGAACTACTTTTGACCTTGATTGGAGGTTTTCCACCATCCGGACTATTTACTGCATTAAAACCTTTCATCAATCTCTCTCTGCCGTCCACATGCAGGGATATTAGCTACAGTGCCATGGGTTGTAAACTTCTTGATTATGTTACGCACTGTGGACAAAGGAACATGAAGATCTCTGCAGATGGACGTGTAACCTTGAGATTGTTGATATTGTACAACAATTTTGGTTCTCAAGTCCTCAGACAGTTCTCTAACTGTTCTTCATGCTCAGTGTGGCACACACAGACACACAATGCAAAGATTGTGTCAATTTTTCCCCTTTTTAGCTGCTTTCAGGTGTGATTTTCATATTGCCCTCACCTGTCACTTTCCACTGGTGAGTTTGAACGAGCATCACATACTTGAAACGAAGAGTTGTTTACCCACCATTTTCTATAAAATAATTTATATTGTGTAAAAGCGGCAAAACATAAAACAATATATAAATGTGGTATCGCTGTAATCGTACTGACAAAAAAACAATTCCGGTATACCTCTTTTTTTGTACATTCTGCCTAACAAAAATCAGAATAGAAAGTGGTCAAAAATGTAATTCGCCCGAAAATGGTACCAATAAAAACGTCAACTCGTCTTGCAAAACACAAGTCCTCACATGACTTTGTCAGCAGAAATATAGAAAAATTATAGCTCTCAAAATGTTGTGATGCAAAAACTTGCTTTGCAAAATAAGTATCTTTTAGTGTGACAACAGCCAAACATAAAAAAAAGTCTAAATCTGGTATCGCTGTAAACGCACCGACCCGAAGAATAAAGTAGTATAATCACTTATACCACACGAGGAAAGGCATGAAAAAAAATTAAATAAAACCAATTCTTCACCTGCTGTTGATTTGTTAATTCTGCTTCCCAAAGAACGTAGTGTTAGGCTGTGTGCACACGTTGCATCTTTTTAGCGTTTTCGCAGCGTTTTTCCACTGCGGAAACACCGCAAAGACACTATGAAAATGCACCCCATGCAATCCTATGGGATTCCGCATTGATGTGCTAATGCTGCGGATTTTTCCGCTGCGGAATCGCATAGCGGAAAAATACGCAGCATGTTCATTCTTTGTGCAGAATCTTGGCGATTCAGCACCCATAGGATTGCATTGAAATGCTCACTTTGCACATGTGGCTATGCCCACGATGCGTAAAGTGAGCGCTTCATGTGCGGATGGTACCAGGGTCTGGAGGAGAGGAGACTCTCCTCCATGCCCTGGGTACCATAATCCTGTAAAAAATAGTATATCCCTATTTTTTATTTTAATTCTTACCCTCCGGCTGCCCACGGAGTCCTTCCCGCCTCTCACCACACTGCCAGCATCTTCCGGTCCCATTGATGCTTTGTGCGAATGGCCTGAGATGACGTCACGCTCTCTCGTGGATTTCCTTGCCACTTGATGAGGTACTGCAGCTGATTCCTGCGGATCCTGGAGTCCAGGATCTTCTCCAAAACAAATTGTTCATGTCCATCCATTAACATAGGCTGAGGAGGAGGTGCAATAAGACCCTGATACAGGGAGACTGTCATGATTTGTAGTTTTGCCCTGTCCTGTATTTTGTATAATATGTCATTTAAATTTTCTCTGGTTGTATTTGCTGTAAATTAACCATGTCTCCTTCCCCCAATACTTTGCAATGTCTTGTGATGTATCTGGACCATAATCTAATTTAGGCTTGTGTCAACAGCTAGTGGAACTTTGGCTATTGTTTTGCTAAGCAGAAGATAACCTACAATACACATCCTGTAGACTAAGTGGAGCCCTTACATTTCTAGAATCTTCTGATGGACCAAACCATTGAATAGTAGGTGTGACTCCTACCCCCCTTCAGATGGGCTGATCCCAAGAGCCCTGACAATACACTCTTGTTTTAAGATCAGTTGTGATTTGAGTGCGGACATCGAAGAAATCACGAACTGAGTTGAGGCCAGCTCGTGACGTCCGTGGGATTGGGTGGAATCCTGTGGACTATTGCAAGGATTATTGTCATCGTATCTGGCACAAGGACTATCGTGAGGTGACCGGATTTGTTTCCATTGTGTGGACATATTGTGGACTTCTCATGGACTCCAAGGACATTATGGATATTTGATGTTGTATGCTCCCTGCCTTAATAAATCTCGTTGGATCGTCCCTCGGCCTGTTGGCCCTTCTTGCTCTGTCGTATACCCCGTCACAGAGACACAGGTTTTAATAAGGAGACATAGAACACAGGATGTACCTTCATAGTCCTTAGCAACTTCAGACGGCAGGCAACAGAGCTCACGATCCCAGAGATCTTGAAAGGACCAATGAATTTTTGTCCCAGCTTCTGTGACGGAACATTCAGTTTTAAATTCTTTGTGGATAACCACACAGAGTCTCCTACATTAAACATAGGTGCAGGTCTCCGGAACTTATCGGCAGATCTCCTGTATCGCTCCTGTGCTGTAGATAGCGATTCTATCAGAGTTTCCAGATTTTGTCTCATCCTTGCCACCCTCTCCTCTACTGCAGGCACTGGAGCATCAATCAGGGTCTGGGAAGAATACTAGGATGAAAACCCAAATTGGCAAAGAAGGGTGTAACCTTAGTGGATGCATTCTGCGAGTTATTATAGGACAACTCTGCTAAAGGAAGCAACTTCAGTCATCCTGCGTTTGGTTGATATAACACCGAAGGTACTGCTCCAAAGTCTGATTAGTCCACTCCGTCTGCCCATTGGTCTGCAGGTAATATGCTGAGGACAGACAGACGTTGATACCAAGTGCAGAACAGAATCCTTTCCAGAATCTGGAGGTAAACTGCACTCCCCGATCAGAGATCTTGTCTGGAACTCCATGCAGGTGGAACACATTCTGAATGACTAGCTCAATCATCTCCTTAGCTAAGAGGGAAGACCAGTGCAAAGAATGAAGTGAGCAGCCTTTGTAAGGCGATCTACCACCTCCAAAACAAAATTCTTTCCCCCATAGGTGGGTAATTCCACTATAAAGTCCATCGAAATAGACCCCCAAGGGTGAGAGGGAACGGGTAGTGGTTGCAGCAATCCCGTAGGTGATACACGAGGAGTCTTAAAGCTTGCACATACTTCACAAGAGAGAACGTAGCTCTTCATGTCCTTCAGATAGGTAGGCCACCAAAAAATACCAGCCAACTTAGAGTCATGGACAAACTTGAGGAACAGCAGCCTTACGAACTCTGGAATGTATAAATGTTGATCCCGAACCCACATATAGTTCTTGAGAACCAGGTTAACATCATCAGTAGGGTTAGCAAGGAATGGATCTGCGTCATAGTCCTCCTTAATAGTCTTCCATAAGTCCTTTTTCTGGATGACTCTGACAAAGTTGACTCAGACAAAATGGTTGTCACGCTTGCGCCTTGGCTGAATGGCACGAGCCAGGGGGTTTGTGACCCCACTGTGCCACAAAGCAGACTACCCTGGAAGGGGCGTGACTACGACAGCTACCTCGGTCTTCACTGGAGCCTCTGATGGTGAGGTCAGGCTTGTGCGGCAGATAGCTGTCGGGTGCCACTCCAGGGTGGTGTCTGGCTATGGCTGCTGGTCCCACTCGGGGCAAGTCACCTTGACAGAAGCTATAGACAGGCAGGCAGGTAGACACGACAGGCACGGCTGAGACACTGGGCAAGCAGGTACGGCTTGGAGACACAGGGCAAGCGGGCACAGCTTGGAGACACAGGCAAGCGGGAACGGCTTGGAGACACAGGGCAAGCGGGCACAGCTTTGAGACACAGGACAGGTGGGCACGGCTTGAGGCACATGACAGACTGGCGTGATATGAGAAGGGACAGGTAGGGACCTGTTCACACAGCAGGTGCAGGTGTAGGCAGGAGGGAGTGGTGTATGTTGGAACAGGATTTGGACCTGTTCACACAGGAGGTGCAGGTATGGTTATAGGCAGGAGTGCGGAGTAGGTGGAGCCGCAGGAGTGCGGAGTAGGCGGAGCTGCAGGACTGCGGAGTAGAGCTGAACCACAAGGTCTGTGGAGAAACTGCAGCAAGAAGTTCTGCAACAACAGAGAAGACAGAGCGGCAAGGGTGCAGATGCACAGACAGAGCGGCAAGGGTGCAGATGCACAGACAGAGAAGCAATGGTGCAGATGTACAGACGGAGCGGCAAGGGTGCATGTTATGATTGAGTCACCGAGGAGGAAAAAACAAAACACAAGATCAGCCCAGAAAATCAGAGAGGTTTGAAACTAGCGGATTGCAGACCCCTAATCCTATCACACAACTAGCAGTAGCCGTGGAGTGTTCCTACGGTGATCCTTGACACCTCGTCACAGCCGGAGATCTAAATAAGCCTAAAGAGAGAAAAAGGAAAACTGACTGCCCCAGTGCAGACCCCAAAGCAATAGGCAGCCCCCAACATATAATAATGGTGAAACAAGATGAAAACACTAACACAGATAGAAAGATAGGTTGAGCCAACGATGGGGCCCAAGCTAACTAAAAATGACAGGACAGAAAAGCTGCTGTCTGCAATCCGAGAAAACCCTGCTAAAAATTTTCCCAACACAACTGATAAGCAAAAAGGACCCTGAAGTCACTAGACTTCAAACCCTATATCAGCACTCAGAATATTCTGAAAGCAGAGCAAAAGAGAACACTGATCAAGGAATAAGAATCAAGCACATCCCCGGCCGGGGATGGCTGAACTCAAAAAACAAGGTAAACAAAACCAAAACTAATAAGTTCTATAGCAGAACAAAAACTTATCTTTGGGAAGCAGGAATCAGTCTAGTCTCCAAGAATCCAGCAGAGAAATCACCAGCAACTCAGCAAGGCGTCGGCTGCCTTATATCCAGTCTGAAGTTTCCGTTTCCCAGTCACAATCCACCTGGTCAGGTGTTTGGTTTCTTTCATCCAAATCAGCCTCAGTACCTTCCTTCACCAGAAGAGGGAGATCCTCGGACACAAAACGTGAACAGATGAGCTCACAACAGTACCTCCCCCTTGAGGAGGGGTCACCGAACCCTCATCCAAGCCTCCAGGACAATCAGGATGAGCCCGATGAAAAGCATGCACCAATCTTTCGGCATGAATATCAGAGGCAGAGACCCAGGAATTATCCTCCTGACCATAACCCTTCCACTTAACCAAATACTGGAGTCTCCTTCTAGCTAGATGGGAATCCAGTATCTTCTCTACCTCATATTCCATGTTACCTTCAACCAACACAGGGTCAGGAGGTGCCGCCATAGGAACCACTGGTTCAACAAACCTCTTCAACAAGGACTTATGAAACACATTATGAATCTTAAATGTGACAGGAAGAGCCAACAGAAAAGAGACCGGATTAATAATCTCCAAAATCTTGTGAGGTCCAATAAATCTAGGTTTAAACTTTGGAGAAGCCACTTTTATAGAGATATTCTTTGATGACAACCAGACCATATCACCCACCTTAAACCGGGGACCAATGGTCCTATGCCGCTTAGAAAACCGCTGGGCCTTTTCCTGGGAAAGAGACAACTTATCCACCACTTGGTCCCAAATCTGCTGCATTCTTTCCACCACAGTGTCAACCCCTTGACAGGCAGAAGACTCCACCTGCCCTGAAGAAAATCGAGGATGAAACCCAAAGTTACAGAAAAAGGGTGACATCCAAGTGGCAGAACTAGTTCTATTATTTAAAGGAAATTCGGCCAAGGGTAAAAATGAGACCCAATCATCCTGATTAGCAGATATAAAACATCTCAAATAAGCCTCCAAAGTCTGGTTTGTTCTCTCCGTCTGCCCATTGGTCTGAGGGTGAAATGCAGAGGAGGACAACTGAATTCCCAACTTGGAACAAAAGGTCCTCCAGAATCTAGAGACAAACTGAACTCCTCTGTCCGATACAATGTTCTCAGGAATCCCGTGCAAGCAAACCACCTGTTGCAAAAACAAGGGCACCAACTCTGAGGAAGATGGCAACTTAGGGAGTGGTACAAGATGGACCATCTTAGAGAATCTATCACAAATCACCCAGATAACAGTCATCCTCTGAGAGACAGGCAGATCAGAAATAAAATCCATTGAAATATGGGTCCATGGCCTCCTGGGCACCGGCAAAGGCATCAACAACCCACTAGAATGAGAACAAGGCTTAGATCGGGAGCAAGTCCTACAGGACTGCACAAAATTTCTGACATCACAAGACAAGGCAGGCCACCAAAAAGACAGACTCACCAAATCTCTAGTACCAAAAATACCTGGATGACCAGCCAGCGTGGAGCAATGAACCTCAGACATCACTTTCCTCCTCCACTGGTCAGGAACATACAACCTACCACTGGGACAACGCTCAGGCTTATCCTCCTGAAACTTCTCCAGAGCATGTCTCAAATCAGGCGAGGTGGCAGAAAGAACCACCCCCTCACCTAAGATGGTAGCAGGCTTGGTCACAATAGGAGAATCAGCCAAAAAACTCCTAGCGAGGGCATCAGCCTTAATGTTCTTAGTGCCCGGAAGAAAGGAGACCACAAAATCAAAACGTGTGAAAAACAAGGCCCACCTGGCCTGTCTCGGATTCAAGCGTTTAGCCGACTCAAGGTAGATCAAATTCTTGTGGTCAGTGAGGACCACAACTTGATGTCTAGCTCCCTCCAACCAATGTCTCCACTCCTCAAATGCCCACTTCATGGCCAACAGTTCTCGATTCCCCACATCATAGTTGCATTCCGAAGGAGAGAACTTTCGGGAAAAGAAGGCACAGGGGTTCATTTTAGATGTTACATGATCTTTTGGGGACAAAACAGCTCCTGCACCAGTCTCTGAAGCATCCACCTCCACCTGAAATGGAAGTGAGACATTGGGTTGTCGCAAAACCAGAGAAGTGAACCTCCGCTTCAGCTCCTGAAAAGAAGAAACAGCCTCTGGAGACCAATTCAGCAAATCAGCGCCCTTCTTAGTCAAATCAGTCAATGGTTTGGCAATAACAGAAAAATTGGCTATAAACTTACGATAAAAATTAGCAAAACCCAAAAACTTCTGGAGAGCCTTCAAAGAAGTGGGCTGAACCCAATCACAAATGGCCTGTATCTTGGCCGGGTCCATTTCAATAGTTGACGGAGACAAAATAAATCCCAAAAATGAAATCCTCTGTACACCAAAAAGACATTTCGATCCCTTAACATACAGGGAGATTTCCCTCAAAATCCAGAACACAGTCCGAACATGTTCCACATGAGAGTCCCAATGCCTGGAAAAGATCAAAATATCATCCAAATAGAAGATCAGAAACTTATCCACAAAGTCCTGGAAAATATCATTCATGAAGAACTGGAAGACAGAAGGGGCGTTAGTGAGCCCAAAAGGCATCACCAGGTACTCAAAATGTCCCTCCGGAGTATTAAACGCTGTCTTCCATTCATCCCCATGCTTAATGCGAATAAGATTATACGCCCCCCTGAGGTCAAGCTTGGTAAACCAGCAAGCACCTTCAACTCTAGAAAATAGGTCAGAAATCAGGGGTAACGGATACTGATATTTAACAGTAATTTTGTTAAGGGAGCGATAGTCAATACAGGGCCTTAATGAACCATCCTTCTTGGCCACAAAAAAAAACCCAGCACCCAAGGGTGAAGAGGATGATCTAATATGACCCTTCTCCAACGACTCCTTAATATAAGAACACATAGCCTCATGTTCGGGTACAGATAAATTAAAAAGTCGACCCTTGGGAAATTTACACCCCGGACTTAGCTCAATTGCACAGTCATAACTCCTATGAGGAGGCAAAGACGCAGACTTACTCTCACTAAACACATCATAAAAATCAGCCAAATAGTCAGGAACCTCATGCGACTGGGGAGAGGTGGAGAAAATAGGAGTGTCACTAAGAGCACACCGACAACCCCAACTCAACACAGACACAGATTTCCAATCCAAAACTGGATTATGGATTTGCAACCAGGGGAACCCCAGCACGATGGTATCATGCAAATTATGCAACACCAAAAATCTGCAATTTTCTTGAAGGTCTGGGGTGACCCGCATTATCACCTGGGTCCAAAACTGAGGTTTATTCTTCGCCAAAGGAGTAGCATCAATACCCCTCAAAGGAATAGGCGTCCTCAGGGGTGTCTGTTGTGAGCTCATGTGTTCATTCACCTTTTGTGTCCGAGGATCTCCCTCTTCTGGTGAAGGAAGGTAGTGAGGTTGATTTGGATGAAAGAAACCAAACACCTGATCTGGTAGATTGTGACTGGGTAACAGGAACTGCAGACTGGATATAAGGCAGCCGACGCCCTTCTGAGTGGCTGGTGATTTCTCTGCTGGATTCTTGGAGACCAGTCTGGTTCCTGCTTCCCAAAGATAAGCTTTTGCTCTGCTATTGAACTTATTAGTTTTGGTTTTGTTTACCTTGTTTTTTGAGTTCAGCCATCCCTGGCCGGGGGTAGGCTGGATTCTTATTCCTTGATCAGTGTTCTCTTTTGCTCTGCTTTCAGAATATTCTGAGTGCTGATATAGGGTTTGAAGTCTTTTTTCCTTTTTATTGCCCAGATGTAGTACTTTGCATTTTTCCCTGTTAAAAACCATTCTGTTAGATGCTGCTCACTTCTCCAGTTTATTTATATCTTTTTGAATCCTCTCTCTCTCTTCTCTAGTATTAGCTATCCCTCCTAGCTTTGTGTCATCAGCAAATTTAATCAGTTTACCCTCAATTCCTTCATCTAAATCGTTGATAAAGATGTTGAACAATACAGGGCCCAGGACAGAGCCCTGTGGTACCCCACTTGAGACATTCTTCCAACTGGATGTGCAGCCATTTACGACCACTCTTTGGGTCTGATCACTAAGCCAGTTATGAATCCACCTAACAGTTGCCTTGTCCATTCCATACTTAGTCATGTTTTCAATAAGGATTGTATGAGATACTTTGTCAAATGCTTTGCTGAAGTCAAGATATACTATATCTACAGCATTTCATTGATCCACCCAGTCAGTGATTCCATCATAGAAGGAAACTAAGTTAGTCTGACATGACTTATTAGTTACAAACCCATGCTGACTCTGTTTAATCACTTCATTCTTATCCAGATACTGACATACATGTTGTTTAATAATTTGTTCAAAGATCTTTCCTGGTATAGAAGTCAGACTCACCGGCCTATAGTTGCCTGGGTCCACCACCTTCCCCTTTTTGAAGATAGGAACAACATTTGCTTTTCTCCAGTCTTCTGGGACTTCTCCTGTTCTCCAAGAATTTTCAAAGATTATGGAGAGGGGTTCAAAAATTTCTTCTGCTATCTCCTTCAGTACTCTGGGGTGTAATTCATCTGGACCTGAAGACTTGAATTCATTTAGGTTAGCTAAGTGTTTCCTCACTATCTTTCTGTTTATAGATATCCTGGATTCTTCTATTCCCTTAATAGGACAGTGAAGAACAGTTGATGTTACATTTCCTTTCTGAGAGAAAACAGATGCAAAATAGGAATTTAAAAGTTCGGTCTTCTCAACATCCTGTCTTACCATTTCATCATTTTCATCCTGTAAAAATCCTATAGCATCTTTGACTTTTCTTTTACTTTTGACATATCCCCAAAATCCTTTATTATTTCTTTTGACATCTCTTGCAAGCCTCAATTCATTGTCAGCTTTAGATAATCTGATTTGTGCCCTGCAGGTTCTGCAGACAGCATTATATTCTGCTTTAGATATGCCTCCCTCTTTCCATTTTATAAACATTTTTTTCTTCCTTTTTAGCATGTGCTTAAGTTCTGTGTTCATCCATCCATTCTGTGTTCTTCCTTAAATGCTTCCTATTCTTCCCTCTTTTCGGAATTGTTAACAATTGTGCTTTTGAGAATTTCATTTTTCAAGGTTTCCCATCCTTCCTGGACATTTTTGTCTTTAAGGATATCCAGCCATTGGATCCCACCAATTCTCTTTCTGAATCCCTTAAAATCTGCCTTTCTGAAATCTAACCTTGACGTCTGAGTCTTCACAGGTCTTCCTCCTCTAGTTATCCAAAATTCTAAAATAGCATGGTCGCTACCTCCTCAACCATTTCCTCCCTGTTTATAAGGATTAGATCCAAGGTAGCAGTTCCGCTTGTTTTCTCCCCTACCTTTTGGAAGATAAAGTTGTCAGCAAGAGAGGATAAGAATTTCCTTGACCTGTTAGTTTTGCCTGAGAGAGATCCCCAACAAATGTCTGGATAGTTGAAATCTCCCATGACAACTATGTCATATTTTTGGAGAACTTGGCCATTTGATGCATAAAGAGTTCATCCATATCTTCAGCTTGCACAGGCGGCCTGTAGTAAATGCCTACAATGGTGTCCTTTCCATTGTTCTGTCCTTGTATTCTTACCCAAACAGTTTCCACAGAACTCCCAGTCTCTGAAGCTTCAATCTCTGTGCAGATATAAGCGTTTCTAACGTACAATGCGACACCTCCTCCTCGTTTATCAAGTCTGTTTCTTGCAAATAAGTTGTATCCTTTTAGTCTTGTATTCCAATCATGTGTATTGTCCCACCAAGTTTCAGTGATTCCAATGACATCATATTTCTTTTCCTGTGTTAGTAGTTCCAATTCTCCTTGTTTGTTGCCCATGCTTTGTGCATTAGTATAGAAACATTTTAGTTTGTGATTGGTTTCTCTTTCTCCAATATTTTTATTAATTAGATTCTTTTGTCTTTGTTCTTCCTTTCCACTTCTAATAGCAGAGTTCTCAATAGCATTTGTCAGGTGTATGGCTTTTTCTGGTCTTTTGCTTCCCTTCCCATGTTGTTCTAGTTTAAAGCTCTCCTTACAAGGGTAGCAAGGCGACTTCCAAATACATGCTTTCCAGTCTTCGTAAGGTGCACCCCATCTCTAGCAAGTAGTCCATCGTAAAGGTAATTCACTCCGTGATCCATAAATCCAAATCGTTGCTGACGGCACCATCGACGTAGCCAGTTGTTCACCTGCAGAATCTTATTCCACCTCCTTGTTCCATGGCCATCCACTGGGAGGATGGAAGACCACCTGTGCTCCCAGTTCTTTCACTTTCTTGCCTAAGTCTTCAAAGTCTCTGCAGATGGTTTCCAGGTCGTTTCTTGTGGTGTCATTTGTCCCCACATGTAGTAGCAGGAATGGGTGGTCATCTGTAGGTCTGAAGAATCCTGATATCCTGTCAGACACATCTTTAATTTTTGCACCTGGAAGACAGCACATTTCTCTTGAAGCTATATCCGGTCTGCAGATAGCGGCCTCTGTTCCTGTCAACAGGGAATCCCCCATGACCACCACTCTCCGTTTCTTATTTACAACATTTTTCTTTCTCCATCCAGGAGGACTCTGAAGGCGTACAGGGTTGCTGTTTGTGGGCAAAGTCTTATCCTGATGTATTTCTTCATCGTTTTCCTGCGTGAGAGCCTGGTACTGGTTCCTGAGAAGTATGGGTGCTGACTGCCTCCCGATCCTCCTGCTTCTCTGGGTCACATGCTTCCATTCCTTTGTTTCTTCAGGTGCACTTCGAATTTCTTCTCTTTTTGTAACATGAAGAGATAATTCTGCTCTGTCTAAGAACTCTTCACCTTCCTTAATGATCTTCAATGTAGCTAACCTCTCTTCGAGATTTTGCAACTTTTCCTCCAACAGGGACACAAGCTTGCATTTGTGGCATGTGAAGTTTGGCTTTTCCACTGGTAAGTCTGTGAACATGTAGCAAGAAATGCAGCTCACCAAATGGCTCCTGGCCTCTTCCATATTGAGATTTCTTAAAAACTATGAAAGATGAGCCAAAATTATCAGCGCGCAGTTTTCCGATTTCCTCTTTTCAGCTGCAACGGCCAAAACCCAGTGATCGTTGACCTCGCGGAGACTCTTCACTTATCCCAGAATGCACTGGGAATATGCAAATGATCTCCTCAAGACTCTTCCCCTGGTTTTCCGATTTCCTCTTTTCAGCTGCAACGGCCAAAACCCAGTGATCGTTGAGCTCGCGGAGACTCTTATCCCAGAATGCACTGGGAATATGCAAATGATCTCCTCAAGACTCTTCCCCTGGTTTTCCGATTTCCTCTTTTCAGCTGCAACGGCCAAAGCCCAGTGATCGTTGCGCTCGCAGAGACTCTTCACTTATCCCAGAAGGCACTGGGAATATGCAAATGATCTCCTCAAGACTCTTCCCCATGCTGGTGTTAGGCGTCGGATTCCTGACACTGCACAGCAGGAATCCAGAGCTGTACATCCAGCGGTCTCCCATTCCTCCCCGACCGCTCAGGGACCTGCTCAGCAATCCCGGCGATCCAGGCATGCTGCTCAGACTCGCTCTGTCACTCTGGATGTTGCTGCCACCTCTGGTGCAGCAATGGTAGCGCAACCTGCTTTGCAGGGAACCGCTCCAGAGGCTAAGTCCTCTTGCCGCGCTACTGGGCATGCCAGCAAGTTGACCTCTCAGTGGAGAGCAGGGGCCACATGCTCAGGTCCTGCGTCAGATCTGATTCGTCCTTCACAGAGTACTGGAAGGTCCCGGAAGCGCATGGCTATAAAAAGCCCGCATGGCGGCTCGGCCATGCGCTAGTGTAGACTATTATGCTGTGTGTGAAAGGTGATGGATGCATGTGTCTGGTGACTGACTTATTTGAAACCCCCTTCCCTCTGATAATACGAATGGTGACAGAGTGTTGGTTATAGTCAGCTCCAGTTAGTGGCAAGATATGCGCCACTGTACTTCCCGCACTGTACACTAGCGTCCAACGGTGTCCGGCTTCCCGGCGCCGTCGTCTAGCGGCTATAGTTACCGCCGCGCTGCTGTAGCAGCATTTATTGGCGTTCGCGGCTGCGGTGCCACACGCCAGTTGGTCCTGTGGAGATAACAGGCCCAGTTCTCATTTCTAATTTATATTAGGGCATCTCTGTGGCTTAACAGAGTCCGCCTTCACTCCTCGGGTGACGTTAACCCGAGTGCAGCACTTCGCCAGCTAGCGAGTCTGCCATTGTCCAGCAGCGGTCTTGTCACCTACCGCACGGTGGACCCCGGGCGGCGAACGCACCTCCTATTATTTATATTTGTTGCGTTCCGCTGTCCCTAACAGCTGGGTTAGGATGGATCAACAGCGGAGCAGATGTAATATGGGACTTAAGACAGTCAAAAGCCTCATGAGCCTGTGTAGACCACAAGAAAGTTTTTTCCTTCTTGGTTAGTTGCGAAATAAGTCGCACAATCTCAGAGAAATTACGGATGAACCGTCTATAAATGTTAGTGAACCAGATAAAGCGTTGTACCTCCTTAACATTTTTTGGTGCGGGCCAATCAAGAATAGCCAGAATCTTACCTCCATGTTAAGCCACTGTGGCGAGATGACGTAGCCTAAAAATTGAATCTTAGTGCAGTGGAACGCACAATTCTCAAGCTAGATGTAGGGATGATTCTCTTTCAGACGTCTTAAAACTGTCTTAACATGTTCTTGATGCTCCTGCAAAGAATCGGAGAAAATCAAAATATCATCCAGATAGATTGCAACAAAATGATCTAGCAAATCTCTAAAGACGTCATTAGCCAAATGTTGAAAGGTTGCCGGAGCGTTGCAGAGTCCAAAAGGCATCACAAGGTAATCAAAGTGCCCATAACGACATCTAAATGCCATCTTCCATTCATCCCCAGAGCGGATCCGAGCTAGGTTATAAGCTCCTCGAAGATCCAACTTAGAAAAAATGTCGGCGTGTCGTACTCCAGCAATTCGGGGATTAATGATAAAGGATAATGGTTCCAAATGGTTACCTTGTTGAGCTCCCGGTAGTCAATACAGGGTCTAAGAGTTCCTTCTTTTTTCCGAAAAAGATGGGTGCTCCTGCCAGTGATGAGGAGGGGTGAATGAAACCCTTAGACAGATTCTCATCAATGTATTCTTTCAAGGCTTGTGGGAGCTGCTAGTGGGTAAACAATTTTTAAATGGAATAGCCTCCACCGGAAGGAGCTTGGTAGGACAACCATAGGGTCTATGAGGAGGAAGCTGATCTGCCATTTTCTTGTCACAGACATCAGAAAATTCGTTGTAAATGGGTGGTAACATTGATACTCCAGTGATACATTCCGCATCCCGAGAATTTACCTGACCTGTTACTGGTGTATCCCTTGGTGGAAAGGTGATCTCCTTGGTCTCCCAGTTGATGATTGGGTTCTGTGCCTGAAGCCAGGGAATTCCTAGAATTAAAGGAAAATGTGGTGAAGAAATTAGCATAAATGAAAGCACTTTTCGACGATTGGGTTCCATGTAAATCTCCAGGGGTGCCGTCTCCTGATCCACCAGTCTAGAAACAAGGGGAGAACCATCCACCGTTTCCATGCCTACTGGGGTGGTTCTCTGTGGAATCTGTATGCCATGTTCCTTGACAAAAGTGATGTCCATAAAGTTACCCCCAACTCTAGAATCCCCCATAGCCACCCATGAGATCCATTGGCCCGACAATAAGATCTTAATGAGGAACAATGTGCATCCTTATCCTTCCGTGTCTTGGGAGCAGCAGTCATTGCTAGGGAATGAAACACAGCATTCACAGCAAAGCTGGACTCAGAAGTAACAGATTCATCCTGATTATTATGTTCCCCTACAGCGGCTAGTACCTTGCGAGGCCGCTTAGAACAGTTTATAAGGAAATGGTCAGACTGACCGCAGTAAAAACATAAACTTTCATGAAAGTGATGCTCCCTGCGCTCGTTACTCTCTCACGCCGCTGTAAAGCATCCACTTGCATAGGGACTGGTTCTGCTTCCCAAGAGTCTTTGCCTGCAAGTTCTTTAGAAGGAAGGGGAGAGTTAGAGACACGGCTAAAGGCTGCAAATTTCCCCTGTCTACGTTCAGTAATACGTATGTCAATGCGCACGCAGTGCTGTATGAACGCCTCCAACTCCTGAGGAGAATCTGCTTGGGCTAATTTGTCCTTAATCTTACTAGAAAGTCCCCTCTTAAAAATGGGTAATTGAGCATAACAATCCCAAACCGTATCCACCGCCAACCGTCTATATTCAGTGGCGTATTCAACAACAGAGCGCTTACCCTGACGTAATGACAACAGTGCAGTTTCAGCTGTAGTGCGACGATTTGTATCATCAAACATCATAGACATTGCAGAAAATCATCAAGGTTATTCAAGTGAGGGTCACGAGTCTCAATCAGCAGATTTGCCCACGCGAGAGCTCGGGAGGTAAGTAACATGATTATACACAAGACAAATGGGCAGCATGTACATCAAAATACAAAATGCATTGATTTATAAACCCACAAAATTTGTAGCGTTCACCATTAAATCTAATCGGCGGTAACTTGGGAGGACTAGTTGGCAGTAGCTGCCCCAGGGGTGGAGGCGCCCATGCTGTTATTTGATTACTTAAATCCTGCAGCGCCTGCCTGAAATGGGCCTCCCAGCTAGCCACCTTGTTTTTCAGAGCTACTACGTCCCCTTGTAAGGAGTTGATCATAGAAAACAAATGATCCAACTTTGACTCAGTCGACATTATCCCAGCAGATTCCTAATTGGCCTGAGTATCCTGTAACAATTATGTAGGTACTAAGGAATCTGATAGCGTGGGATAAAATCAGTCTGAGAACAAAGCTGCAGCAAAAAGATGTATTTAAATAAAACAGGAATGTAAACAGAACTAACAGATATTCTTGCAATTGAAACGAGGTGCTCAGCACAATATAGTAAATCACAGCAAGCTGAATAGCAGGATGCGACCGCTAATACGAACCAGTCCAGCAAGGATATGATGCAGGAGTGCGCAAGACACTTAAATAAGGAAGACCATTAAAGATATCAGTGGGTATGCATACAGTACTTAAACGTGGTTATCCAGCAAGGGGGTCGTTCAATGCACACAGTACTTAAACAAGGGAGTCTCCCAGCAATATCTTGATCACACGTCCGTACGGCACTTGCTTGTGAGAGTCCAACAATACATAGAAGAAGCTTAGACAGGGGAATGTCTCTAAAGGTACCTTGAAGGGCTGTCAAGTCCCGCTCAAGTCCCGCACCACAGCCCAACAGACGTAGTCCAGAAGATATGAAGTTGCACTTCTTACTGAGCGCAGCAGCTTCTGAGGCGAAGGGCAGCACCCAAGTATTCCGATCAATAGGCAACCCCGATCAGGATCCAGGAGCACACAGAAAATGGAAGGCAGCTGAATGAGGCGAGGCAGACCACCAATTAACCAGCAGAAGTAGCAGGGAGTTCACCAGCACAACGGGCAGGAGCTCTGGAACCAACAGCACAAAATACTAAGGCAAGGAGGAACACACGACCCTGACTTAAATAACAGGACAGACAGGAAGTTCCATGACAGGGTGAGAGACAAGACTCCAACTCGGATGAGGGCAAACAGGCACAAAGGAAAGTCCGGAATCCTTACATGTAGTAAGGCTCGGCACACATTTATCCTGTGCTCTGTGCTGAGCACTTACATCAGAGTTTTTGTCTAAATCTTTGGTGGAAGATTCCCTGTAATGAGGCAGATGGAAACACTGTGGACGCAGTTTGACCTGTGATCTGGCAGTGTCTGGTTTTTTAAGCGTGTAAAAAATCACGGTCGGCCACAGTTTTGTGCACCTCTGAAAAGAAGGACACTGCTGAACTTTGGCGATACGGAGTCCAGAGTAATCTGCTGCTGAATTATAGTGAATAAATCCCTCTGGAGTTTCATCTGAATCACGTCACTCAGTGATTTAGATAGAAACCCCAAAGTAAGTGTTCAGCGTAGAGCGCAGGATTAAGGTGATCCAAAATGTAATATAAAATGTTCCTGATAAAAGCTTCAACTCAATCCGCAAAAAAAACCCTTACTAAGGTTTGTCATCTTTTAACGGAAATATAATAATAATCTTTTTATATATATAGCGCCAACATATTCCGCAGCGCTTTACAGTTTAAAAATTTCAAAACACAAGTAATAAGTAACAACGTTAACAATACAATAATTAAAGCAAAATAAGACGACCCTGCTGGTGAGAGCTTACACTCTACAATGAGGTGGGGGAGATACAGAGTACAAGTGAGTATTTACAATGGTGTATATACAATGATGGTCCAGCCGTCTTGAGGGAGTGAGGGATGGATGGAGATATTGAATGGGCTACATATGCTCACTTACACATAAAATTACTTTGATTAGGCAACATGATAGGCTGCTCTGATCAAATGTGTTTTGAGGGAGTGCCTAAAACTATGCAAATTGTGGATAGTCCGGATAGAGCATTTCAGATGATTGGCGCAGCGTGGGTGAAGTCTTGGGAGTCGGGAGTGGGAGGTACAGATTAGTGTAGAGGTTAGTCAAAAGTCGTTTGCAGAGCGCAGCGACTGGCTAGGCCGATAAACAGAAAAGAGGGAGCAGGTGCCGCACTGTGAAGAGCTTTGTGGGTGAGAACAAGTACTTTGAATTGGATCCTATAATGAATGGGCAGCCAGTGTAAGGACTGGCAAAGAGCGGACGCGTCGAGTAATGATTAGCCAGATGGACATGATGTTGGAGACTGCGGACAGAAAGTCACTGGCATTGTAGTACAGCGGGGGTAAGGTCAGGGGATGACGTGTATAGTTGTGTGCCATCAGCATAAAGATGGTACTGAAAGCCAAATCTGCTGATGGTCTGTCCAATTGGGGCCGTGTAGAGATATAAGAGAAGGAGGCCAAGGACTGAGCCCTGAGGTACCCCAACAGTGAGAGGAAGAGGAGATGAAGTGGAACCAATGAACAAAACACTGAAGGAGTGGTCAGAAAGATAGTGAGAACCAGGAGAGGGCAGTGTCCTTAAATATAGGGGGCTTCCACATTACAGGTAGCACAAAGGATCTGGAAAAGCACTATGGCTCCTCACCTCTCCCCAAAAATCCAGCAAATTCTGAGCTCCTAAATCCAAATGTCCCATTCCCTTCTGAGCCCCACAGTGTGTCTAAACCACATTTAGTGTCCACATGTTTAGCATTTCTATAGCAATGAGGGTACATGTGTCCAGAAGTATTATCTGGGCACAATGTCTGGGCACTACAATTTAATGGGCACTACAATGGAAGATATGCTATTTTCAATCAGCAACATACACTGCTGCTTGTTTCTGGAAAACACCCATGGAGTCAAAATCATCACTACACCTTGTGAGACAGCGGTAGCATGGTACGCAGTGAAGAGGCAGTGACCTACAAACACAAAAGTCCCTTTGATGTGTTTCCTCACAGCATTAAAGTCCAATTTACACAAGTGCAAATAATATTAGTGTTCAGTTCACACCAGTCAATAGCACTTCATAGGACACGGCTTTGTATCACAGTCCCTAAACATGCTGGATTTCACCTTGTCCAGTTTCCATGGGTGACTGCTTGCCATGCCATGTCTCTCACTTACAGCCCCCTTTGGTCTGCAGTCACGACACCCGCTACCCCACCTCTGACTAGTTCACATGGGTGTCGTGCACCACTATCACAGTCTCTCTTCACAGCCATACACAGACCTTGACATCCTCCTGTCTGTAGCTGTGACACACGCCAGTCCTTCCTTCAGGCACAGGAAGTCTACCTCCGGTTCACATCTGGGCACAAGACCTGTCCACATCTGTGACCAGTCATCATGGACGGCAGAACCACTGTGTATGCTGTGGGTTGTCAGGCCTCTCTCTGGCCCTGACACACCTGAGACTCACTAAGCAACACCTAACCCTTTCCTTCAGGGTTTTTAACATAGCAAAGTGTGGCTACCAGCCACATGGAAAACCTGGGTCCGGAATAAAAACACTGCACAAACTACTATCTTGCAGTCTGTTTCACACACAGCATCCAGAGCAGGTTTTCCCTACATCCACCTTGGACACTAACATGTTCAAGACTAACACTTCTGTTATCAGTCTGTATTGCAGTCACAGCTATGCCTGTGACTGCCATGGACACCTATGGCCTTCATACACCTCCGTGCATATCCTGAGGAGACTGCACAGTGACCCCTACCTGTGACATCAGTCACTGCTTCACTATTGCAATCCCAGCTACGCCTGTGACCGCAATGCATTCCCATAGCCTCAATATGCCTCCGTGCGTATCCTGGGGAGAACATACAGCACCCCCTAGCTGTAACAGGGGTCACTGCCTCACATATACCCCTCTACTGTTCAAACCTTTGAGGTTGAATACTTGACACCCCACATGGGCACGAGCCAGGGCATCCGCATGCCCCTGTGACATCCCCGCCCGGCACTGCACTTTGAAACCAAAGTAGGGTCCGGAACAGTCGAACAATACATGCATCCCTCCCCTTTGCATTTCTCTTCCATACTTCATTATGGGACGACCCACTTTTCCATTCTCCTATGCAGATGCCACGCTCACTTTCACGTTTAACTGTATATTTGGACCGGTTTTGGGTGGCCTCGACCGTGTTTATTTTGGATTCAGTAACCCCGCATCTCATCCTGTCACCTAAGTACTCACCTTCGGGCCTTTGCTATCGTTTCTTCCGTACCCTTACCCATGCCTCGGTGACTATATCATGCTGAAACGCCGTGGTTTGACCCATCAAATCCGAGCATCCATCTTTATTACGTCGCACCCAAACCTGAGTTTCCCGACACTGCTGTCTAACGAGCACTCTATCTATTTCACTCTGACCCGAGGCCACATCATTGGCCGTTGTAAGAAGATTCCTCGTGCGCACGTCCCCATTCGCCTCTGCGACCACACACTCCCGGTTCTTCCCGGCGTTCTTTTTAAACCTGCAGTTTTTACACACACCAGTTTCTCTGCGTGGGACCCTGGAACTGAGCTGCCCCGAACTTACCAGGGGACATTTCCAGCTCTGGGTTCAGTGGAGTCTCCATGCCCTCTACTGACACAACCTCTAGGGCAGTGGTCCCCAACCTTTCTGACCTTGAGAGCCACATTCACCTTAGAGAGGGGGTCTCGAGCCACATTCAGCACTGAGAGAGGGGCGTGACCCACATCCAGCTCCCATCTCCTTCAAAGTAGTGTCAACCAAAGCCCCCATTACAGGTATAATGATAACCAAAGCTTTTCCACAGAAATCACTCCAAAGCAGTACACTGAGATCCAGGGGTTCCCACAATACCCCCTTTCAGTATTCTCTCATCAAGGACTCCCAACACAGTCACATCCAGCTTTGAGCACCTCCTCTAACAGGTGTTACCATCCTCCAGCGTACCATACTTAAAACATCTCTAAACCCCTAAGACCAGTAAATGTGCATCCACATCTGCTCTTCTGTGCAGGGCTATTCACAACATTCACCATTTTGAGATCTACTCTTCACACCTGTTTGCTAGACCTGGACCTAATGCACCAAGCTGGCAGACAGTCGCGAGCTACAATTCATGGGACCGCGAGCCACATGTGGCTCCCGAGCTACAGGTTGGGGATCCTTGCTCTAGGGGAAGCTTGTTGGGGTTACACTCTGACCCTAAGTTGGTGACCCCTGTGGCAGATATCTCTGACTTGACATCTTCAGGTTCTGCACCCGAAACATTTTCATCCTGCCCTGCCAATACCTTTGGGGGAGCCTATCGTGATTACACTCTGTCCCTAGGTTTGCGATCCCTATGGCAGGTATCTCAACATCTCCGGGTTCTATTCCTGGCACAACCTTTACCATGAGAGGGTTGACCCTGGTCTCCCACAGTGACCAAAATAGGGGCAAGTCTCAACCCAACACAGTCCCATATGGAAGACTCTTCGTCACTCCCACCACATGTTTAATGTCCCCACATTGTGTAGAAAAATTGACCTCAGCGGTTGGGTACTCCCGGATTTCCCCATGGATATCCACCACCTTCACCTTCCATCCTTTGGAGTTGTCCCCAGCAGCAAGGGACCTATGGACCAAAGTCACTCTGCTCCCCGTGTCCAGGAGAGCATCTGTGCGGCACCCATTCACAAGCACCTGGCACAGTCGCTGCACGCTGCTGGCAGTGCTTGCAGTGGTGTTACAGACTGGCTGGGCATATATCGAGACATGGTGCGTATACCTGCAGTCAATGGGCTCAGATGGCACAGAACAGTTACTAGCCCCATTTCCAGGCTCTGGTACCCCGTCCTGAGTGGATTTATAGCGCTCAATCAATCCTACCAGCAGGTCCAGATTGCCCAGGTCCCTTTGCCCAACCCAATGATGTATGGCGGCTGGCAGAGCCCGCACAATCCGGTCAACCACAACTCTCCATCTCGATTGGAGAAAAAAAACTCAGACTGGAGCCACTCCTCCACCAACTGCAGTAAGTCATTTGCATGAGACCTGGCGGGCCGAGACTACATAGGACCACTGGTACACCCAATGATCACCCCTTACCTTAGGGTTCTCCTTTTTACTCAGCTGAAGCTGTGGGAGATTCCATTGCAGTGCCTCTTGCTGCTCCAGCTGCAACTGCAGCACCTGCTGCTGCAGAACCTTTTGCTGTGACCGCTAAAACTTCAGAGCCTCTTGCTGCGAATGCTGACTGAGCGCAAAATGCTCTAAAAGTTCCTCTATTTCTCCAGCAGACCTGTACAATGATCTGCAGCACTCTCTGGGGTATGCCTCAGTTCACACTGCCTGTATTCTCCACCATATGTAAGGCAGCGGTAGCAGCATTACGCAGTGAAGAGGCAGTGACCCACAAAGTTCAAACACAAAGTCCCTTTGATGTGTTTCCTAACAGCATTAAAGTCCAATTTACACAAGTGCAAATAATATTAGTGTTCAGTTCACACCAGTCAATATCACTTCATAGGACACAGCTTTGTATCACAGTCCCCTAAACATGCCGGACTTCACCTTTTCCAGTTTCCATGGGTGACTGCATGCCATGCCAATGTCTCTCACTTACAGCCCCCTTTTGTCTGCAGTCACGACACACGACCATTACACAGAGAAAACAAAACACAAATATCCTAAAAGAAAAATGCATGAAGGTAGAAAGGGTTTTTAGTAAACATAGTTTTGATCAAAAGTCGTGTGTTAATATGCATTTACATTGTGCATACACATTAACTTACTTTTTCAGTTCAGACTCCAGTTTTTTATTCAGTTCAATGTGCATCCTGTGCATATAAGGATGTGAACACCCTGTTTCTGAGCTGGAAAATCCATCCTGTCTGGCCTATGCTTTTACTGGTGGTTCAGTCCCACGATCTTTGTTCACATTTACGTCACTTGACAAGTGGAAAGGTTTTAATACAAGAATTAGGACTGTCCCACAAGGCTTGATGTGGCGGGATGGCTTGTACATTCCTTTGATCAAAACTATGTTTTCTAAGTACCTTTATTATTATTACTACCTTCATGCATTTTTTGCAGTTTATTTTTTTATTTTAGGATATTTGTGTTTTTGCTTTTGTTTTCTCTGTGTAAAAGTCGTGTGCTAATATGCATTTACATTGTGCATACACATTAACTTACTTTCTCATTACAGACTCCAGTTTTTTTATACAAACTACTATCTTGCAGTCTGCTTCACACACAACATTCAAAGCAGGTTTTCCCTACATCCACCTTGGACACTAACATGTCCAAGACTAACACTTTTATTATCAGTCTGTATTGCAGTCACAGCTACCGCTGTAGCAGTCACACATGTTCCCTGGGAACACTGCCCACATTTATAACACCAAATATAACAGTGCTACTCACTTGGGAGTGATATGAGGTATCACAGGAAATGTTTCTATTTAAAAGTCTCATAAACCACATCACAGGAAACTCAAATACAGCCCTTGTCCGGCTCAAAGTACAAGATAAAGCAAACAGTCCATCCATACAATAGTCTAGCTTCATAGTCTTTCAGCAGAGGCACTCAATCTACACACCTCCACACATGCTACAATGTGTGAGGCAAACAGGTGTCATTTTACCAAGTGAACCACACCCAGGGGTTGCGATATGGTGAGCAGCCGTTCACCTGCTCATAATGAACCTTTCATGGCCAGGTTACTCCAGGTTTATCTCCCATCCACTGTGTTTAACAAGCATCCTTACATACCTCCCCCTCTGCCTAAAGCCATGGGCTTGACATCTTTCAGACACAGGATTCTCAAGAGGGCATTGGCATTACCATGTAACTCCCGACTCTATGTTTTACTTGAAAGCGGACATCCTGCAGGGCTAGAAATTAGTGGGTAGCACAAGCATTTTTCCTCTTATTCTTTCTCATCCACCTGAGTGGACCATGGTCTGACACTAATTTAAATTCTCACCCTAAGAGATAGTATCGCAATGTGTCCATCGCCCACTTTATGGACAGGCATTCCTTTTCTCCAATGGAATCATTTTTCTCACATGCTTACAGATTCCTACTCAGCTAGAGAACAGGATTCTCCTCTCCGTGTATCTCCTGAGAGGAACTCTCCTAATCTAACATCCTTTTGGAATACAAATTTCTTCACGACACAGAGCCACTTTCAGTTTTTGAAAGGCCTTTTCCGCCTCCGATGTCCATTTGGCCACGCCTAATTTTATCCCCTTAGTGAGGTTGATCACGGGTTTGGCCACCGTGGCAAAGTTTGGAATTAGCCTAATGTAGTACCCCATGATTTCCAGGAAGGCCATAACAGCCGCACCAGAAATGGCACATCCATTAGATATGCCAATTCTGACGCTTAAGATCAGCTCTTTCCAGCTGCCATTGTGAGGTGGTAATCGGGGTAATGGTTTATGGGGTTGATGTCAGCTGTGTAATGTCAGGTGACATCAAACCTATGGGTTAGTAACGGAGAGGCATCTGTCAGACACCCCCATTACTGACCCCTAAGTCTAAACTATTTAACACACACAAAAAAGTGTTTCATTTGTAAAAATCACTCTCTGACAAATTCCCTCTTTAGCACATTTATTTAATAAAAAATAATCCACACCAGTCTGTCATAACACAAATGGAAGTCCCATGACGATCCATGTCTTCTTTGTCCAGTGTATGGAGCCCCGTTCAGAGAACAAAGCTCAATAGACTGGCGCAACAGTCGCTACTGGTTGTAACGCTGCACTCCGGGAGAACCCGGCTGCCGTGACGAGCGGTGAGGTCAGTAAGGTTATCCCAGTACACAACTGCCAGTGCTGCCCCCATGTGACCTGGAGGCTTTCAACTGCAGTAACCTTACCTTATTTATTAGTGAAATACAATTCAGAAAACTACACACACAAGGCACTGATTATATATCTCACTGACATATTTCTATCTATCTATCTATCTACAGTTGAAACTTGATGTTTCCATCCACTATATAAAAAGACAGATCTACATGTTTTTCTCAATATCTGACACGAAATCAAAATAAACTTTTCCCATTTTAAGTAAATTAGGATTACCATAATTATTATTTATTATTATTAGGAATAATAATACTTTATTCCTATAGCGCCAACATATTCCACAGACAAAAGACATTACAGCATTACAATAATCACATAAATCAACAGATTCCAAGAGGAATGAGGGCCCCGCTGCTCGCAAGCTTACAGTCTATGAGGAAATAGGGGAGACACGAAAAGTGGATGTCAACAATTGCCTTCATTGTTCAGACCAGCCATAATTTAAGAAATCAGGTGTTCATGTAATGCTGCATGAACCAGTTATCAGCCAGAATAAGTAGCAGTATATACACAGAGGGCTATTAAATGCATAAAGCGTGTGAGAACATGATATGAAGAACCTGGTTATGGTAAAAATATTGAATGGGCCACACAGGGATAATTAGATTAATGTACTGAGACGATAGGCGAGACTGTAGAAATGTGTTTTTAGGGCACGCTTAAAACTGTGGGTATTACGGATTAATTGACTTAACCTGGGTAGTGCATTCCAAAAAATTGGTGCAGCACGTGAAAAGTCTTGGAGACAGGAGTGGGAGGTTCTGATTGAGGACATTAACTTCAGATCATTAGCAGAATGGAGGGCATGGGTAGGGTAAACTGAGATGAGGGAGAAGATGTAGGGTGGTGCTGAGCCATGGAGCACTTTGTGGGTGAGGGTAATAAGTTTATACTGAGTTCTGGAGTGGATGGGTAACCAGTGTAATGACTGGCACAAGGTAGTGGTATCGGTGTAATGGTTGGTGAGGAATATGATCCTGGCTGCAGCATTAAGGACGGATTGGAGAGGGGAGAGTTTGGTAAGAGGGAGACCGATTAGAAGAGAGTTACAATAGTCCAAACGAGAATGAATAAGAGAAACAATAAGAGTTTTTGCAGAGTCGAAAGTAAGAAAGGGTTGAATTCTAGAAATGTTTTTGAGGTGCAGATAACAAGTTCTAGCCAGTGATCGGATGTGGGGGATGAATGAAAGATCTGAATCAATCATGACCCCAAGACAGCAGGCATGTTGCTGGGAAATAATGGTAGAACCACACACGGAAATGGCAATGTCAGGCATAGGTAGGTTAGTAGAGGGAGGAAACACAAGGAGTTCAGTTTTTGACAGGTTCAGTTTCAGATAGCGGGAGGACATGATGGTGGAGACAGCGGTAAGACAATCACTGGTGTTTTCTAAAGAGGCAGGTGTGCTGTCAGGAGAGGAGGTGGATAATTGGGTTTCATCAGCATAGAGATGGTACTGGAAACCAAATCTACTGATTGTATACAAAGAGAAGAGGAGGGGGTCTAGGACCGATCATTGAGGAACCCCAACAGTAAGGGGAAGATGAGTGGAGGAGGAACCAGTAAAAGATACAGTAAAGGAGCGGTCAGAGAGATAGAAGGAGAACCAGGAGAGAACGGTGTCCTTGAGGCCAATGGAGCGGAGCATAGTGAGGAGGAGCTGATGATCCACAGTGTTGAATGCTGCAGAGAGGTCCAGGAGAATTAGCATGGAGCAGTGACCATTAGATTTAGCTGTTAGTAGATCATTAGAGACTTTAGTGAGGGCAGCTTCAGTAGAGTATAAAGAGCGAAAACCAGATTGTAGAGGGTCGAGAAGAGAGTTATCTGAGAAATAGCGGATAACATGGGAGTGGATCAGGCGTTCCAGGAGTTTAGAGATGAAGGGAAGATTAGAGACAGGTCTATAGTTAGCAGTACAATTTTGGTCAAGGGATAGTTTTTTAAGCAGTGGATATAAGATGGCATGCTTAAATGAGGAGGGAAAGATACCGGAAGAGAGAGAGGTTGAATATTTTAGTTAGGTGAGTGGTGACAGCAGGGGAAAGGGACTGGAGGAGATGTGACGGAATAGGGTCACTGGTGCAAGTAGAAGGCCGAGAAGATACAAGGAACCTGATCACTTTTTCTTCTCTGACTGGTTCAAAATAAGAGAGTGAGATAGATGCAGTGGGGGATGAAGGACAGCGCATGGTGTGAGGGGGTTGAGAGAAAATTTCCTGTCGGATATGGTAAATTTTTTCTTTGAAGTAATTGGCCAGATCATCAACACGGAGATCCGTGGTTGGGGCTTGCACTTTTGGGTTGAATAGGGAATGAAAAGTATTAAAGAGATGTTTCAGGTTATTGATAGTGAGGTGATGAGGGTGCTCAAATAGGTGAAGGGAAGTGTTGTATGTTTTAAGCATAAACTTATAATGGATGAAATCTTCAGGTAGATTGGATTTTCTCCACAGACGTACGGCACACCTGGAGCACCAATGTAGGAAACATGTTTGCAGCATGTGCCAGGGTTGTCGCCATCTGTGCTGAGTTGTTCTATTTATAGGAGGTGCAGCTTCATCCAGGCAATGTCTCATTATAATGCTTCAGTGAAGAATCAGGACAAGAGAGGGAGGAGATAGGAGCCAATGATGACTGCAAGTTCTTCATATGTTTCTGGGTGTTGGCCTGTATATTTCTAGAAGTGTGGAAAGCGGGGGGTGACCTGAGCGGAATGGCAGTTATAAGCCGAGAATGAAAGAAGGTTGTGGTCACAGAGTGGGAGAGGGGAGTTTGTGAAATCAACCATAGAGCAATGCTGGGAGAAGACCAAGTCGAGGGAGTTTCCGTCTTCATGCGTATTAGAGCTAGTAAGCTGCAGAAAGGCCAAAGAAGGAGGTTAAAGATAAAAGGTGAGTAACCGATATGGAGAGGGGGAGAGCAATAGGGATGTTGAAGTCTCTCATGAGGATGAGGAAATCAAATGAGAAAAAAATGTGGAAACCACGTGGCAAAGTGATCCAGGAATTGATGCGAGGGGCCCGGAGGATGATACACCACCGCCAGTTGCATGGAGAAGGGGATGTAGAGTCTGACAGCATGGCCCTCAAAAGAAGGGAAGACAAGTGAGGGGTACTTGAGGGATAACCTGAAAGGTACATTTGGGTGATAGGAGCAGACCAACACCTCCACCTTCTCTGTTGTCCGATCTTGGGGTATGAGGCTTCATCGGGGGCTTATCTACAGCATTAAAAAATGCTGTAGATAAGCCCCTGATGGCGGTGCCGGCACCTGATAGGTGGAAAATAGACTGACAGATTCCCTTTAAAATATTCTCTCATTATTCTGGCAAATATTAATAATTATGGTAATCCTAATTGTCTTAAGATGGGAAAGGTTTATTCTGATTTAATGTCAGATATTGAGAAACACATGCAGATGTGTCTTTATATATAGTGGATGGAAACTTCTGGTTTCAACTGTATCTATTATATAGCTTTTATCTATTTCTCTAGCTGTCTATCCTCTGTTTGCACATCTAACACCTAAACGTTTGTCATTTCTGTTCTGCATTCTATTCCAGTACGTGTCACACTGATGGTGCACAAGGATGCCACACGGATTTTACATGTGGACACTGATGGCACCGGTACTGTTTTTTCCCGTTTCGGAACTATCAGGAGTCCAGGACATGTGAAAATGTGAAAGATGCCTTACACTGATAATTTGTTGCAGTCAACTTTGAATTTCTGGCAGAATTCAGTCTATATGGGTCTGGGTCTATCTCAAGAGACATCTACAATTGGCGATCTTTGCCCGCTCTTCCGTGCAAACGCTCCATATCTGTCAGATTGCTGGGGTGTCTCCTGTGTACAGTGCCTTCTTCAGGTCCCCACAGAATTTGCATTCAGTTTTGGGCTGTGGTTTGGCTATTCCAAAACTTTCATCTTCTCGTGGTGAAGCCGTTCTTATGGTGACTTCAAGGTTGCTTAGGGTCGTTGTCGTGATGAAAGTTGAAAATTCTCTTCATCTTCATCAGGAAATGCAAACATAATATTTTAGGTTATGTTATTTAAAAATAATAACATGCATTTTATTCTTGACAGATGACTGTACCAGGAGCTTCAAGGGACATCTGATATCTTTAGAGTTTAATTCAGAAGATTCTAGTATCACACAAGATACTTGTACACAGCATGAAGACATCTCAGATATACCCCCAGCTGTTCACAGCAGAGAACGATCATCTTATTTTAATGAACAATTATCTCCAAATTCATCACAGACTGTTAAACAAAACAAAAGTCACAGAAGAAATGCTGAAGATAAAAGCCCACTAACAGGGGAGAAGCCATATTCATGTTCAGAATGTGGGAAATGTTTTGTAAATAAATCACAGCTTAGTCGTCATGAAAGAATGCACACAGGAGAGAAGCCATATTCATGTTCAGAATGTGGGAAATGTTTTTCACAGAAATCAAATCTTGTTGCACATGAAAAAGTTCACACAGGAGAGACGCCATATTCATGTTCAGAATGTGGGAAATGTTTTGTAAATAAATCACAGCTTAGTTGTCATGAAAGAATGCACACAGGAGAGAAGCCATATTCATGTTCAGAATGTGGGAAATGTTTTTCACAGAAATCAAATCTTGTTGCACATGAAAAAGTTCACACAGGAGAGAAGCCATATTCATGTTCAGAATGTGGGAAATGTTTTTCACAGAAATCAAGTCTTGTTGCACATGAAAAAGTTCACACAGGAGAGAAGCCATATTCATGTTCAGAATGTGGGAAATGTTTTTCAATGAAATCAAGTCTTGTTGCACATGAAAAAGTTCACACAGGAGAGAAGCCATATTCATGTTCAGAATGTGGGAAATGTTTTTCAAGGAAATCAAGTCTTGTTGCACATGAAAAAGTTCACACAGGAGAGAAGCCATATTCATGTTCAGAATGTGGGAAATGTTTTTCAATGAAATCAAGTCTTGTTGCACATGAAAAAGTTCACACAGGAGAGAAGCCATATTCATGTTCAGAATGTGGGAAATGTTTTTCAAGGAAATCACATCTTGTTGCACATGAAAAAGTTCACACAGGAGAGACGCCATATTCATGTTCAGAATGTGGGAAATGTTTTGTAAATAAATCAGAGCTTAGTCGTCATGAAAGAATGCACACAGGAGAGAAGCCATATTCATGTTTAGAATGTGGGAAATGTTTTTCAATGAAATCAAGTCTTGTTGCACATGAAAAAGTTCACACAGGAGAGAAGCCATATTCATGTTCAGAATGTGGGAAATGTTTTTCAATGAAATCAAGTCTTGTTGCACATGAAAAAGTTCACACAGGAGAGAAGCCATATTCATGTTCAGAATGTGGGAAATGTTTTTCACAGAAAATAAATCTTGTTGCACATGAAAAAGTTCACACAGGAGAGAAGCCATATTCATGTTCAGAATGTGGGAAATGTTTTTCAATGAAATCAAGTCTTGTTGCACATGAAAAAGTTCACACAGAAGAGAAGCCATATTCATGTTCAGAATGTGGGAAATGTTTTTCAATGAAATCGAGTCTTGTTGCACATGAGAGAATTCACACAGGAGAGAAGCCATATTCATGTTCAGAATGTGGGAAATGTTTTTCACAGAAATCACATCTTCTTGCACATGAAAAAGTTCACACAGGAGAGAAGCCATATTCATGTTCAGAATGTGGGAAATGTTTTGTAAATAAATCAGAGCTTAGTCGTCATGAAAGAGTTCACACAGGAGAGAAGCCATATTCATGTTCAGAATGTGGGAAATGTTTTGTAAATAAATCAGAGCTTAGTCGTCATGAAAGAATTCACACAGGAGAGAAGCCATATTCATGTTTAGAATGTGGGAAATGTTTTTCAATGAAATCAAGTCTTGTTGCACATGAAAAAGTTCACACAGGAGAGAAGCCATATTCATGTTCAGAATGTGGGAAATGTTTTTCAATGAAATCAAGTCTTGTTGCACATGAAAAAGTTCACACAGGAGAGAAGCCATATTCATGTTCAGAATGTGGGAAATGTTTTTCACAGAAAATAAATCTTGTTGCACATGAAAAAGTTCACACCGGAGAGAAGCCATATTCATGTTCAGAATGTGGGAAATGTTTTTCAAAGAAATCAAATCTTCTTGCACATGAAAAAGTTCACACAGGAGAGAAGCCATATTCATGTTCAGAATGTGGGAAATGCTTTACAACTAAATCATATCTTCTAATACATGAGAGAATTCACACAAGAGAGAAGCCATATTCATGTTCAGAATGTGGGAAATGTTTTGCAAATAAATCAAATCTTGTTCCACATGAAAAAGTTCACACAGGAGAGAAGCCATATTCATGTTCAGAATGTGGGAAATGTTTTTCAAAGAAATCAAATCTTCTTGCACATGAAAAAGTTCACACAGGAGAGAAGCCATATTCATGTTCAGAATGTGGGAAATGCTTTACAACTAAATCTTATCTTCTAATACATGAGAGAATTCACACAAGAGAGAAGCCATATTCATGTTCAGAATGAGGGGAATGTTTTGCACATAAATCAGCTCTTACTAATCATCAAAGGTGTCACACGGGAGAAAATCCGTACTCATGTTCAGAATGTGGGAAATGTTTTACTTAGAGATCATCTCTTTACAAACATAAGAACATTCACACAGAAGTAGCCATTTTATAGTCACATTATTACAAACAAACATGGCGTCTTGAGACCTTGGGTTCCTATTGTCCTACTACCTTCCTGGAGCGATGCTCTTGCTCTTAAACCCTTTGGCGACAAGCTGCCCATCATAGTTACACAAGTGGTGGTCACTATCATAAAATATAATATGGGGAACGTGCCTATATTTCATTATTCTGCTTTCCCCCATAGTTTGAATATCTCTTTGGTCGCGGCTCCACACTGGTAGTAATCCACCATAAGCAGGAGGGTGATGGCACCTCTTCTCATGTACAGAAGTCCCGTCCATCTCATGTAACCTCCAGGCACCAGACACATTACTCACATTTCACTTTCTCACTATTGATAATTGTTCTCATGAAATCTCGTTCCTGTGACTGAGAACTTACAATTTGTGTTGCTTTTCTGTGTTCTGCTCTTCTGTCTTCATCATTATTGATTATGTGCACGTTACATAGGAGGCTTCTCTTCCTGATGTCCTTTTCCCCTATTTGTTACTCTTTGTGGCTCGGGGAAGACACCAACACGATATATACTGAATCTTGTAGCCACTTACTGCCAATAAAGGAAGCTTTACTGTCTCACAGTGGTTTGAATTGTCCTTGTCAGACGTGCCCACATCCTGGATTTTCTGTGGATTTCTAGATGGTGAAGCATATGTCCCTGAGATGTGCCAATGCATCCGGCCTCTACATGCCATCGAGTGGGCTGTCAGTAGGCTGGATCATGGGAGGACACAGACTGCACATGACCCCTGAGCAAGGAATGCACCGTTCCCCCCATATACTATGAAAGTGACTTGGACATTAGAGATGAGTGAACCCGAACTGGAAAGTCTGAGGTTCGTATTGGGCACCTAGTGTGCGGTACCGAATGCCGAACACGGTGTTTTTACTGTCTGTCCAGTTTCCTGTTTGGGTTTGCCAGTCTAATAAAGCTTATTGAAGAAAGGGGAGGAAGAAAAACTTCCAAGAAATCAACTCAAGGTCATAATATAAAATTGCATTATTGGATTATAGGGCAAGGAACAATAAAACATACTAAAAAGCTGATAACTTGTCTAAAAACATAAGGACACGATGGACCATAATTGCTGCTTATGTTATAATAATCATAGAAGATATGAGAAGGACACAAGTAGGTAAGCGGTAAACTGCCATGTCACTGACCAAATAATTAAACCGGTAACCAAATCCTGCACATAGGCCATAGAAAAAGAAGGCACATATACCCGCACAGTAACAACACGTGTCCCAAATTACCTGATGAGCGCAAGTGCAAGCAAGCAAGTACAGGGTCCATCGTGTCCTTATGTTTTTTGATAAGTTATCAGCATTTTAGCATGTTTTATTGTTCCTTCCCCTGTAATCCAATAAAGCAATTTTATATTATGACCTTGAGTTGTCTTGGAAGTTTTTCTTCCTCCCCTTTGTGAATTTTGACAATTGGTCCCTTTACAGTCTATGGTATTTTTATTAATGTGGGATAATATCTACAATTTGCTTGGTATGTTATTATTTATAGTATCCCATTTGACATCCATACCTCTGTATACTACTCTTTTTGTCTAATAAAGCTTGTTGAAAGGCTATAGCACAGCCAATCAGCAAGCCTTTAGACTGTGGGCACTTCCAAAGCCATCACAGCAATTACAAGTATTGACATAGCTGTAATTTGCTGGCGTAGCATGTGACCAGGCCTGTATAAAGGCCAGATCACGAGTCAGCCGCCATTCTGTTCTGATTAGTGTAGAGATAGGATGCAGCTGGAGTGAGGGACAGATAGTGACTGCGCACTCTGCAACAACACTCTGTGTACTCTGCAACCCATATCTGGGGTAGCACTGTACTAAAAGCCACTCTGTGTACTCTGCACCCATATCTGGGGTAATACTGTACTAAAAGCCACTCTGTGTACTCTGCACCCATATCTGGGGTAATACTGTACTAAAAGCTTCTCTGTGAACTCTGCACCCCCACCTCTGGGAGTACTGTGCTAAAAGCCGCTCTGTGCACTCTGCACCCATATCTGGGGTAGTACTGTACTAAAAGCCACTCTGTGTACTCTGCACCCATATCTGGGGTAATACTGTACTAAAAGCTTCTCTGTGAACTCTGCACCCCCGCCTCTGGGAGTACTGTGCTAAAAGCCACTCTGTGTACTCTGCACCCATATCTGGGGTAATACTGTACTAAAAGCTTCTCTGTGAACTCTGCACCCCCGCCTCTGGGAGTACTGTGCTAAAAGCCACTCTGTGTACCCTGCATCCCCCACCTGTGGGAGTACTGTGCTAAAAGCCGCTCTGTGTACTCTGCACCCATTGCCTGTGGGAATATTGTGCTAAAAGCTGCTCTGCGTACTCTGCACCTATATCTGTGGGAGTACTGTCCTTTAAGCCCCTGTGTGTACTCTGAAATCTCCTGTCTGTGAGAGTCCTGTTCTTTAAGCTGCTGTGTGCACTCTACACTCTCCTATCTGTGAGAGTACTGTCCTTTAAGCCGCCGTGTGTACTCTGCACCCATATCTGTGGGATCACTGTCCTTTATGCTGTCATGTGTACTCTGCAACTCCCTTCCTATGAGAGCTCTGTTATTTAAGACGCTGTGTGTACTCTTCACCCTCCTGCCTTTGGGAGTACTGTCCTTTAGGCCATGTGCCCACGTTAGCATTTTTAAACGCTCAGAAACCAGGACTCCTTCCCAGAAAACGCGCGTTTTTGATGCATTTTTTTCTGCGCGTTTTCTGGGAACATTGAAAAAAGCTAAAAACATGGAGCAATGCGGAAATTAATGAGCATGCTGCATTTTTAGCCGCTAAGTATTTCCTCAGCGGAAAAAAACGCATGCATTGGCATAAAAAGCCAAAAATGCATTAAATTTAATGAGAAGCTTCTTTTAAGCATTTCTGCAGCGTCTGATCCGGCTCAAGCGCTGCGGAAACGCTTACAAAAATGCAACGTGGGCACACAGCCTTAACCTGCTCTGTGTACTGTACATTCCCCTGTCTGTGGGAGTGCATTCCATTAAGCTTCTGTGTGTACTCTGCACTGATACGTGGACCAGTAAGCTCAGTCAGGGATGTTACATCTCCCTAACTGCCTACTAGGTAAATGTAGTGGTGGCTGGGACAGAGGCGGAAGGCATTCTACCTGACATCCTATCACCACCCAGTATTGCTGGATGTTTATCTCTCCAGGTTGCCTCCTACTCATACCTTCACTTCCTCCACCGCCTCCTCATTTGGTCACAGGAAGACCTGCACCACCATCTTCAGCACAGTCAGGGGGAAACAGCAGCAAGCTATTCTTAAACTCCTGCTTGGGGGACTAATCCCACACCGCACAGGAGCTGTGGATGGGGATCAAACAGCAGATGTGTGGTTGGTGCCGGTGTTCTATTCTATTATTTACCCCTGATTCATTGTGTACTTCCATATGCTGCTGGCACATTGCGCCTTATTGATACATTTAGAGGAACAACACAATTGTTTTTTTATTTTTTATATTTGCTGCTGTGTTGTCCGACTTTAAGGGGGTGACAGAGGCCGCCATATGCCTCCCGCCTATATACAGTGTGTTAGAATCTGTTCAGTTTGTGACTATCCGCCATTTTCTTGTAGTGTTCTGGCTGCTGGTCTTTTTTCCCTGGTGCTGAGTTTGTCTTGAGTCAGGTGATTGTATCACCCTTTATTAACCTGCACCTGTCTCCCATTCCTTGCTGGAAATCAGTGTTAATCTCCTTGAAGTCTGGCTTGGAGCCTTGCTCTCTGTGTGTTTAATTAGTGCAGTTCTGGGACCTCTGGTTCTGCTAGTCTTAGTTTCCGTTTTCAGTTTGTTTCTGCAGTCTCCTCTTTGTTTTCTATTAGGAGGTGACCCATTTTTGTACCCAGTCCTTAGATATTTCAGAGACCCCCTTCCCCCGATCTATTTGTCTTCTCTTAAGATTAGCCTAGGATCGTCGGTGGGTCTATTCACAAGGAATGGGTCGCCCACTCCATCGTAGGGTGTAAGCCTAGTCGCAGTGCAGGGTCAGTTCTCCCCTTCCTACCCTAGTCCTGTGCCGCAGTACCGTAACACAGTGTTGGCAAATATTGCAGATAAATAATATTGTTAGTTTAGTGTCTTGTCTTTTCCTTATGGGGTTATTCAATCCCCAAATATATCGAAGAGACATGACATTGTTAGTTTAGTTTATATTTCCCCTTCCCTTCCTTTTGTTTTGCCCTTTGTATGTCTTAATAAAGCAACTTAAAAACCTATTCCGAACCACTTATCCTTCCCTTCCCCTTGTCTTACATAAAAATGTAACTTCTGCATTTAATGATCAATGTGAAATATTACTGTTATTTCTTAAAATTTTAATAAAGTTATTTGGAAAATGGAATATGAGCTGCTTCCTAGAGTTTTATGAATGTTTACGTTATTATATTGTGTATGTACTTTACATTTACTTGGTATAGGAGTAGTGAAAGATATAAAAGATAGAATAGAAGGGTAGCAGTAGGATAGGACAATATTGGGAACAGATTAGTGGGGCACAATAAAGGTAGGAAATGGAAATGCCAGGATAAGCTTAGTTGAATAAGGGGTTCCAGTTTAGGAGGAGTTAGAGATGGGTGTAATAAAGAGCAGTGAATGATAGTGTGAAACTTCGTATTTAGTGAGGACTACTGATGTAGCAGTGAGAGAGGGCAAATAGATAGCCCTGGGGGTGAAGATTGCTGAGGCAATGAGGGACCCCAGGCTGAGCAGCGTGCGAGTGGTCAGCATCTATTGAAGCAACCATTCCAAAGGGGATCAGGGGCTAATGGCCGGGACTAGGCAGAGCTGAGTGTACCTCAGAAAAGGGAATGGGAGCAAGATGGTGGACCTAGGGGCACGGACGCTGCAAACGAGAAAGAAGTATATGCGGGACAGAGATTGTTGGAAGAGACAGGGATACAAGTGTCTTCAGGAAGGAAGTTGTCAGAGAAGGCAGGAAAAGCTCAAGGAATGCCAATGTATGTGAACTGTGTTATGGCTGTATCAAGAACCCTGCTTTCAAGTAAAGTTGAACTGTTGAGTATGAACATGGAGTCTGGACTTTTTTGTGTGAACCGTTTAACTGAAGCTGAGATTACAGAATCAAAAGAAACCCTGGGGTCTAATATGAGTGTTCTATTTGGTACATATCACACACAACAGACGGGACTTTGTCTTTCCTTTGTGGCGTGCCAGGGTGTGGGAATGCAACAGCACCTAAACGGGGATTGACGTTTGAGGACAATTTGCATATTCCATGTGCCTTCTGGGAAAAACGAAGAGTCTCCCTCAGCAAGAAGATTGTTGGGTACAGCCAGGACCAGCTGCTTGGAAAGCATCACCAAATTGGGGATTGAAGCTTGAGGAGGTCAATTTGCATATTCCAGGTGCCCTCTGGGAAAAGCGAAGAGTCTCCCTCAGCAAGAAGATCGTTGGGTACAGCCGGGACCAGCTGCTTGGAAAGCATCGCCAAACCGCGCACCTTGCGGGCATTATTGCAAGAAAGCTTGGCTGGTTTGTGAGATACAATGTCTGAGAATTATGAGTTTTTTTTCTGTAAAAGATGTTTCTAGAACCCTAGAAATCCTCCATCCTATGACAATGTAGACTGCCAGCTTTGCAGCACCCCCCTTCTCTTCACACACACCAGTGTCTTCATGTGCAGAGCCCTGTGAAACTTGAAACCAGCATTTCCTGTGAGCTAGGAATGTTAATTAGCTGAGTGGAAAAGATGTCCCTTTGTTTAAGACATGTGTAGGAGTAGAACTTTAAGAGACCACATTGCAAAAACCATACAAAGCAGAGACAGAATAATCATATTTTTGTGATCTGAGCAGTCCCAGCTTCGCTACGGTGCCTTTTGCGTAGTCCTCGGACGTCCAGAGACTGAGATATGGATTGCACCCAAATAGAATGTCCCAGTTATGGCATGTTTGGTGTTTTCGGATTCTATTCGGTTAATTACAACCAATGATACCAAATATTTGTTTGTGCAAGCTCCTCTCACTAAGTTATGGTTATTCTAAAGTTGGTAGCCAAATCATAACTTGAAGAGGGAGAGGTGGGCTCTCTCCAGACTGCCCCTTTCGGTGATGTCACACACCAGGGGCTATAAGGTACTGCTCCCGTACAGGGAGGGCAGAGCAGCTCAAATCCTGGTGCCAAAGAGACATGCAGATGAGCGGTGACGTTTGGTAAGCCGCCCCTCCCCCACTCAGCCACATGGTTTTGCCTAAAGAGTCATGAACAACCATGAGTGTACTTTCTGCTTTCATACATTCTTTTGTTTCATATTTGTAACTGTACATATGTAATGTCTCAACTTTATAGTAACTTTTATCTGTAATCACTGCCCCTTTTGGGAAATAAATGATAAAATTATTCAGTTTGTCTCCATGCTCTAAGAAACGAACTAAGCGCCTCTTTTAGATAATCGCTACTAATTCAACGGGTTTGCCAAGGACCCTCTTAATTAACTCTGTGAATTAAGTAAACTGGTGGCAGCGCATTGTGTACGGTTGTTGTGGCTAGTTGGCAGTCCAGAAGGGTCTTATATTGCTGAATGAGGGGCTGCGGCCACAGCATTGATAATTCCCTCACTGCAGTAGCCTAACCGCCGGTCCACAACAAGCAGCCCATCCGGTGACCAATTATCCTAGGTGCAGTTCCCTGACTGACCTGAAGGTAAGGGGGGCGCCGGAGAGCTGCGAGTTCCAAAGTGGAACTGAGAAAGTGGGATATACATAAATCCCCGCAGTTCGTAGAAGATTGATAGCAGTGGTGGGGCACCCAAAATACCCCCCTGCGGCAAATTGTTAGAGCGAGATTAGCTTGCTGGATATTTTTGTCACATGGTGCCAGTGGTGGGATAACTAAGATAAGCCCCCACTGTGCCTGTGATAGCCGTGTGCCGGCAGTGTGCTGCGTCCCTCCGTCCGCTGATACACCCGTGTCAGTGGTGGGATTGTGACATAGTGGTGACACAGGGTCCGCTGTCCGTCGCATTTTGGTGGCAGCGGGACCCCCGTTCGTCACATATTGGCGAACAGCGGCGGGCTGTTCCTCACATATTGGCAGAGCGGTGGGATAATCCTAGAGCATTAGTGATTTGGTTTGAGCAATCATTCCTCTCACTAAAAACCTGCACGGTCCTGTGGGAATCCTGCATCATAGGTTTTGGAAAACAGACTCAGTGGTTACTAGTCCTGAGACATTTGTGTGTACGTGCAAGTATCCCCTCCCGTTTCTTCATTTTTCTTTTCTATTTTTTATTTGGCAACCATGGCGGCAGTGAGAGTGGAGTGGTATAAGCATCAGAAGAAGGAAGCCCTTGCTGCAGTATGCACGTACCGAGGCATTGACGCCGCAAGCAGAACCAGAGATCAAATGATCACGGCTCTGGTGCAGCTGGACAACACCCAGGGTTCAGCGGACGCAGAAATTGGCCCAAGTGACAATGGGGCTGCAGCAGAGGCTCCACTCATGAGCGCTGGCCCCACATTCAACCAGAGCGTGGTGGACCCCTATCTGCAAATGGCCTTGGACGCAATCCCTGCCGAAGACTGTGAGGCACGGGTGAAGCTGATCCAGCATGCACAGGAGAGAGCTGAGCGTCAAGCAGAGGCTGAGAGCCGAGCGCCAGGCTCAGAGGGCCCATGAACTAAAGATGCTCCGACAAGGGGGAACGTCCTCCATAGCCCGGAGCAGTGAGCCCAGCAGCGTCCAGACTCCTAAACCCCGGCCAGAGCATTTTCCCATGATGGAAAAGGACGGGGACTTGGACACGTTTCTGCGAGCCTTTGAGAAAGCCTGCAGACAGTACCGGCTGCCCCCTGAACAATGGGCCAGGTACTTGACCACAGGGCTAAAAGGCAAAGCCCTGGAGGCGTTTGCTTCTCTTCCACCAGAAGCCGATGACGACTATGATGCCATAAAGCAGGCTCTGATCGCCAAATATCGGCTGACACCTGAGGTATACCGAAAGAAGTTCCAGCACCTCCAACGTGGCCCACACGATAGCTATAGCGATGTGATGCAAGGACTCAGGACCCACTTTGACCAGTGGATCCATGGACTGTCCGTTGAATCCTTTGAGCAGCTACGCGACCTGATGATCAAAGACCAGTTCCTGCATCTCTGCCCAGCTGAGGTCCGACAGTTCATCCTGGACCGTGAACCAACAAATGCGGACAAAGCGGCGCAGATCGCCGACAACTACGAGGCCAACCGGAAGCCAGAGACGGAGAGGCCAGTCACCACCAGCTGGAGAGGGGGTAAGCCTGCAACCAACCCCAGTGCCCCAGATAGCTGTCTCTCCAGAGGCCCTGTCCCTGTTGCCAACACCAGGCCTACTACTGACCGTCGCCTGTGTCACCACTGCCAGCAGCCTGGTCACCTCTTCTACAGCTGTCTGGATAGGCTGAAGAACCCCCCAGCCAAGGCCTCTGGGCCCAACGCCTCTGTTCTTTTGGTGCGAGGTGTGGTTGGGAGGGCTGACGAAAACGTTCAACCTGTTCAGGTGGGGGCCCGTCTTGCTACAGGCCTCAAGGACACCGGGGCTGAACGAACCCTCATCTGTCCTGGACTGGTGGCCCCTGAAGAGTTTGTTGAGGGGAAAACCCTGACTGTCACCGGGATTGGAGGCACCCGTTGTCCCTTGCCAGTGGCCCAGGTTTTTCTTGATTGGGGTGCTGAGAGCGGGTTGAGGGAGGTGGGAGTGTCTGAAAACCTGCCCACTGATGTTTTATTGGGGACTGACTTGGGGCGGATGGTTGCATATTATGTCCCTGACACCCTTCCCCAATCTGATAATAAGGGTAACATTAACCCTGATGATGATGATGGGAAACTGAATGTGTTACCTGCTAATGCCTTGATGAGTAGTGATGCAACTAACAACCATTCTTTCCCCAGGTATGATGCTGATGGTGATGTGAATGTACCAAAGCAATCTGATATCCATTCTTGTCCTAGGAATGGTGATAATGATGATGATGATGATGATGTATCTGTGCCGACTGAACCTGTTAACCATTTCTTTGAAACGATAGATGTGTCCACAGGTACCGAAGTGCTCAGCCACGTCACTCTGCGGAGTGAGACGGCTGAGGAACCCCTGGCAGGAGCAAGCAACGGTGCTCAAGGAAATGGGGAGGTGTGTTGTGAGTTCATTTTCCCCTTCACTTGTGATGTCTGATGAGCTCCCTCTGCTGGTGAAGGGAGGTAGTGAAATTGAGTTGAATGGGAAGAACCTGTCATCTGAACAGGTGGAGTGTGATTGGACATCCGGAATCTCTGAGTGGATATAAGGCAGCCGACGCCCTGCTTTTTTGCTGGTGATCCTTTCTGCTCAGAGCTCTGGCATCCAGTTTAGTTCCTGTCTACTAAAAGCTAAGTTATTGCCCTGCTACTATTCCATGAGATTTTGTCTGGTTTACTTAGTGTTTGCGTTCAGCCAGCCCTTGCTGGGACTGGCTGAATTCCATTTTTGTCTCTGATCAGTTTATCTCTTTGCGCTGTTTTCAGAATATACCTGAGTGCTGATATAGAGTTTTTGAAGTCTAGCGACTTCAGGGACTTTTTTCCTATCAGACTGTTGGGACATTTTTTGTAGGGTTTTTGCGGATTGCAGCCAGCATCTTTTCTGTCCTGTCCTATCTAGTTAGTTGGGCCCCATCGTTTGCTCAGTCTGTCTTTCTGTCTGCGTTTGTGCTTTTATCTGTTTTTCACCAACAATACATGTTGGGCTGTCTATTGCTTTGGGGTCTGCTCTGGGGAAGTTTAGATTCCCCCTTTCTTTCTTTAGGCTTATTTAGCTCTCCGGCTGTGACGAGGGGTCTAGGACCACCGTAGGAACCCCCCACGGCTACTGCTAGTTGTGGTGAATAGGATCAGGGGTCTGCAATCCGCTAGTTACCAACTTCTCAGGTTTTCTGGACTTAGCTTGTATTTTTGTTTTCTCCTCCTCCGGTGACTCATTCATAAAAGAGGTGCATGGGGACCATGAGGAAGGTAATGCCATGCAGCTGACCAGTGCCACCGAGGAAGGTAACTGGCCCATAAGTAGCACTGCTCCTGAAGTGTTGGGGGTGGATGGGGAGGTAGGGCCCATGGCAGCACCGATTGGTGGGTCTGTAAAAATCCCCAGGGAGGCAGCATACATAGCAGCTGTCACACGCAGTCAGAATGCCCAGATCGCAGGTAGCGCACTGTCTTCTGGACCCTCTTCTGCTACAGGAGAGACTGAACCAGAGGTGAACCCAGAGCTGGTTCCAGAGGGTCCCAGTAAGGAAGGTACCCTGACATCACTTCTGGCAGCCTCCAGCAAGGAGTTCCAGGCTGATCTGCACTCAGATGCGAGTCTGGAGAAATTGAGAGGTCTCGCCAAGATGCCCACCTCCGAATCTGATAAGGAGAGTATGTTCTGGGAACGAGGAAGGTTGTACCAGGAGACAGTACCCGGAGATTCCCAAAAGGAGTGGTTGAGGGAAAGACAGCTAGTCATTCCCCTACAGTTCAGAACTGAGTTGTTGCGGATTGCCCATGAGATTCCACTCGCTGGACACTTGGGGATCAGCAAAACAAAGGCTCGGCTGTCTCAACACTTCTATTGGCCCAAGATGGGGACAGATGTGACACAATACTGCCGTTCCTATAACACCTGTCAAAAAGTGGGTAAGGCGGGGCCTGCTCTTAAGGCTCCCCTTATTCCTTTGCCGGTGATAGAGGAGCCTTTCCAGAGGATTGCGGTGGACATTGTAGGCCCGCTGGCTGTCCCCAGCAGCTCTGGAAAGCAATACATTCTCACCGTGGTAGACTACGCTACCCGGTACCCAGAGGCAGTAGCTCTGTCTTCAACCAGGGCAGATAAGGTGGCTGACGCACTGGTGACCATCTTTTCAAGGGTAGGATTTCCCAGGGAGATGCTTACCGATCAAGGGACCCAATTCATGTCTCGCCTAATGGAGGCTCTCTGTGAGAAAATGCAGGAGAAGCACCTGGTATCGAGTGCGTATCACCCACAGACTAATGGTTTGTGTGAACGCAGATGCTCAGCATGCTGGTTGAGACCCAAGGGCGCGACTGGGAGCGGTACCTCCCACACCTGCTGTTCGCTTAAGTTCCGCAGGCCTCGACCGGGTTCTCCCCCTTCGAGCTCCTGTACGGCAGGCTAGTCCAGGGACCCCTTAGGTTGATAAGAGAATCCTGGGAAGATGAGCCAAACCCTACAGAAGTGTCCATCGTGGATTATGTCATGCGCTTCCGTGACAAGATGCAGACCTTGACGCAGTTGGTGCATGACAAAATGACGCAGGCTCAGGCTGACCAGAATCACTGGTATGACCAGAACGCCCGGGAGTGGACCTACCAGGTGGGTCAAAAGGTGTGGGTGCTGATCCCCATACCAACGGATAAGCTTCAGGCAGCCTGGGAAGGCCCATACGTCGTCCACCAACAGCTCAACCCGGTCACCTACGTGGTCACGCTTGACCATGCTCGGGGTAGGCGCATGGCCTTTCACATCAGTATGCTGAAGGCGCACTACGAACGTGAAGCTTGCATCCTACCGGTCTGCAACCTGCCCGAAGATGGGGAGGAAGATCCCCTGCTGGACATGCTGGCCCAAGCCAAGGCCAATGGGTCCCTTGAGGACATGGAGATAAGTGGTTTGCTAACCGTATCCCAGCGGTCGCAGTTGATGGAAATCCTGGAACCCTTCCGGGACGTGTTCACCAACCGACCTGGGAGGACAGAGTTAGCGGTTCATGAGGTGGACACCGGGAATCATGCCGCATTACGGCAAACACCTTATCGGATCTCTGAGGCGGTGCAACAGGTCATGCGCCAATAGATGGATGAGATGTTAGGGCTGGGGGTGATTCGACGGTCAAAAAGCACGTGGGCTTCACCTGTAGTCCTCGTGCCTAAAAAGGATCGAACCACCTGGTTCTGCATGGACTACAGGGGGCTCAACTCCATCACAACCTCTGATGCCCACCCGATGCTGCGCATCGAGGATCTGCTTGAGCGGCTGGCAAAAGCAAGGTACATATCCATCATGGATTTGAGTCGGGGATACTGGCAGATTCCCCTGAGCCCTGAGGCGCAGGAGAAATCCGCCTTTATCACCCCCTTTGGACTGTACGAGTCCACAGTCATGCCCTTCGGCATGAAAAATGCCCCTGCCACTTTCCAGCGGATGGTCAACCACCTGCTTTGGGGCCTGGAGGAGTACGTGGTGGCGTATGTATGTAGCATGCATGTAGTATGTATGTAGTATGTATGTAGGATGCATGTAGTATGTATGTAGTATGTATGTAGCATGTAGTAAGTATGTAGCATGCATGTAGTATGTATGTAGTATGTATGTAGCATGTAGTATGTATGTAGCATGCATGCAGTATATATGTAGTATGTATGTAGCATGTAGTATGTATGTAGCATGCATGTAGTATGTATGTAGTATGCATGTAGTATGCATGTAGTATGTATGTAGCATGTAGTATGTATGTAGCATGCATGTATTATATATGTGGTATGTATGTATGTAGCATGTAGCATGCATGTAGTATGCATGTAGTATGTATGTAGTATGTATGTAGTATTTTTTTTTTTTTTTAACATTTAACACATTAGCCGGATGATGGGACTACTACTGTCCCATCATTGGCTAATGTGTCAACCACTGTCATGGTAGCAGGCATCGCCAGATGGGACTTGTAGCCCCATCGGACGATGCCTGCACAGACCCCCGGACATCAGCACAGCCCCCCGGCAGGCCGGCACAGCCCCCCGGCAGGCCGGCACAACCCCCCGGCAGGCCGGTACAGACCCCCACAGGGTGCACAGACCACCGGCAGGCCGGCACAGCCCCCCGGCAGGCCGGTACAGACCCCGGGCAGTCCACACAGCCCCCCGGCAGGCCGGCAGAGACCCCCGGAAGGCCCGAAATGACGGCGCATCATGTCCCTAGTCTCACTTTATCCCACACAGCTTTTACCATAAAGTGAGACTAGGGACTTTTTTTTTTAAGTGGCGGAGGAATACAGTGCGGAAGGATACCTACCTTCCGTCATTGGATTCCTGCATCCCGTAGAGAGAGGCAGCATCAGCTGATGCTGCAGTTCTCTACCCAAGATCATCGTGGGACACACTCGTGGACTGCTTCGGATCATGGGTGAGTATTTTTGTGGTTTGTTATGTTAATATTTATTCCGTAAAAGACAATGGCTTCGGGGAACAATGTGACAAGTATTGGTAAGTATGTTACTCTATGTTATATGTACTGTATGTCTATGTATGTATTGTATGAATGTATTGTATGTAGCATGCATGTAGTATGTATGTAGTATGTATGTAGCATGTATGTAGCATGTAGTATGTATGTAGCATGCATGTAGTATGTATGTAGTATGTATGTAGCATGTAGTATGTATGTAGCATGCATGTAGTATATATGTAGTATGTATGTAGCATGTAGTATGTATGTAGCATGCATGTAGTATATATGTAGTATGTAGTATGTATGTAGCATGCATGTAGTATGTATGTAGTATGTATGTAGCATGTAGTATGTATGTAGCATGCATGTAGTATATATGTAGTATGTATGTAGTATGTATGTAGCATGTAGTATGTATGTAGCATGCATGCAGTATGTATGTAGCATGCATGTAGTATATATGTAGTATGTATGTAGTATGTATGTAGCATGTAGTATGTATATAGCATGCATGTAGTATGTATGTAGCATGCATGTAGTATATATGTAGTATGTATGTAGCATGTAGTATGTATGTAGCATGCATGTAGTATATATGTAGTATGTAGTATGTATGTAGCATGCATGTAGTATGTATGTAGTATGTATGTAGCATGTAGTATGTATGTAGCATGCATGTAGTATATATGTAGTATGTATGTAGCATGTATGTAGCATGTAGTATGTATGTAGCATGCATGCAGTATGTATGTAGCATGCATGTAGTATATATGTAGTATGTATGTAGCATGTAGTATGTATATAGCATGCATGTAGTATGTATGTAGCATGCATGCAGTATGTATGTAGCATGCATGTAGTATATATGTAGTATGTATGTAGTATGTATGATGCATATATGTAGTATGTAGTATGTATGTAGCATGTAGTATGTATGATGCATTTATGTAGTATGTATGTAGTATGTATGTAGCATGCATGTAGTATGTATGTAGCATGCATGTAGTATGTATGTAGCATGTAGTATGTATGTAGCATGCATGTAGCATGCATGTAGTATGTATGTAGCATGCATGTAGTATGTATGTAGCATGCATGTAGTATGTATGTAGCATGCATGTAGTATGTATGTAGCATGCATGTAGTAAGTATGTAGTATGTATGTAGCATGTAGTATGTATGTAGCATGCATGTAGTATATATGTACTATGTATGTAGCATGTAGTATGTATGTAGTATTTTTTTTTTTTTTTTTTACATTTAACACATTAGCTGGATGATGGGACTACTACTGTCCCATCATCATTTTTCCAATTCCGATACCGGAAGTCTCATAGACTTGAATGGGACTTCCGGTATTGGCATCGGCGATACCGATACTTTTTTTAAAGATCGGCCGATCCATTCCGATCCGATATTTTGAAGTATCGGACGGTATTGCTCAACTCTAGTCATGAACAACCGTGAGTGTACTTTTTGCTTTCATCCATTCTTTTGTTTCATATTTGTAACTGTACATATGTAATGTCTCAACTTTATAGTAACTTTTATCTGTAATCACTGCCCCTTTTGGGAAATAAATGATAAAATTATTCAGTTTGTCTCCATGCTCTAAGAAACGAACTAAGCGCCTCTTTTAGATAATCGCTACTAATTCAACGGGTTTGCCACAGACCCTCTTAATTAACTCTGTGAATTAAGTAAACCGTGACTGATGGCAGCGCGTTGTGTATGGTTGTTGTGGCTAGTTGGCAGTCCAGAAGGGTCTTATATTGCTGAATGAGGGGCTGCGGCCACAGCATTGATAATTCCCTCACTGCAGTAGCCTAACCGCCGGTCCACAACAAGCAGCCCGTCCGGTGACTAATTATCCTAGGTGCAGTTCCCTGACTGACCTGAGGGTAAGGGGGGTGCCGGAGAGCTGCGAGTTCCAAAGTGGAACTGAGAAAGTGGGATATACATAAATCCCCGCAGTTCATAGAAGATTGATAGCAGTGGTGGGGCACCAAAATACCCCCCTGCGGCAAATTGTTAGAGCGAGATTAGCTTGCTGGATATTTTTGTCACATGGTGCCAGTGGTGGGAAAACTAAGATAAGCCCCCAATGTGCCTGTGATAGCCGTGTGCCGGCAGTGTGTCGCGTCCCTCCATCCGCTGATACACCCGTGTCAGTGGTGGGATTGTGACATAGTGGTGACACAGGGTCCGCTGTCCGTCGCGCTTTGGCGAACAGCGGCGAGCTGTTCCTCACATGGTTGAATAGATTACACAAGAAGGAAGACACACAGCAAGTCAGCAGGATCTAGGAGCAGCATGGCAGATGTGACAACCTACATGGCGAGCTATAACATGTGGTACATGTTCACAGATGGACCAAAAGAAGAATCCAACTTCACCTGCCAGTAGTGTACACTACTGGCCCTTTTAGAAGAAAAGGTGTGGGGTCTAGAAAAAAGAATTGCAACTTTGAAACTCAGCAAAGAAAATGAAGACTTCCTAGACAGAACAGAAGCAGCTCTACTGGAGACAGAAGGTGAGGAAAGTGTCAGAGAACCTCCAAAAGCAGATGAGTGGAAGCATGTGACCAAAATAAGCAAGAAGATCATAGAGACATCACCAACCACACAACTGAGAAACTGATACCAAGGCCTTGTTGAGGATGAAGATGGCAAACCAAGGGTGAAGCAAAGAAGAAAAGGGCACACAGCAACACCCAGAAGTGACAACAAAAAGTACAGCCAAGAAGCGAAGAAGAAAGGTGGTGGTGGAAGACTCACTACTGAGTCACAGAAGCAGCCATCTGCAGATCGAACATAGCCGCAAGAAAATTATGCTGCCTCCCAGGTTTAAAGATCCAAGGATGTGACTGATAGGATACCAAAGCTCATCAGTTCCAAGGACATCCACCCATATCTTCTGATACATGTTGGCACCAATGACACGGCAAGGAAGGACCTACCAACAATCTGCAATGATTTTGATGCGAACAACTGGCTAAGACGATGGTGCAGACAACAAGGATTTGGATTCCTGGACCACGGTGTGAATTATCTGTATGACGGACTCCTCACCAGAGACGGACTACACCTCAAGAAACCTAGGAAACACACATTCGCCAGAAGACACGCTACACTCATCAGGAGGGCGTTAAACTTGAAGAAGAGAGGACGGGAAGAAAAGCGTTAGACACGAACATGAAGCCAGAAAATATACTAATGAAGGATATGAGGTGTGGCAAAGAAGATGCAAGACAACATAGTCCGTAGGGAGGAAAGAAAATTTCTAAAACACTCTACAGGGTATTAGATTGGAACAAAACAAAATCCTCTAAACTGCATGCTCGCAAACGCCAGAAGCCTGACAAACAAGATGGAAGAACTAGAAGCAGAAACATCTACAGGTAACTATGACATAGTGGGAATAACAGAGACATGGTGAGATGAAAGCTATGACTGGGCAGTTACCTTACAGGGGTACAGTCTGTTTAGAAAGGATTGGAAAAATTGGAGAGGAGGAGGGGTTTGACTTTATGTAAAGTCTTATCTAAAGTCCACTGTAAGGGAGGATATTAGCGAAGGGAATGAGGAAGTCGAGTCCATATGGGTCAAAATACATGGAGGGAAAAATAGTAACAACATTTTCATTGGGGTCTGTTACACCCCCCCAAATATAACATAAATCATGGAAAGTCTACTACTAAGGCAGATAGATATTATCTGTGTTACTAAGGCAGATAGATGAAGCTGCAACCCATAATGAGGTCCTTGTTATGGGCGACTTTAACTACCCGGATATTAACTGGGAAACAGAGACCAGCGAAACCCATAAAGGTGACAGGTTTCTGCTAATAACCAAGAAGAATTATCTCTCACTATTGGTGCAGAATCCAACCAGAGGAGCAGCACTTTACACCTAATACTATCTAATAGACCTGAAAAATAAAATGCAAAGAGAGGCGCAATGAGTGTACCTGTGTTAGAATTAAATTCCCTAACTGAATCAACAGGGTGCTCACCTTACAGGGTTGTGCCACCCTGGCACAACCACGGTGTGAACGTGAATGGTAGTTGGGGAGTGTATCCTCGCAGCCCAGAAGGGCACTGCACGTGGCTGTCAGCAATCTCTGCCCTCCTGGTCAGTCCATCTCTCACAGGCTTCCGGACGTGATGTTGAGACCAATGCCAGCCGTAAGTGAACACCAAGGGTCCCAGAGCTTCCCAGCACCGCCCAGCAATCGCAGGTTCTCCCACAAACAGCTGCCCTCCAAGCTGCTCCTGCCGCTAATCCTCAGAGAGGAAAATTCCATGTGAAGCAACAAAAAAAGCGGTCTATAGGAGCGCTAAAGGAGAGGCAGAAACCAGAAAAAACTCAGCTTTTATTCTTCCTCCAATACCCACAAGGCGTTTCTACGGTCACAGCCGTCACACCTGCATTCCACCTGAGGAAGACGGCTGTGACCGTAGAAACGCGTTGTGGGTATTGGAGGAAGAATAGAAGCTGAGTTTTTATAACTTTTTTTCTGATTTCTGCCTCTCCTTTAGCGCTCCTATAGACTGCTTTTTTTGTTGCTTCATATCTAATAGACCTGACAGAATAACAGATCTGCAGGTCGTCGGCATCTAGGAAATAGCGACCACCATATTGTACAGTGTCACTTGTGTTTCGCTAGGGGGACTTGTCAGGATGTCACAAAAACACTGAACTTTAGGAAGGCAAAGTCTGACCAGCTTAGAGATGCCTTAATCTGGGTGACTGGGACAATGTTCTCAGAAATAAGAATACAGATAATAAATGGGAAATGTGTAAGAACATCCTAAATAGGCGCTGTAAGCGGTTTATACCTTGTGGGAATAAAAGGACGAGAAATAGGAAAAACCCAATGTGGCCAAACAAAGAAGTAAGAGGGGCGATTACAAGTAACAAGAAAGCATTTACACTACTAAAGCAGGACGGCCCCGCTGAAGATCTAACAACTATAGGGAGAAAAATACTTTATCTAAAAAACTAATTATAGCTGCCAAAAAGGAAACCGAGATTAAAATAGATAAATCTCCGGATCTGGATGGCATACACCCACGAGTAGAGCTGAGCGACTTTGCCTTTTTTCGGGTCGAGTCAGGTTTCGCGAAACCCGACTTTCTCAAAAGTCGGGTCGAGTGAGATCTTCCGACTAACGGAAAAAGTCAGGTTTCGTTCAGACCGAAACACGAAACCCAATGTAAGTCAATGGGGAAGAAAAGTCGGGAGTGAGAAGAGGACAGGAAACACACTTACAGTGCCCATTTGAATGCCAAAACCATAAATTCTTATTCCTGAAGCTTGTCACCCTTTATTTACTTAATAATACAAGCTACGCATTGAAAAATGGGGGTTATTTGGCTAAATTTGCGTGGGGGAGGGCTGGCTCCAGGTTTTCATGTGCCCTGGGCCAAAGAGCGCCCCTTTAACACATACCACAACTCATGATGCTCTGATACGGCAGAGAAATAGTGGTATAGTACAATGAAAAATACTTCACTTTTTACATCTCATGACTGATATCCATTTAAAATTCTCCAATAGCTCCAAAAACGGACAGTATATTACTCCATACAGTATTATGGCCACCGCATAGTGCGCTATACAGCGTAATGAGGCCCATCTATTTCTCCCTACAGAATCATTGATCCCATTCCCATATAATGTTTGAAACTGTATATGATGAGCTCCACATAATGCTACAGTATATGTTGGTCCCCATGGATGAAGCTCCACTGTCTTATGGGCCCAAATAATGCTCCATACATAATGGACCCTATTTCTAATGCTCTAGTGTATAATGGGCCCTGTACATGCTGCTCCAGTGTCTGATGTCCACCTTTGGAATGTTCCAGTGTATGGTGGGCCCCATCTATCATTCTCCAGAGTATAGTGCTCCCCAAAAATAGCAGTCCCAACATTGAAAACAATGAAATAAGTCTCCTCGCTATGGAATCCCTGTACTAGTCAGGACTCCTTGTCGTCCCCATCTTCCATCCCACTGCACTTGGCTGTTTAGGCAGAGGACGTACAGACGTGATGTCATTGCGCTCTCTGATCAGAATATCAGTGTCAGGAAACGCGGAAGACGTCATGGCGGTGGAGCAGGGAGAGGTAAGTATTTCAACCTTGCAAGTGCTGTGATCCTGAGCAAGCAGGGGGGGCCCACTCGTTGGCGACGGCACTGGCACAGGGCCCCTCATAGTACGGCGGTGTGTCTGACGGCAGGTGGGCCGAACCTGTACTGCAGCGTCCTCTTTGTCAGCGTGTAAGGTGGAAAATTATATGTCAAGGGTAACCTGAGTTTCATCAGGGTCAGATTCAGGCTGTGTAGAGTGGGAGGGGAATGTAGTGGTCTGGGTCAATGTACCAGCAGAATCATTGAGCAGTGGCTGGGCATCAGTGCACTTGTGGCGCCCACAGGAGTATGGTCGCCACACTGGCATTACCTTCCTACTAGGGAGTGTGATGTCATGCTTGGGAGCAACGAACGAAGGATGTCTCTAGCAGGTTAACTGATTGGGCGGCATGATTCCCACGACTCACGACCCTCCAAACAGCGTCCATGAAGGCAAAATTGTAGTTTGACGTGGGCAGTATGGTTGCAAAGCTGAACCTTAAAGGAATGTCCAGAAGGGCACCACCAGGAGTGGAGCCTGCGGCGTAATTGGACTCAACACGGGCAACCTCAACCATCCAGCAACCGAAAAGATGCACGCATTGCAAGCTTAATTCTGTTAACGAACGAGACTCCGTCCTGCCCACGCGGTCCGTGTCCAGCTTACTAGAGGGACACGCGAGGCTCTGGCACGCGAGATTGGCCAATAACTGGTGTGTCAAGGCCTTACATGTCCGTGGCTGCATGCGCGCTACACCGAAAGGGCCAGCGTGTGTCGCTTACAGGTGCAGATAAGCCGCTGAACATCGTTAGTGATGGGGATCTGGGATTACAATTATTACCCGCGAACGATGATTTCCCAGTAAGTGCAGGTCAACCGCTGTTCCGGAATTAGGCCTAACCGTCATTCCTGAAAAAGGGAAAAACTTATGTGTGCAAACCACAGGTGCTGTAGCTTGCATAACAGCTCGCCAGCCGTTCTCAGGCACAGTATGGATTACACGTGATTGTACAAAGGTGAGAAAGGGTACCCATATCACCGGATAACATGTATGGATAGCATAGTTTACACATTAAAAATATATGTCTATACATCAGGAGGCAGGCTCAGACGGTGTCAGGCCCAGTATGGATTTGACAGCCCAGACTACACAGCGGAGGAGCAGGGAGAGGTAAAGATTGCAAATGCTGGGGCCCTGGCCAAGCACGGGTGGCCCACTCGTGGGCGTCGGTACTGGCACTGGGCCCCTCATAGTACGGCGGTGTGTCTGACGGTGGGTGTGCACCACCACCGTCAGAGACACTTGATTGCACTATGAGGGACCCTGTGCCAGTGCCCGCGCCCAAGAGTCGGCCTACCCACCTGTCAAGGGCAACGGCACTCGCACGGTTGCGTGCGCTAGCTGGTGAACCCGACCATGGGGGGGGGCAGCCCAGTTAGGGAGGTTTACACAAGGGCATATGTTGATGTTGGACATTCAGCTGATGCAAAAGGCGAAATTGGTCAAGTCCCAGGAAGCGGAGGACCAAAGCAAGCCATCTTTCTGTCAACCTATGTGTCATCAGGGGAAGGTGGGACAAAATCCTTGGAAACCCATGCATGGTTCATTTTAATGAAGGTTAGATCATCCACATTTTGGGTCGACAGACGGGTCCTTTTTTCTGTCAGTGTTGAACCAGCAGCACTGAAGACTCTTTCCGATAGCACACTTGCAGCTGGGCAAGCGAGCTCCTGTAAGGCATATTGTGCCAATTCAGGCCAGGTGTCCAGTTTAGCGGCCCAATAGTCAAAGGGGAATGACCTGTGTGGGAGAACATCGATATGGGAGGAAAAGTAGTTTGTAACCATAGTTGACAACTACTGTCTCCTGTCACTTTCCATCGATGCAGTATTACCAGTTGTGTGAGCGGTACTTGAAAAATCAGTCCACAACATTGTCATGAAACCCCTGTCTCCAATGCCACTTCTGCTGTGTGCACCACGAACAACTCTGCCAAGCTGCCCCCGGCCCGTACGGCTCGTGTGAGAACCATCACCGCTGCTGTGTGCTGGGAATGCCTCAAGCAACCGATTTACCAGAGTTGCTTGTTTATTAGCCAATATTAGGTCAAGGTTCTCCTGTGGCATGATGTTTTGTAATTTGCCTTTATAGCGTGGATCCAGGATGCTGGCCAACCAGTAGTCGTCATCGTTCATCATTTTGGGAATGCGGGGGGCCCTTTTTAGGATCTGCAAGGCATAATCTGACATGTGGGCCAATGTTCCCGGTGTCAATGATGCACTGCGAGTGCTGGTTGGAGGAGCACTTTCTGGCAAATCCACATCCCTCCAGTCACGCACAAACCCTGTACCAGACCTTGCCATGCCAACATTTTCACTTGCCCCACGAGATACATCCTCCTCCCCAAAGTAATCATCCCCATAATCATCCTCCTCCTCCTCTTCTTCCTCCACCTCGTCCAGAAGAGGTCCCTGAGCAGACAATGGCTGAATGTCATCAAGGATTCCCTCCTCGTCAACATTGGCTGCAGACGTCTGCTCCTTAAGGTGCGTCAAAGTTTGCATGAGCAGACGCATAAGTGGGATGCTCATGCTTATGATGGCGTCGTCTGCGCTTACCAGCCGTGTGCATTCCTCAAAACACTGAAGGACTTAACAGAGGTCTTTCAGCTTCGACCACTGCACACCTGTCAACTCCATGTCTGCTCTCAAAGTGCCTGGCCGTGTATCCTCCCACAAATGCATTATGGCCTGCCTCTGCTCGCACAGCCGCTCAACCATGTGCAGGGTGGAGTTCCACCTTGTTGCAATGTCGATAATGAGGCGGTGGTTGGGAAGGTGGAGCAATCGCTGCAGCTTCTGCATACGAATGGAGTGTACAGGCGACCGGCGGATGTGCGCGCACAGTCTTCGCACCTTCTGGAGCAGGGCTGTTAACTCCGGATAATTTTTGAGGAAGCACTGCACCACCAGGTTCAAGGTGTGAGCCAAGCAAGGTATGTGGCTGAGTTTTGGAAGGGCTATGGCTGCCACAAAATTACGGCCGTTATCACTAACTAACTTGCTTACCTCAAGATGTACACTGCCCAGCCATGACTCAGTTTGTCGCTGAAAGTACTCGGCCAGCACCTCGGCGGTGTGTCTGTCGCCCAAACACATCATCTGCAACACAGCCTGCTGACGCTTTCCACTAGCTGCTCGATAGGGGGACACCTCGTGTGCAACAGTGGCAGCTGCAGATGGAGTGCTCGTACGACTGCGCTCTGTGGACGAGCTTTCGCTTCTGGAGGAGGAGGAGGAGGAGGAGGAGGGTCGAACGCCTACAGCCAACTGTTTCCTATACCGTGGGCTAGGCAGCACTGTCCCACCACCGCTGTCCCCTGTGGGCCCTGCATCCACCACATTAACCCAGTGCGCAGTGATAGACACGTAACGGCCCTGGCCATGCCGACTGGACCATGCATCAGTTGTGAGGTGCACCTTTCCACTCACTGACTGCTTGAGTGCATGGACAATGCGGTCTTTCACATGATGGTGGAGGGCTGGGATGGCTTTGCGAGAGAAGAAGTGGCGACTGGTTAGGTCATAGCGTGGTACTGCATAGGCCAGGAGTTCGCGGAAAGCTGCGCTTTCCACCAACCGATAGGGCATCATCTCAAACGAGATTAGTTTGGCAATGTGGGCGTTCAAACCCAGTGTACGCGGATGAGAGACTGAGTACTTTCTTGACCTACTCATAGTGTCTGGGAGGGTGAGCTGGACTTGAGAGCTGCATATGGTGGAAGTAGCGGTGGACAGGGCGGACTGAGAGAGGGTTGATGATGGTGATGGAGTTGGTGTTCTTTCTGATGGCCTAGATTCAGTATTTCGTTGATATAACAGTGGGATTCCCTGACTGCTGTGGCCTTGCAACGACACCTCAACATTTGCTGCTGTGCTGACCGGTGGGCTTACAGTGGGGGAAACAATGTAGCGTTGCTGACTACCTTCGTTGTGATCAGTTGCACATGTGGTACTTGAGATTTGGTGTTGTGTCCACGCTTGCAAGTGCATGGTGGTTAAATGTCTAAGCATGCAACTGGTATTCAAATTTTTCAGATTTTTCCCTCGGCTAAAGGTCTTTGCGCACTTCTTACAGATAACCTTGGCCTGATCATGAGGATTTTGTTCAAAAAAGTGCCACACTGCACTCTTCCTACTTTGGCAGACATTTTGCGGCCTAGCACGCTGTGATATTTTGACCCTCTGGACAAGCTGTCCAGCAACTCTTTTGATTTTTGGAAACTGTCTTTGGAGTGCTCCGTGCCTGCCAGATAACAGCTGTTGCGATGTCGATGTCTGCTGTGGATGCTCCTCATCTGAGCTATTGGAAGCAGCACCCTCATCCCCCAATGGATGCCAATCTGGGTCAACAACTGGGTCATCCATCACCTCCTCTTCAATGTCATGTGCACCTTCCTCTGAGTCTCATCAGGGTCAGAATCAGACTCTTTACACTGCGAGGACAATGTAGTGCTCTGAGTGAATGTACCAGCAGAATCATCTATCAGTGGCTGTGCATCAGTGCACTACATGTCAGATTCATCTTGGCCTGGGTAATTCACCATTTCACTTGATAATCCAGGCATGGTATGTGAAAACAGCTCCATGGAGTAATCAGTAGTATGGCCTGCGTCATCCTTCAATCTTGGTTGGGGTGAAGGACACAAGGAAAGGTGTGGTTCATGAACATGAGCCTCCAATGATGACTCAGTGCTTTTACTTTTTACAACTTCAGAAGAGGAGGCGATAGAGCTGGAGGCTGAGTCAGCAATGTAAGCCAAAACTTTTTCCTGCAGCTCTGGCTTTAAAAGCGGTTTGCCAACTCCTAGAAAAGTAAGCCTTCAAGGCCTTGTGGAGCCAGATGATGACGCAGGCTCAACACCTCCTGCATTCGGTCCTATTTTGCTTTTGCCACTACCATCAGATCCACCACCAACACCATCATTACCAGCTGCCAACCCCTGCCCAATTCCACGGCCTCTTCCACCAGCCTTCCTCATTTTTGGTAGAAATGTAGACAAAATCCAACAAACTATATAGTAATGTAAAACAAGGTACAAGGTGTCTATAGGACAGGGGAGATTTTGAATTTCTGCACACACTTGTGGACACTGGACACTTATGGATTGTGTGAGGCCCACTGAATATCAGAGCTCTATGTCACAGGCTCGATGGCACAGGTGTGAAAAAAGTGACTACAGGATCACGGAGATTTTGAATTTCTGCACACACTTGTGGACACTGGACACTTATGGATTGTGTGAGGCCCACTGAATATCAGAGCGCTTTGTCACAGGCAGAAATTGGCTAGTGTATCACAAACTACAAGGTGTATATAGAATTGGGCAGAATAGGAATCTCCCTAGAGTGTAGGTCTGTAAGAACGGAACAAGTCCTCCACTTATCCTTCCACAGTGACACACAGATAGCTTCACTGTGGCCGTGATAACAGCCGTTACACGGTACTGAGAGGAGCGTGCACGTACACGGCTGTCCGGTGTACGTAAAATTGTCAAGCTCCGTGTTTTTTAAGTATACGGACTGACACACGCTGTCTCTCTATAGTTTTGAATGTGATCAAACAGCAAATATATTTAACTGTTTGAAAGCTAGACAAAACTAGAAGGTGCAGGTCTGTAAGAACGGAACATGTCCTCGACTTATTCTCACAGAGTGACACACAGATAGCTTCACTGTGGCTGTGATAACAGCCGTTACACGGTACTGTGTGAGGAGTGTGCACCACTGTATGGTGTGAAAAATGCACGCTCAGTACCTCAGCAGGACAAAAAAAAAAATTGGGATTGCTTTTAAAAAAGCAGTTTGCAGAGCAGTGGGTAAACAGCAATGCAGCCGTCAGGAAGCCTTAGAAGGCAGCCTAACAACCAACACCGCTGATCCACCAAAATATAGCCTCCCCTTGCACTGCACAGTGACTGGTGTGTTGTACAGGCAAAATCGCTAGCAGTAGAAGCAGTTTTTGGTATCTTCTTCCCTGCCTAACGCTCTCCCTACAGAATCTTCCTCAGCAGCAGCTCTCCCTAGTCTGAGATCAGCATGAGTAACATGGCGGTCGGCGCCCCCGCCCTTTTATACCCCCTGTGACGCCCCACAAAGCAAGCCAATCACTTGCATGCCCTTCTCCAAGATGGTGGTGACCCCTGCCTACGTCATCACGTTGCCCACAGTGTCTGTGGATCCTGATTGGCTGAAAAAGAGCGCAAAACAAGCTTTTGAAACGCGACTTTGGCGCGTAAGTCGCCGACCTCGTGGCCGACCTCATCCTAGGGTCGGGTTTCGTTTCATGAAACCCGACTTTGCCAAAAGTCGGCGACTTTTGAAATTTGTCGACCCGTTTCGCTCAACTCTACCCATGAGTACTAACAGAACTAAGTAATGTAATAGACAAACCATTATTTCTTATATTTAGGGACTCTATAATGACGTGGTACCAATATTCAAAAAGGCTCTAAAAGTGAACCAGAAAATTATAGGCCAGTAAGGGCATGTTCCTACGGGGCGTATTCCATCAGTGTTTGCTGCGGATTGGACGCTGCATACAGCTGCAGCATCCAATCCGCAGCAACCAGATGTTACAGCATAGTGGAGCGAATTTTATGAAATCCCATCTCCACTATGCGTACAAAGACGCAGGTGGCAGACCTGCGTAACCGGACATGCGGCGCGTCTTTATAGACCGCAGCATGTCTATCTTGCGGAGACGCTCAGACTCCGCAAGATAAATAACTCAGTCTGTGAATAGGATGCGGTGATTCAACATGTGTTCAAAGAACACATGCGGAATCACCGCGCATATCAATGGGGGCAGCGCTTTGGGCAGAGCAGGGTATCCGCTGTGTCCAAAGCACTGCCAATATGCCCCCTGGACACATACCCTTAGTCTAACCTCTATTGTTGGTAAAATATCTGAAGGGTTCCTGAGGGATTTTTTTCTGGATTATCTCAATGAGAATAACTGTGTAACTACACATCAGCATGGGTTTATGAGGAATCGCTCCTGTCACACCAATCTAATCAGCTTTTATGAAGAGGTAAGCTATAGACTGGGCCAAGGTGAGTCACTGGACGTGGTACATCTTGATTTTTCCTTTTCCAAAACTTTTATTAGTGTTTTATAAAAATAAAGGGGGAAAGGGGGAGGGAAAAGACATAGCGGGAGAGAGGACCATGTAGTCCTTGAAACCCAAATGGTAGGAAAATAACAGGTCAGATTTTAAAAACATTTCAATAAATTCCATAACTACAAAGGCACTAAATGCAACTCATCAAATATAATGACTTAAGAAAACTTTAGGGAAATAGAGATATCCATCTGGACCATTTTTTGCAAATTTATTGAGATTGCCGTTCACCATCACTATGTGTTGTTCAAAGGCTTTATGGAAGGTAATTTTGTGGAATGGGAGACTGCTAGATGCAAGGCTCGGGATTCTTGCTGTGCAGCGACAGGAACCCGACGCCTAACATTACCCCCCTCCTAGGGCCCCCTCCCCTCTGAGCCTCACTATGCTCAAATGCCGCAATAAGGAGCGGAGCATGGATGTTCTCCACTGGCTCCCAGGTCCAAGCCTCTGGACCATGACTCTTCCAGTCCACCAAATAAACCTTTTTACCACGCACCACCCTGCATCCCACAATGGCATTGACCTCAAACTCGTCCGAAGACAGGTCTGATGTCCCGGCAGATGACTCGGAGAACCGGGACATGTGAACAGGTTTAAGGAGGGACACGTGGAAGGTGTCAGAGATAGCCAAGTGTGGTGGAAGGGCCAGACGATAGACCACTGAGCTGATCTGTTCGAGGACCTTAAAGTGACCAATGTAACGAGGAGCGAACTAAGTGGACTCGACTCGCAGCCTGATGTTACGGGCGGAGAGCCACACTAAGTCGCCAGGGGAGAAGGTGGGACACCAGTGTGCGTCCGCGGAGACCCTCATTCTCTCCTTAGAGGCCCGAATAGCATCCTGGGTGCGGTCTCAAATATCACGTGTCTCCACCACCCAGTCTGCTACCCTAGAGTTGGTGGATGACACGGTCATGGGCACAGGGACACGAGGATGTTGGCCATAGTTAAGGAGGAATAGGGTCTGGCCGGTGGAATCGGCCACAGTGTTGTTCAAGGCGAACTCTGCCCACGGCAACAAGGGTGTCCAGTCAGCCTGCCTGACCGAGACAAAATGTTGGAGATATGTGACCAGAGGCACGAGAAAAAGAAATGAACGCTGAGGAGGCGGCGCCAAATTCAGAAGCTGGACATGACTGACATGTGTGAGGCTATGTGTCCAGGGTGGAAAGCCCTGCCCCCCTGACAAATATCAGGCATGTCTGACCAATTTTAAAAACGATTATTTTGGCGGTGGAATTGACGCTAAATAAAAACGCCTGCGGGGGGTGACAGGGTCCCTTTAAATAACAAAGGATGAGCGGTCACATCAGCAGGGGCCAAAAACATGTAATAACCCCAGTGACCACCGGGGGCAAAAGGTAAGCAAAAAAACTATCATAATGTAATGACACTTCTGGCCACTGGGGGCAAAAACCCATGTTAAGCCCCCAGAAGCCTGAAAATAAAGGTTTTAATGAGGGAACCCAGAATCTGACACAGATCCAAGAATTAGACTGTGACCGTACCCCTCCCTCAATGAGGGGCCTCTGGACCCTCAACACGACACTGCATACCACCTAGAGTGCAGACGCCTTGTTCCACCAGAGTTCACTTCAGCCATCATCTGACACTCCGGGTCATGGCAAGAGAGGGCAGATGGAGGTGACGATGTATGCTCCAGAGGTACCACAAATCTCCAGAGTGCCGAACTGGGGAATGAGCTAGGCCTGGGTATAACAAAGGGTAACTCAGACACTCATACAAACACGTACACACCCAGGTCCGGACCTGAACGTTTATTGTCATTTACTCTCTTGCCACTAGATGGTGAACTCACAGAACCGACAACAGAGGCGTCCCCCGTGTCGTAACACTCACACCCCCACAAGGGTCAGAGGTAACCACTCCTCTCTGACCCCCCCTCCTAAGAGGACTCCGACTCTGAGGGGTAGCTTGTGGTGAGGGTTGCGACTTACCCCTACTCCCTGGCAGCACCCCTGATGCCACTACTGGAGAAGGGGACGGGAAAATGGAGCAAATATAATCTCCCTGGTCGTCTTCCTCCACACGATCAGGAGGGGGCGGCTTCTTCGACGGTGTAGAAGTTTCGGCGTGAGCCCAGCGAACTAAATCATCAGTCTGCTCACTACAGGGACGTACCCCTTTACCTCGGGGAATACCAGGCAGCACCATGGGGACACCAACTCCTCCCACCTGCCTGGGTGCGTCCGCGTGTATGAGCAAGTCCCGCTCCCCTGCAGGGACTACAGGGGGCACATTCGCCAAAGCCGCACATTGGGGTTCTGGTTGAGCCAGAAGGGAGGCCCCAGACCAGTAACCATAACTACTGCTGCTCCAACTCACCATTCAGCTCCTCACTCTCCTCAGTGAGGACCAGCAGCAATTGATCACAGGTCTGCACTTGGCCCATGGCTCACCAGAGGAAATGAATAGGTTGGTGATAACCTGGCATGTGTACCTGTCCTGTGTGACCCGACCCTCAGATCGGTAACTGAAATAACAAGACAATGGGGAAGGGGAAACAGTTTCAACGGTGGGCCCTGCAATAGGGGACGGTGACATGGAGACCTCCTGCACTCCCCTGAGGCAGTGTCCCTAAGCACTCCTAGCGTTCCCTATACAGGCTTCTCACCTGTCGCCGAGCAGGATACCTGAGTCCCTAACTCACCCTGCACCTATCCCTTTCTAGGGAGCTCGGTGATGTGAACACTGGTCCCACCGCTGTACTAACACACACGAAGGAAAAAGGGGAAAACACCAAAACACTTATCTTTCTCTGCTGCAGTCACCAGGCAGCAGAGTGCATCACCGGATTAACTTTCAGCAGTGGCTCGACACCTCACAGCCTGCTGCTCACTTCACCGCGGTTGGAATCCACAAAGGATCTGCTATCGCCAACACCTGATGCGTTTCGAAGTACATCATACTTCTTCCTCAGGGGATGACATAAGTGAACAAATACAACTATCTCCAGTTATATACATCCAGTGTTTAAAATTTGGCGCCAATAGTAACATGTGATGCAACGAAAATGTCAAAGTTCATATAATTAGAACTATAAAAAACATGTTATTTTATCCTCATTTAGTAAAATCACTTTTCCTTTTAAATTTTATTACAGGAAAAAAAGAAGTTATATTAAAAAGGAAAGAAAAAAATATATATATGTAAAAAGAAAAACGAACTCACATTTTTGGAAAAGAAAGGATCTGAGGTCCAACATCTATACCACCACGCCAGAAGATAATTTATATTGGAAAGAAAGAATTTTTTCTTAAAAAAGTCATGCAGTATATAAAAAATATGGTTATAATAAAAATGTATCTTTTAATAAAAATGTTTAAAATGGATGATGAAAAAATAAAATATATGTATATAAAAAATGTACTTGTCATTTTATCATTTAATCATTTGATAATCAATCGGAGGTTTTTTCAGTATCTAAAAAGTGAAAGTATCAGGCACAGTTATAGGTATCAGTCTAAAGACACGGCCCCACAACAGGACCATCTCAGCAATATCGGAGAAGGACAAGATCGCCTCCCGCATCAAGTGAAAAAGAAGAAACCACAATTCAACACCAACACATTTTTTTAGGAAATAACCAATAAAAAAATCACTAAAAAATCAGAAATGATAAACATTAATTATCACACAATATTATAAAATTGCTTGAATAAAAATGCAAAAGAAATTAAAATATGATCCATCTGGACATATACTAAAAAATTATTAGAAACTAAATATATTGATTATATATCCAATTATAAAAAGACCTCAGTGATTTCGTTTAGTCCATTAGGTTTGAGAGCATTTAATCTATATATCCAGAAGACCTCTTTCCGATTTAGTTGCCCTATTCTGTCAGGATGGTCACTAGGAAAATGTTCAATTGGGCTTATTTTAAACCCATTGTAATTTTTATTATGCTTCATAGCAAAGTGTCTAGAAAGATCATGCTGCAAAAAGCCTTTTTTAATATTATGTCTATATGAGTTAACCCTTAGGTGTAGTGGCTGTGTAGTTCTCCCAATATATTGCTTTTTACACTCACACTCAATTAATTAGTCGCCGGACGGGCTGCTTGTTGTGGACCATCGGTTAGGCTACTGCAGTAAGGGAATTATCAATGCTGTGGCCGCAGCCCCTCATTCAGCAATATAAGACCCTTCTGGACTGCCAACTAGCCTCACAGCCGTACACAACGCGCTGCCACCAGTCACGGTTTACTTAATTCACAGAGTTAATTAAGATGGCCCGTGGCAAACCCCTTGAATTAGTAGCGATTATCTAAAAGAGGCGCTTAGTTCGTTTCTTAGAGCATAGAGAGAGACTAAATATTAAATCATTTATTCCCCGAAAAAAGTAGGGCAGTGGTTATACAGATAAAAGGTGCTATACAATTGAGACATAAAATATGTACAATAGACAAGTATAAAACAAAGTGGATGAAACAAAAAGAAATTACACTCACAGTTGCATATTGTTCCTTAGGCAGCCCATGCGGTGTGTGGGAGGGAGAAGGCGGAGCCACACGTCTCCACTCATCTTGGTTCTGTCAGCTCGGATGCTGTAGCTCCAACTAACTGGGATATCACAGGGAGCACCTATTGTCCAGGGTCTTGTGACCTCACGAAATGGGCGGTCTGGGAAAGTCCCACCTCCCTTACTCTCTAGGTAAAAATCTTACTAAAACTTATAATAATCATAACTTAGCGAGGGAAGCCCGCACAAACAGATATATGGCATCATTGTTTGTGGTTTGTTGAGTACAATAATTCAAGCCCAAATATGCAGTAGTTCTGATACACCGTTTAGAAGGAACCCATATCTCAGGTTTTAAAGGCCCGAGGACCTCGCAAAAGCCACCGCAGCGAAGCTGGGACCGCTCAGATCACAAAAATATGATTGTTCTGTCTCTGCTATGTATGGTTTTCGCAGTGCAGTCTCTTAAAGTTTTACTCATTCACATGTCCTGAACAAAAGATTTCCTGTGCTGTGCAGGCAGGGGGAGGGAAAATTCCACACTTACTTCGAGAGGAAGTTGCCGGTTTCAGGTTTCACAGAGCTTCATGTAAAGACACTGGTGTATGTGAAGAGAAGGGGGGTTTGCTGGTGCTGCTGCGAAGCTGGCAGTCTACATTGTCATGAATGGAGGATTTTTTAGCGTTCTAGAAACATCTTTTACAGAAAAACCCTCATACGTCTCAGACATAGTATATCACACCTCCCCCCTTAAGAGGGCGCTACGGAAGAATTACCTGTCCGTAATCGGCCATGCGCACCTCAGCGGGTTCGCACCAGCGGGACAAACCATCAGCATTGCCGTTTTCACTGCCCTTCCTGTGTTTACAGTAAAGTGGTACTGTTGAAGGGCAAGGCTCCAGCGGAGCAATCTTCCATTGGTTCCAGACACTGTGTGTAACCAGCTCAGAGGGTTTTGGTCGGTTACCACCGTGATAGCGCGCCCTTACAGGTAGGGCTGCAAACGTTGCAGTGCCCACACCATGGCCAGACAGTGCCCACACCATGGCCAGACACTCCTTCTCGATGGTGGAGTATGCCACTTCCCTCGGCAAAAGTTTCCGGCTCAGGTACAACACGGGGTGTTCCTGGTTTCCCGAGTCGACCTGGCTGAGCACAGCACCAAGGCCAAACTCGCTGGTGTCGGTCTGTACCAGAAATGGGTGACTACTGTCGACTGCTCTCAACACTGGAGAGCTGCACAGGGCTGCTTTCAAAGCTTGGAAAGCTGCCTCACAGTCATCTGTCCAGTTGACTGTTTGGGGTAGCCTCTGCTTGGTGAGGTCAGTCAAGGGTTTTGCAAGGTTGCTATAGTCCTGTACGAACTGCCTATAGTACCTGCAGTGCCCAAGAAGGACTTCACCTGTTTCTTGGTCCTGGGGGTGGGCCAGGACACGATTGCGTCCACTTTTCCTGGCTCCAGACTCATGAAACCCCCACCTACCCGGTGCCCCAGGCAGTGGACCTCGCGCATGCCCATCTGGCATTTTCCCGGCTTGATAGTCAGGCCTGCCTGGTGAAGACGCTTGAGCACCTCCTGGAGATGCTGAAGGTGTTCCTCCCAGCTGGAGCTGAAGATGGCAATATCGTCTAAGTATGCCACCGCGTACTCCTCCAGTCCCCGAAGCAGGTGGTTGACCAGCCGCTGGAAAGTGGCAGGGGCATTCTTCATGCCGAAGGGCATGACTGTGGACTCGTACAGTCCAAAGGGGGTGATAAAGGAGGATTTCTCCTGCGCCTCAGGGCTCAGGGGAATCTGCCAGTATCCCCGACTCAAATCCATGATGGATATGTACCTTGCTTTTGCCAGCCGCTCAGACAGATCCTCGATGCGCAGCATCGGGTGGGCATCAGAGGTGGTGATGGCGTTGAGAACCCTGTAGTAGTGTTGAGCATTCCGATACTGCAAATATCGGATATCGGCCGATATTCTCTGTATCGGAATTCCGATACCGAGTACCGATATTTTTTCAATATCGGATATTGGAATCGGAAGTTGCCATAATGCAAAGAGGCTCTGATTGGCTGCCGAAATGACGTCATCATGATGCGCAGTCTGTGCGCATCATGATGCGCCATCAGTTCGGGCCTTCCGGGGGGTCTGTGCCGACTGCCCGGGGGTCTGTACCGGCCTGCCCAGGGGTCTGTACCGGCCTGCCGGGGGGCTGTGCCGGCCTGCCAGTGGTCTGTGCCGACTGTCCGGGGCTCTGTGCAGGCTGCGGGGGTCTGTACCGGCCTGCCGGGTGGTCTGTGCCGACTGTCCAGGGGTCTGTGCCGACTGTCCAGGGGTCTGTGCAGGCATCATCCGATGGGACTACAAGTCCCATCGGGCGATGCCTGCTACCATGACGGTGATTGACAATGATGGGACAGTAGTAGTCCCATCATCCGGCTAATGTGTTGAATGTAAAAAAAAATAAATAAATTACATACTACATACATGCTACATACATGCAACATACATACTACATACATGCTACATACATACAACATATATACATATATATACTACATGCATGCAACATATATACTACATATATACTACATGCATGCAACATACATACAACATATATACTACATGCATGCAACATGCATACTACATATACCACATATATACTACATGCATACTACATATATACCACATGCATGCAACATACATATATACTACATGCATGCAACATACATATATACAACATATATACTACATGCATGCAACATGCATACTACATATATACCATATATACTACATGCATGCATCATACATATATACTACATATATACTACATGCAACATACATACTACATATATACCACATGCATGCGACATGCATACTACATATATACTACATATATACTACATGCATGCAACATTCATATATACTACATATATACCACATGCATGCAACATGCATACTACATATATACCACATGCATGCAACATGCATACTACATATATACTACATGTATGCAACATACATACATATTACAACATATATACTACATGCATGCAACATGCATACAACATATATACTACATATATACTACATGCATGCAACATACATATATACTACATGTATACCACATGCATGCAACATGCATACTACATATATACTACATATATGTGAGAAATTTCCCACGCAGCTTTTGCCATGAAGTGAGACTAGGGACTTTTTTTTTTACAGTGGCGGAGGAATACAGTGCGGAAGGATACCTACCTCCTGTCTTTGGATTCCTGGAGCCCGTAGAGAATGGTAGCATCAGCTGATGCTGCTGTTCTCCACGCAAGATCATCGTGGGACACTTGTGGACTTCTGCAGATCAGGGGTAAGTATATTGGTGGTTTGTTATTTTAATATTTATTCCACAGATGGCTTCGGGGATCAAAGTGACAAGTGATGGTGAGTATGTACTCTATGTCTATATGTATGTATTGTATGAATGTATTGTATGTAGTATATATGTATGTTGCATGCATGTAGTATATATGTAGTGTATATGTAGTATGCATGTTGCATGCATGTGGTATATATGTAGTATGTATTGTGGTGTAATGACTACTGTGTCCGCTAGGGGGCGCTGTGTGGATGTCCCAAGAGAGAGGATGAGTGGCAGAATACTGAGTGGCCATTGTGTATCTCAAAGTGGGTGGCTTTGAGATGAAGGCTTGGTCATATGCTGATCAGCAGAGCTGATCTCTCGTGCCTTTGTGTTAGGGAGAAGCCTTCAGGCAGCTGGAGAGATGGGCGGGTTCTAGCTGCCTACAAATCCACCCAGGGGTGTGTCTGATAACACCTATAGGAAAAAGCTATGTGTGTGAAGGACCTGTGATGAGGTCATAGCCATGTGACCCAGTGGGCGTGGCTACGGACCATATAACGTAGCCAGGGTAGGTCACAAGGGTGAATGCAGGGACCTGGTTGGTCCAGAGCGGAAGGTCCCGTGAGGAGAGTTGTCTCCTGGATCACAGTGTTAAGGGGAAAATATACGGCATATGAATATATACAAGAATCAAAACTGTACCACTATATGGACGCTTTGCTGATCATGTTGCTTTAAGATATTTCTGATTCTCTAAGATATTTCTGATTTTCTGTTAATTGTTTCTGTATGATATCACCCACCTAAGCTTCATTTAATATTTAATGAACTGGGTGGATTAGGGTGGATCGGGCTAGAAAACAATACTTATGTACATAAGTATTGTGTAGCGATATGAGAACAGTATGAGAACAGTAAATATTAACGTGGAAACGTACATAATGATTGTGTAGCGGTATGGGAACGACAAATAGTAACCTGGAAACGTACCCATGATGTAATAACACAAACTCTGTATAAAAGCTGTTCATTTTTGGATTAAAGACAGAGAAGAATCATACTGACACGATACACCTTGTCTTGTGTATTCTTTTCTCCGTGCACGTAAAATCTCTACCAAAGATCCAATTTGGCCACAGACAATTAAGACGGGCCACACCTTAGTGCGGCAGAATCAACAGTTGGCGCTCAAACAGTGGGGCTCAGGACGATACCAGACGATCACAGCCGCAACAAAATCTCCCCCCAGGACGGACGTCTTTCCAGCGGGACGAGACTGCAGCTCGAGACCTGGTGAGAAAATATAACATCTTACCTACCCTTCTGTATTCACGTCCGGCTGGGAGGAGATAGTTGGCTGTCTTCTCTGAACCCTTAAACTGACCACGTTTGAAAGTCCTGAGCCTACGGACCCGGTCAGGTATATAATTCCTTAATTGTCTGTGTGTATTATCCGGTCTAACCAATTCGGAGGGTGTATCTAGAATCCATCTAGTATCTGATAAAAACTATTTCATACTGCACTAGGGCTACTAGAAGCATACAGAGCAGAGTACAAAGGGGGTGTTCACACTGGGTTATCACCCTGGTTCCGACCTTAGAAGGTCGAAGAAGTTATGTATATATTATATATATACACACATATAGGTGCTCACGTCCGGCCATACGCCCACAGTATAAACTGGGCCCGGTGACGTGAATGACACGGCATATACATATTTTTAAGGAAAGAGGTGATTACTAATTTTTCCCCCCTCTGCTGAAATATCAACCACCTATCTAGAGGTGATTACCACTATTTACTATACCTAAAGTGACAAAAAGCCCAGCCCTAGTTGCCTTGGTAACAAAAGAACAGTGAAAGGGATAAGGAATACATTCATAATAGATTTTTTTTCTAATGTTTGAAGTATTGATGCATTGTTGAGACACGCCTGTCCGCAGCTCTCATATTGAATATCCTGCCATACTGGTTAGACTGCTATTTCAGCTGCATTTCCTGAATCCAAAGTGTTTAACAATCCCGCTACATTATCTGTATTCAGTCCGGAGGATATAAAATATAGAGTGTAATAAGTTGTTTTATAGTATACATATATATCCCTTCAAGCATATTTATAATTACGGTAATCTAAAAGTTTAATTGTCTGCCTTATCTGCTTTGCCTCTCTCTATATACTGTATGTTGTGAAATTAGAGAATTGGATAAACTGGTTTTGTTCTGCATACTATAATTATAAGGTTAGTTGTTAAAAAAATTTGTTCAGGTAGAAAGAGAATTACTTGAATGGTAATTGCTTGATTTGTACAGATATCTCTGTGAGATCCGAGGTCTATTGTTACTTTTTAGTTATTGTTTTACTAATGTCACTACATTTCTCTATGAGATGGTTTTCTTTGAAAGGTTTTAGAGCGAAAGTTTTGAGGAAACAGAAATTTTAACAATTTATAAGGTATTTTTATACTACGCAGTTTCTGGATACACGAGATTTGTGAAATACTCTGGTGTTAGTTGTTGGTTAATTCCCTATATTACTGTGTTCAAGATAGCTAGACATCACTATGTTCACTGAAGACCCCTTTACTCGGACATAAGGAGTACATACAGCTTTTACAGTCACATATCCCACTGTTCATAACCCCGTGAGAATTTGTTTTAAGACGCACACATACATATGTTTTTCAGATATACTCAGAATTCAGATGATTGAATGGGTGGGAGCAGTCAGTCAATATCTATAAGACAGATATGACCCATAGTGGAGTGAGAAAGAAAATGTACGTTAAGAAACCCTCCGATCACGAGGGGAGGAGCATTAGATAAGAAGGGATAGAAGAATGTGTTACTGAGTGGAGAGCAGCGTCCCAGCCTCAGGTATTATGAGGTGTTACAGGACCCTGAAGAATTTTATAAGATGGCAGAGGAAGTTAGGAAAAAAGGGATGAGGAGAGGAATATAACAAGATTGCTGAATTTTGTGCAAAACAAATATTTACACAGGAAGATGTCAGTTGCAATATCTGCATTACATTCATTTATACTTCTATATACATTCCCGATGACTGGACGTGTGCCAGCTGTCAAACGCAGAATATCGTGAGACTTGTTCTGACTGTCAGATGAGCAACCCAAAGAGCCGTACCTTCTTTCCAACTATTTATATAGACGGCACGTCTTATGCTACATCCTGTCCAGCATCCATTATAGTTTTATTAATTAATGTAGTTTATGAAAAGAATAATGAAGAAAAAGATGAATATGACATGGAGGTATATAATTAAACAGAACAGGAAGAGACAGGAAATAAATAGCTCAGACTGATAATCTACAGTATTTATCGTTATATGGTGAGGGGACATAATTATCATCATCATCATCATCTTTTAAGCCTCAAAGCTCATTCTTTTGTACACAATCTACTCCACACAAGGACTCCTGGAAATACCAGGAGACAGATACCCTAGTAAGCAGCTTGCCAGACCCCCCATTCTCCAGGATGTCATGCAGGGAAAAGGAGAACCTGTGGATAGTTTCTTCCACCGATGTAACAAAAAGTTTCTGGATCTCAGATTTGAAATGCAAATTAGTTCCCAGTTGGAAGAAGCTTGACACCCACCAACATCGAGCTCCAGATTTTAATAGGGTAATGGCATACTGAGTCCACAACCCATGAAAGTACGTATTCTCTTACAGCTCGCCCCCCCCACAAAAATACAATGGAGAAACAACATCTCTCACCCAGACAGAGGTTGAGGATACTCCTCTCAAATTCCTGGTGGGTCCCGATGCAATCAGAAGATTGATCAGGGACATTGATCTACTTGCTGAAGAAGTATGTAGTCTTTTCTTTTTTTTTTACAGGACACATCTGTAGATCATGTGGGCGTTGAACTAATGGCACTGATCCCAGACTCAATATTGGCAGGCTGAAAATCCAGTTTGTAAAGGTGGGGCAGAAGCCAGTAGCCCAGCTGCCAAGGAAATTGCAATATTTACCCTCCATTTCATAATTTGCAATTATTTCTATGATGTTATGGATAATACATGACTTATGTGCTGTCAATGAAGTTATAGTACTGAACACATCTATGGTACCAAACCCACACACTATGTTTTGTTTTTATCAATTCTATTTATTTTTCTATGGTTCACGGTGATTGACCTGGCCAATGCTTTCTTCAGTTTATTTCTACATGCTGCAAGCCAGTACCTGTTTGTTTTCACATGAGGGCCAGCAATATATTTGGACTATGATGTCTCAAGGGGCACAGTATAGCCTCTCTATGTTCACCCGAGCCATGACCACGGTCCTGCAGCCCTGGAAGAGGATACATCCCACAGCCACTTTTTTTTTACAATACATATGGATGACCTCCGACCCTGACTGAAGACAGCCAAACCAATACTGCTCTTCTACACATACAACCTTTTTATAATTATTTCAAGACTTTCCAAGAAGGTATCAGTGTGTTTTATATGCTAAATTGCAATCACATTTTCACAGCTCTAGGACTGCCACGCTATACTGAACTGTTTTGTCTGTTTGTCATGAAGAAGCCTGACCATGTAAATGGAGTCCTAACACAGCTTCCCGGAGGAAGACAATGCCCTCCTGGCTTCTACTCTCCAAAACCTGACCAAGTGACTCGTGAAGTCCAAACCTGCATGAGAACCGTGTTTGCAACCCACCTGTGCTGGATAAAGCTTCTGATATTTCTGTCTGCAATGCCCTACTCTGCTCCCAGACAACGTCACCATCTCCAGATGTGCTGTCCATAATCCAGCTACTCTTCTACCTCTGCCAAAGGGGGGAGGAAGATGGAGGATGAAAGCCACATCTCTGACACATTAGTGGAAGAGGTAGTCGACTCTGAAATGGCTGAACGCGATTGTCTTGCTGTCATGAGGCAAGAGAACACCTGGAAGATCCTGACCTGATGCTCTTTGTGGATAGACCAAGGTATGCAGACCAAGAAGGCCGTTCGCACACTGGTATAGCAGTAGCCACAGAAGTAACTTGCTGCCAGCAAAACCACTGCCTACATCCAAAGGCAGGACTGCGCGCCTTGACAGAAGCATACGAGAGGTCCACTCAACATGAAGCTGTCAAGATCAATCTGGAGGGAAAGAGGCTTCATCACGGCTAACGGAACGCCAGTCTGACACCACAAAGCCATACAAGAATTAATGGAGTCCTTGTTGATGCCAGGAAGAGTTGTGGTGGTAAAAGTAAAAGCACACACACTGGAGACACTTCAAGGGAAGCAGTGGGCAACAGACTAGCTGAAGTAACAGCAAAAGAAGCAGCAGTAATACCGGTTGACACGGAAACAGAGGAAAAGGAATAACCCTGGAAAAAGATGTTCTGACACTCCAGAAACAAGTATCCAAGGAAGAAAAGAAGAAATGGACCTAAGATGAAGTTATACAGGATGAAATATGCCTAAGGATGAACAAGGAAAATTTAAGGCCTCGAACAAAACTCTACATATTTGATGCTATACAGGAAACAGGGAAGTCATAGCATAAGAGTTTAGTCTTTCCCTTGGGTCACATACACGCACAAGTATAATTGCCTATATGTAGACTAAGTTTAAAAACATGTGACTAAAATGCATTTTCGAGTCTTTTCATCCATCCCAGAACCTGAGGACATAGGAGCCCACCAGATCCTGCCCGGTGACTGAGTCCTCATCACCAAGAGGTTCAACAGACGTACCCTTGAACCTAGAGATGACAGCCTGTTCCAAGTCCTGTCAACTATCGCAGCAGTCCATGGGTCCTCGCTTCCCACTGCAAGGAGATGCCGGATCCAGAGTCCAGTAGCGGCTGCCACTCTTCATCCATCTGGCACTTATCCTTTTTCCTAGCTCAAGGGGTAGTCAGTCACCAAGGGGTAGTCACTCATGAGAAGGGCATACTGACTTTCTGGTATAATGTCTCCACCCCAAGAGTAACATATCAATTTGACTACTGTCTCACAATAAGAATGTCCAGGCCCCATGGCACAGTTTCATATCAGGTTTAATACACAATTCATCTGTGTCACTACTGCTGAAATAGGGGAAGGTTCAAACTGGGAGGATTAGTCTCTTGTTGGGTGGCACACTGGTGAAAGTGACTGGAGACATCAACCAGCCCAGGCCCTACAGCGAAGGGACAAATGGGGAATAAGCCTATTAAGTCGCATGACCCTGTCCAAAGCCCATTTTAAGGGTCAGAGTGGCCTTCCAGATTCAATACTCCCTGTCACTGCCACTCACTGCCCCAAGGAGGGATGCATAGTTCTGTACCTTACTATTGACAACCCTTCAGAGTATGAGCAAGGGTTATATGTACTAGGCTCAAGTACTAAACTTGGGAGGGAAAATGGTGACACAAAAGGTAAATTTTGGCTAAGAAGCATAGATACCAGTGGGGGCACACAGGGAGCACCTGACAAATTCAAAGTCGAGAACGAGACAATAGTTGTGTTTAAACCCACCATCCCCGTAAATAAGAATGCAAAGCGGATAAACTATTTATACAATAATCAACAACGGTTTATAAAATACACTGGGGATGCCATAAAGGCAATTATTGACCCATTAAGTTTGCAAAAGTTATTTTATGTCCTTTGATCATATTTTCTTTAATTCTATGCTGCATAGTGCCATGCCTTAAGAAAATGATGATGAAAACTATGGAAACCACAGTGATGACCATGCATGCCGATTTCGAAGATCCCCTGTATGAAAGATGTCCCAATGAAAACATGCAAGCACCACCTCCGGAATATGCCTGCTTGAAGCAAACCAACGAGGGAAAGTCCAGGATCTGACTTCCTCCTGTGCAAAGTCCGTTAGGAGGGGGTCCATCTACTAGAGATGGGTCGTCTCGTATATACGGTGAAGATTAGTTAGCTAGGTTCCAGCATTGTTGAGATAGGTAGGCCGGGAGGACAGATCGATAGGTTCGACGAGATTAGGATTTTGATTTTGCATATCTCCAAAGGAGGGACTGTTAAGGGGTGAATATATGGCACATGAATATATACAAGAATCAAAACTGTATCACTATATAGTGGCTTTGTAGAATATTAGGATCATGTTGCTTTAAGATACTTCTGGCTTTCTGCTGAATTATTTCTGTGCATGACCCACCTAGGCTTCATATAATACCGCAATACTGGGTGGATCGGGCTAAAGAACAATACTTATGTACACGGTGATTATGTAGCATATGGGAACAGTAAACAGTAACTCAGAAACGTACATAGTGATATGTAGCGGCATGGGAACGGTAAATACTAACTTAGAAATGTACCCATGATGTAATAACACAAACTCTGTATAAAAGCTGTTCATTTTTGGATTAAAGACAGAGAAGAATCATATTGACATGATACACCTTGTCTTGTGTATTCTTTTCTCCGTGCACGTAAAATCTCTACCAAAGATCCAATTTGGCCACAGACAATTAAGACGGGCCACACCCTAGTGCGGCAGAATCAACACATCGAGCTTGCCTAGGAGTCAGTCTTTTCGCTGATTCGATATATGCCGAATTTTTGTGATCTGTGATCACAGTAACAGGGTGAGCTGCCCCTTCCAAAAAGTGCCTCCATTCTTCGAATGCCAACTTGACCGCAAGAAGTTCTCTATTGCCCACGTCATTGTTTCGCTCGGCGGGAGAGAACTTCTAGGATAAGAAAGCATTGTTGTAATAGTTTTAATAAAGGGCGCAGTACTATCATTAAATAATAAACAAAATATCAATGGGGTGCAAAACCTAGTCAGTATATCAACACGGAAAAATGGAAGAGAAAAGACTAGACTAATAATGGTATGCACAACCACGAGAGTAAAGCTATGAAAAAGCTTCATTACACCTCAGACAAAACAAACATTAAAATCAATTAAAATGGATACATAACAAGAGAGCAACATCCCCTTGTGAAAAGTCAATAGATGTAATACTGTACATACATGAAAGGCATATACTAATAGCAATGCATAATATATCCGAACAATAATTGTTATAATTAGAAAAATATATTGCTCAACCCTTAAATGTGCAGACCTAACAATAGTTCCAGGAGCATAAAAACCGCATGAAAAGTGCTATAAGCCCCAGATTCAATGATCGTAATCCCTAAATACAGGCTAGAGACTGGTCAATGTCTATACATAATGAGGATAAATAAATCACCAAAAACCAGAGATATCTGATAACCACCAGAAAAAGTAGACACACAACCTGATGAAAGGCAGCCTAGTACGGGTGGAGAAAGGAGGCATGATAGCCAAAAAGGAATACAAGCAATGCCAGTCACAATGCCAGCTCAAAAAGGCTTATAATAAAGCCATATAAATGTAGATGTGCAGAGAGGAAGGGAAAGGGGGGTGGGGAGAAGACCCCACGCGTATCGCTGCTCTCAGGAGCTTCGTCAGGGGAAGTGAGTATGAAGTGATTATATTGCATATAAATACATGAACCAATCAAATTAAAGACATACCGGTGTGGTGTCATGGTGTCACGCTCACCTGTTGTAGCTGTCAGGAGTGGCGTGACAGGCGAGCGTCAGCGGGCCCTGAAGATGCTGAGACTCCAGGGGAAGCTAAGTCTTGGTGGCCGGGCAGGGGCGCAAAAACGGTCACAGGACCTGCGGGAGGGGAGGAGCGATGGAGAGGCACTCAGTACCCGCAGGACCTTCCACCATGTGACCGCTTGTCAGAGGAGGCTTACCCCCGGGAAGCAGTGGTGACAGGCAGAAGACTAAGTCACACAGGGGCTGAGCAACGGTGATAGTCAGATAAAGCAGGGGGACATACACAAATCTAGCAACGCAGTACAGACTCAGAATGGCAGAGGATCGTCAGGTGCAGCAGAGGGTCAGACACGGGTCGGGCAACGCAGTAAAGAATCAGGATGATAGAGAGCATTCAGGGGAAGCAGAGGGTCATACACGGGTCGAGCAGTAGAGTACCAAATCGGAAACCAAGAGATGTAAACCAAGTCCAGAACAGATCATACACCAAACAACGTATGAGAACAGGCGAGAGGCACTAGCGATGCAGGGTCGGGCACACTCTAGTTAGGAGTATAAACGACAGGGAGGGGTGCTCACCTAAGGCTATAAAAACCCTCCCTGGCATCAAAGAGAGGCTCTCCCTATTAACCCCTGCACCATCTGTCCAGAATAACTCATGACAGTACCCCTCTTTCAACGGGGGGCCTCCGGACCCCAGGCCTCCCTGGGTATCGCGCATGATACGCCCTGACCAGACGATCTGCGTGCACTGACCTGGCCGGTACCCATGATCGATCCTCTGGACCATACCCCTTCCAATGGACGAGATACTGCAGAGAACCACGAACCCATCGAGACTGCACAATGTTTTGTACCTCAAATTCCAGATGACCTTCCACCAATACCGGGGGCGGTAACGGTGTGGGTTCTTCCCTCACTGACCCTACCGGTTTGAGTAAGGATCTATGAAAAACGTTATGCAATTTCAAAGAAGACGGAAGGAGCAAGCGATAAGCCACCGGGTTAATCACATAGGGACCAAGGAATTTGGGGCCCAACTTCGCGGACGGCAGTTTTAAAGTTATGCTTCATGTCGAGAGCCATACCTTATCCCCACAGTGTAGGGTCTGACCCGGATCCCTCTTATTATCAGCAAAGTGTTTGTACTTTTCCTGCGCCTTCCCAATACTTGCTCGAACCTTAGCCCACAGATCACCAATCTGTCTGACCGAATCTTCGGCCCCCGGATAGTTTGAATCCAAACGTGAAATCTCACCAAAATGCGGGTTTAATCCCAGATTAATGAAAAAAAGATGACCTACCAGTGGATTGATTAATCCGATTATTAAAAGCGAACTCCACCAAGGGCAATGCGTCACACCAGTCATCTTGCAATGTTGAAGTCAAACACCGGAGGATTTGTTCCAATGACTGATTGGTGCGCTCCGTTTGTCCATTGCTCTCCGGGTGGTATGCTGAGGAGAAAGACAGAGAAATCCCCAACTTCCTACAAAAAGCTTGCCAAAATTTTGCTATAAATTGTGTCCCCCTATCGGACACAATATTAGTAGGTACCCCATGGAGACGAATGATTTGGGAAAGAAAATGCTTAGAAAGAACCTCGGCTGAGGGTAGTTTGGCCATGGGTACGAAATGTGCCATTTTTGAGAATCTATCCACGACTACACAGATCACCGTGTTACCCCGGGATGGAGGGAGATTGGTGATGAAGTCCATGGACAGATGAGTCCATGGTTTTCTCGGAATTGGTAAAGGTACCAATTCCCCGGCCGGCCGGAAATGAGAGCTCTTAGAACGGGCGCAAACCCCACAGGCTGTGACATGCTCCTTAATTTCTGCAGACATAGATGGCCACCAAAACACTCTTTTTACTGCCTCACATGTGGCCGCAATACCTGGGTGAGCACCCAACTTAGAGTCATGAAACTCCCGTAACAACTCAGAACGTAGATGATGTGGTACAAACAATCTATGAGGAGGCTTGGCCCTTGGAGCTAAAGATTGAGCCCCCACAATCTCTCGCTCCAATTCTGACGATAGCTCTGCTATAACCACCCCGGGTTGAAGAATGGATGACGGTGGCTCGGGGGCAGACACTGGTTCAAAACTTCGTGACAAAGCATCCGCTTTTACGTTCTTAGATCCAGGCCGGAAGGTAATAGAGAACTGAAACCGAGAAAAAAAAAGTGACCACCGGGCCTGTCTGAGAGTCAATCTTTTCGCTGTTTTAATGTATTCCAGATTTTTGTGGTCAGTGATGACCGTAATTGGATGTTCTGCCCCCTCCAAAAAATGCCTCCATTCTTCAAACGCCAGCTTTATTGCCAGGAGCTCCCTATTTCCCACATCGTAATTTCTCTCCACCGGAGAGAATTTTTTGGAGAAAAATGCACAGGGTCTGAGATTAGTCAGAGTAGCTGGTCACTGAGACAAAACAGCCCCCACCCCCACCTTGGAAGCATCGACCTCCACAACAAAAGGTATGTTGATCCCTATGGATTCTGCCACACTATGGTGTGGCCCGTCTTAATTGTCTGTGGCCAAATTGGATCTTTGGTAGAGATTTTACGTGCACGGAGAAAAGAATACACAAGACAAGGTGTACCACGTCAATATGATTCCTCTCCTCATCCCTTTTTTCCTAACTTCCTCTGCCTTCTTATAAAATGCTTCAGGGTCCTGTAACACCTCATAATACCTGAGGCTGGGACGCTGCTCTCCACTCAGTAACACATTCTTCTATCCCTTCTTATCTAATGCTCCTCCCCTCGTGATCGGAGGGTTTCTTAACGTACATTTTCTTCCTCACTCCACTATGGGTCATATCTGTCTTATAGATATCGACTGACCGCTCCCACCCATTCTATCATCTGAATTCTGAGTATATCTGAAAAAACATATGTATGTGTGCGTCTTGAAACAAATTCTCACGGGGTTATGAACAGTGGGATATGTGACTGTAAAAGCTGTATGTACTCCTTATGTCCGAGTAAAGGGGTCTTCAGTGAACATAGTGATGTCTAGCTATCTTGAACACAGTAATATAGGGAATTAACCAACAACTAACACCAGAGTATTTCACAAATCTTGTGTATCCAGAAACTGCGTAGTATAAAAATACTAAATAAATTGTTGAAATTTCTGTTTCCTCAAAACATTCGCTCTAAAACATTGCAAAGAAAACATCTCATAGAGAAATGTAGTGACATTAGTAAAACAATAACTAAAAAGTAACAATAGACCTCGGATCTCACAGAGATATCTGTACAAATCAAGCAATTACCATTCAAGTAATTCTCTTTCTACCTGAAAGAACTAACCTTATAATTATAGTATGCAGAACAAAACTAGTTTACCAATTCTCTAATTTCACAACATATATATATATATATATATACACACACACACATAGAATGCATTCAAAAATTTTAACCACATGCTAGTACGCCTCCTGCCGGCAAATCATACACACTACAAAAGACAAAAGACAATAAATTTAAAACTGGTACTGACATCAAATGCTGCGAATCCTTGACACCAAAACAATTCGCAATTTACCTATCCATAGGCCAGCCTGATTTGTAGAGGTGAAAAATCTACACCTGGGCAAACCATACTTTTCAGGGAGAGAGCAATCACTCAGTCACATCAACACGGTAATTGAAATTACCCTTCCACCCATATAACTTATGAACCTATGCTGCAGCTAAAACACCATCACCTTAGCCAGGTGATGTCCGGTGGGAACAACGCAAGAAGTCACCAACCACTTAGAGGTTGGAAAATCACTCAGAGTAATCAAGCCCCTACTCCCACTTGCCCACTGGGAGAGACACAGTTCAGACTTCTGCGATCATCGGTCAAGCCGAGATCAGGACCGGAACCAGAGTGACAGTGAATTTGCTCAGTACGTCTCCCTATCTATATTTTTTTTCCCTTTTCAGGCTGGCTGAGGTAACAATCACGTATGCAAACAACCAAAACAGCAAAGCAGACAGGCAAAGCAGATAAGGCAGACAATTAAACTTTTAGATTACCGTAATTATAAATATGCTTGAAGGGTTACTGTGTGTATACTTTAAAACAACTCATTACACTCTATATTTTATATCCTCCGGACTGAATACAGATAATGTAGCGGGATTGTTAAACACTTTGGATTCAGGAAATGCAGCTGAAATAGCAGTCTAACCAGTATGGCAGGATATTCAATATGAGAGCTGCGGACAGGCGTGTCTCAACAATGCATCAATACTTCAAAACATAAAAACTATTATGAATGTATTCATTATCCCTTTCACTGTTCTTTGTTACCAAGGCAACTAGGGCTGGGCTTTTTGTCACTTTAGGTGTAGTAAATAGTGGTAATCACCTCTAGATAGGTGGTTGATATTTCAGCAGAGGGGGAAAAATTAGTAATCACCTCTTTCCTTAAAAATGTATATACCGTGTCATTCACGTCACCGGGCCCAGTTTATACCGTGGGCGTATGGCCGGACGTGAGCACCTATATGTATATATCTGATATACAGTCATGGCCAAAAGTATTGACACCCCTGCAATTCTGTCAGATAATACTCAGTTTCTTCCTGAAAATGATTGCAAACACAAATTCTTTGGTATTATTATCTTCAATTAATTTGTCTTAAATGAAAAAACACAAAAGAGAATGAAGCAAAAAGCAAAACATTGATCATTTCACACAAAACTCCAAAAATGGGCCAGACAAAAGTATTGGCACCCTCAGCCTAATACTTGGTTGCACAACCTTTAGCCAAAATAACTGCGACCAACCGCTTCCGGTAACCATCAATGAGTTTCTTACACTGCTCTGCTGGAATTTTAGACCATTCTTCTTTGGCAAACTGCCCCAGGTCCCTGATATTTGAAGGATGCCTTCTCCAAACTGCCATTTTTAGATCTCTCCACAGGTGTTCTATGGGATTCAGGTCTGGACTCATTGCTGGCCACCTTAGAAGTCTCCAGTGCTTTCTCTCAAACCATTTTCTAGTGCTTTTTGAAGTGTGTTTTGGGTTATTGTCCTGCTGGAAGACCCATGACCTCTGAGGTAGACCCAGCTTTCTCACACTGGGCCCTAAATTATGCTGCAAAATTTGTTGGTAGTCTTCTGACTTCATAATGCCATGCACACGGTCAAGCAGTCCAGTGCCAGAGGCAGCAAAGCAACCCCAAAACATCAGGGAACCTCCGCCATGTTTGACTGTAGGGACCGTGTACTTTTCTTTGAATGCCTCTTTTTTCTCCTGTAAACTCTATGTTGATGCTTTTGCCCTAAAAGCTCTACTTTTGTCTCATCTGACCAGAGAACATTCTTCCAAAATGTTTTAGGCTTTTTCAGGTAAGTTTTGGCAAACTCCAGCCTGGCTTTTTTATGTCTCGGGGTAAGAAGTGAAGTCTTCCTGGGTCTCCTACCATACAGTCCCTTTTCATTCAGATGCCGACGGATAGTACGGGTTGACACCGTTGTACTCTCGGACTGCAGGGCAGCTTGAACTTGTTTGGATGTTAGTCGAGGTTCTTTATCCAACATCCGCACAATCTTGCATTGAAATCTCTTGTCAATTTTTCTTTTCCGTCCACATCTAGGGAGGTTAGCCACAGTGCCATGGGCTTTACACTTCTTGATGACACTGCGCACGGTAGACACAGGAACATTCTGGTCTTTGGAGATGGACTTGTAGCCTTGAGATTGCTCATGCTTCCTCACAATTTGGTTTCTCAAGTCCTCAGACAGTTCTTTGGTCTTATTTCTTTTCTCCATGCTCAATGTGGTACACACAAGGACACAGGACAGAGGCTGAGTCAACTTTAATCCATGTCAACTGGCTGCAAGTGTGATTTAGTTATTGCCAACACCTGTTAGGTGCCACAGGTAAGTTACAGGTGCTGTTAATTACACAAATTAGAGAAGCATCACATGATTTTTCGAACAGTGCCAATACTTTTGTCCACCCTCTTTGTTTTGTTTGGTGTGGAATTATGTCCAATTTGGCTTTAGGACCATTCTTTTTGTGTTTTTTCATTTAAGACAAATTAAATGAAGATAATAATACCAAAGGATTTGTGTTTGCAATCATTTTCAGGAAGAAACTGAATATTATCTGACAGAATTGCAGGGGTGTCAATACATTTGGCCATGACTGTATATACCTATATATATAACTTCTTCGACCGTCTAAGGTCGGAACCAGGGTGATAACCCAGTGTGAACACCCCCTTTGTAATCTGCTCTGTTTTGTTTCTAGTAGCGCTAGTGCAGTATGAAATAGTTTTTATCAGATACTAGATGGATTCTAGATACACCCTCCGAATTGGTTAGACAGGACAATACACACAGACAATTAAGGAATTATATACCTGACCGGGTCCGTAGGCTCAGGACTTTCAAACGTGGTCAGTTTAAGGGTTCAGAGAAGACAGCCAACTATCTCCTCCCAGCCGGACGTGAATACAGAAGGGTAGGTAAGATGATATATTTTCTCACCAGGTCTCGAGCTGCAGCCTCGTCCTGCTGGAAAGACGTCCGTCCTGGGGGAGATTTTGTTGCGGCTGTGATCATCTGGTATGGTCCTGAGCCCCACTGTTTGAGCGCCAACTGTTGATTCCTATGGATTCTGCCGCACTAGGGTGTGGCCCGTCTTAATTGTCTATGGCCAAATTGGATCTTTGGTAGAGATTTTACGTGCACGGAGAAAAGAATACACAAGACAAGGTGTATCATGTCAATATGATTCTTCTCTGTCTTTAATCCAAAGTGAGCAGCTTTTATACAGATATTGTGTTATCTCATCGTGTTACATCATGGGTACATTTCTAAGTTACTATTTACCGTTCCCATGTCGCTACATATCACTGTTCCCATATCATATGTACGTTTCTGAGTTACTGTTTACTGTTCCCATATGCTACATAATCACCGTGTACATAAGTATTGTTCTTTAGCCCGATCCACCCTAATCCACCCAGTATTGCGGTTTTACATGAAGCCTAGGTGGGTCATGCACAGAAATAATTCAGCAGAAAATCAGAAGTATCTTAAAGCAACATGATCCTAATATTTAGCAAAGCGTCTATATAGTGGTACAATTTTGATTCTTGTATATATTCATGTGCCATATATTCTCCCCTTAACACCCTGGTCCGAGATAATCTCCCGGGGAAATCCAACCCGTGAGAAAACCTGGAGCATGGCGGCCGCCACTGTCTCTGCCAGTATGTTAGGTTACGCAACCGCCTCTGGATACCGTGTGGCATAATCTACCACTGTAAATATATACTTTTTCCCGGACGGACTGGGTTTGGCTAACGGCCTTATCAGATCGACCGCTACTCGGCTAAATGGTTCCTCCACAATGGGGAGGGGGCGTAATTTGGCCTTGCATCGATCCCCCCTCTTGCCAATGCGCTGACAACTGTCACAGGTCTGGCAGTACTGACGAACATCATAGGTTACCCCCGGCCAAAAGAAGTTGTGTGTCAGACGATGCCTGGTGCGACTGACGCCGAAGTGCCCGGCCAAGGGTATATCATGAGAGATTCGCAGTAACTCCTGCCTATACTTCTTGGGAACTACCAGCTGTTGTTTTATAGTGGGGCTTGTCCATGTGTGGTGCTGCTCTGTGATCCGGTAGAGGAGTCCCTGCTTCCATACAAACTGTTCCCCTTCCAGTACTCCTCTCCCCTCCTGTGCCTTCCCACGATATCCCTCTAATGAAGGATCCTCAAGTAACTCCCTCTTAAATTCATCTGGGGTGGCCCAAGAAATGTGTCTGGCTATAGGAATACGTGCAGGGCTGGGATGTCTTACCTGGGCCTCCTCTGAGTGTGATTCCGCCTTCGCAGCTCGAGCTTGTCTCCGGGTGGTCACAGGATAGGTCTCAGCCAGAGGGGCCACCGAGAATGCAGACAACATGGGCCCCAAGTCATTTCCCAGCAAGACGTCTGCAGGCAAATCCTCCATCAAGCCGACCTCAACAAGGCCATCCCCGACTCCCCAGTTCAGGTGAATCCTGCCAGTGGGTAGTCGATGTATAGCTCTCCCTGCTACACGGACTGCCACTGTCCGGTCCGTCTTCTCTTGGTCCCGGACGAGATGAGGCTTCACAAGGATCAAAGTTGCCCCGGAATCTCTTAGTCCCTTGCATACGTTTCCCATTAACCCACACGACCTGTCGATGCTGTTGTCGATTATCTGCCAGGGCTGCCTGCACGGAGTCTACTTCATGAAGCACTTCCTCCATCTCTTCCACCCCTTGGTTAATCGTAGCCCCCAATGCCGGGTCAGCTTCGCCTTGGTAGCAGTGTACAGCAGCCCGGCTGAAGGTAGCTGTTCCCGCCTTTGGCCACTGGGTATGCCGAGTCCGGTTGGGGCATTGTCTTTGCAGGTGGCCCAGCTGACAACAGGTGTGGCTTCGAGCCCCAGGGGGACTGTGGTAGGCCGGGTTTTTAGCTGGTCCCCCTACAATCTTCGGTGGTTTGGGGCCCTCCAGGTCCATGGGCGGGCCCCTAGTGACCACCTTTGATGCGGACAACTGCGGCCTCCCGGCATCATGATGTTCATCGGCCATACGAGCGGCTTCCTCTTGAGTCGTTGGCCGCATGTCCCGAAGCCATTCCTGTGTCTCGGGGTTTAGTCCATTAAAGAATCGTTCTAACAGGAAGAGCTGGAGGACGTCCTCCTTAGTGGTTGCTTGGCTCCCTTGTACCCACTGTAGCAGTGACTGCCGTAATTTACAGGCCCATTCAGCGTGGGTATCGGTTATGCGTTTTATAAGTCCGCGGAACTTTTGGCGGTAGGCCTCTGGTGTCAGCGCATACCGGGCCAAGATCACTTCTTTGATCCACTCATAGTCCATACAGTCCTCATCAGGTACCGTGCTATAGGCGTCCGCTGCCCGGCCTGTCAGCTTGCTGGCCAGAATCGGAACCCGTTCCTACGGCTTCACTTGATGAAGGGCACACTGCCGCTCAAAGTCCTGCAGAAAGCCATCAATGTCTTCCTCTGCCTCCCCCCAACTGTCGGAAGGCATTATATTGGATCTTTTTGTGGCTTACTGTTGAAGGTACCTGGTCGAAGGCCAGAGCTCCCCCTGCTCGCTGACTCTCCTCTCTCCGCCTGCCATCTCCATCTTGGCCAGCTCCACTTTGGTCCGCTCTGCCATCTCCATCTTGGCTAGCTCTATCCTGGTCTGCTCGGCCATCTTTTCCTTCAGATCAGTACACACATCAGCGATCACCTCTCGTATGATCTCTACTGCAGGGTTTAGGCCATAGAACGCCAGTCTGTTCTTTACCTCCCTCTGGAATTCGGTTTCCTCCACATTCACATTGGGGGCTCTGCACTGTCGTGTTCCATGATGGCTGCTTTCAAATCCGCTTTTGTTTTGTTGCTGGAGATCAACCCTCGGGATTCCAAGAGATCTTTTAATGTAGTCCTCTTTAACTTCTGGTAGTTATTTTCCATTCATTCCTTTCCTCCTGTAGAAGGGGTATCAAATCCCGCTGTCTGCCACCAGTGTAACGGGGTCTACCCAAGCTGGGGTACCTCTTTCAGTACCACCCCGTGTTTTCGGAGGTCCGCTCTGCGTTGGCTGGAGTCTGAATGAATGACGCTGGCTGGAATTCCTTGATTACATGGGCGCATATAAAAGATCACTGCTTCTCCACATATTTCCAGTCTGACAACACTTTACTCACAGGACACAGAATATATCACACAGATACAGAGGGCAGGCCAATAGAAAAGCGGCAGACCAGACATGCATTACAAAAGCCGCAGGTGGCCGGAGCCTGCCGATGTTTACTGTGGGAATTACAAAGGTGGGGGGAGGGCGGACAAAAGGAGAATATTGTGTCCCCTCTGCCCAGGGACGCAGCCTGTGGGCTGATGCATTAGGGACATGCATCTCAGATAGAACCTATTATACATACATATAACTGCACAACATATTCTGGGTGCTGAGTGGTTCTGTAACAAGGATAGTGTAGGTCCGCGGCGACACGGATAATGTATAGCAGTATAGGATAGTGTAGGTCCGCGGTGATACGGATAATGAATATAGTAGTATAGGATAGTGTAGATCCGCGGCGATACGGATAATGAATATAGTAGTATAGGATAGTGTAGGTCCGCGGCGACACGGATAATGAATAAAGTAGTATAGGATAGTGTAGGTCCACGGCGATATGGATAATGAATAAAGTAGTATAGGATAGTGTAGGTCCGCGGCGACACGGATAATGAATATAGCAGTATAGGATAGTATAGGTCCGCGGCGACACGGATAATGAATATAGCAGTATAGGATAGTATAGGTCCGTGGTGACACAGTGACACAGATAATGAGTATAGTAGTATAGGATAGTGTAGGTCCGTGGTGACACGGATAATGAGTATAGCAGTATAGGATAGTGTAGGTCCGCGGGGACACGGATAATGAGTATAGTAGTATAGGATAGTGTAGGTCCGCGGTGACACGGATAATGAGTATAGTAGTATAGGATAGTGTAGGTCCGCGGCGATACGGATAATGAATATAGTAGTATAGGATAGTGTAGGTCCGCGGCGACACGGATAATGAATAAAGTAGTATAGGATAGTGTAGGTCCACGGCGATACGGATAATGAATAAAGTAGTATAGGATAGTGTAGGTCCACGGCGATACGGATAATGAATAAAGTAGTATAGGATAGTGTAGGTCCACGGCGATACGGATAATGAATATAGCAGTATAGGATAGTGTAGGTCCGCGGCGACACGGATAATGAATATAGCAGTATAGGATAGTGTAGGTCCGCGGTGACACGGATAATGAGTATAGTAGTATAGGATAGTGTAGGTCCGTGGTGACACGGATAATGAGTATAGTAGTATGGGATAGTGTAGGTCCGTGGTGACACGGATAATGAGTATAGTAGTATAGGATAGTGTAGGTCCGTGGTGACACAGTGACACAGATAATGAGTATAGTAGTATAGGATAGTGTAGGTCCGCGGGGACACGGATAATGAGTATAGTAGTATAGGATAGTGTAGGTCCGCGGGGACACAGATAATGAGTATAGTAGTATAGGATAGTGTAGGTCCGTGGTGACACAGTGACACAGATAATGAGTATAGCAGTATAGGATAGTGTAGGTCCGTGGTGACACGGACAATGAGTATAGTAGTATAGGATAGTGTAGGTCCGCGGTGACACGGATAATGAGTATAGCAGTATAGGATAGTGTAGGTCCGTGGTGACACGGATAATGAGTATAGTAGTATAGGATAGTGTAGGTCCGTGGTGACACGGATAATGAGTATAGTAGTATAGGATAGTGTAGGTCCGTGGTGACACGGATAATGAGTATAGCAGTATAGGATAGTGTAGGTCCGTGGTGACACGGATAATGAGTATAGTAGTATAGGATAGTGTAGGTCCGTGGTGACACGGATAATGAGTATAGCAGTATAGGATAGTGTAGGTCCGTGGTGACACGGATAATGAGTATAGTAGTATAGGATAGTGTAGGTCCGTGGTGACACGGATAATGAGTATAGTAGTATAGGATAGTGTAGGTCCGCGGGGACACGGATAATGAGTATAGTAGTATAGGATAGTGTAGGTCCGTGGTGACACGGATAATGAGTATAGTAGTATAGGATAGTGTAGGTCCGTGGTGACACGGATAATGAGTATAGCAGTATAGGATAGTGTAGGTCCGTGGTGACACGGATAATGAGTATAGTAGTATAGGATAGTGTAGGTCCGCGGGGACACGGATAATGAGTATAGTAGTATAGGATAGTGTAGGTCCGTGGGGACACGGATAATGAGTATAGTAGTATAGGATAGTGTAGGTCCGTGGTGACACGGATAATGAGTATAGTAGTATAGGATAGTGTAGGTCCGTGGTGACACGGATAATGAGTATAGTAGTATAGGATAGTGTAGGTCCGCGGTGACACGGATAATGAGTATAGTAGTATAGGATAGTGTAGGTCCGTGGTGACACGGATAATGAGTATAGCAGTATAGGATAGTGTAGGTCCGTGGTGACACGGATAATGAGTATAGTAGTATAGGATAGTGTAGGTCCGTGGTGACACGGATAATGAGTATAGCAGTATAGGATAGTGTAGGTCCGTGGTGACACGGATAATGAGTATAGTAGTATAGGATAGTGTAGGTCCGTGGTGACACGGATAATGAGTATAGTAGTATAGGATAGTGTAGGTCCGCGGGGACACGGATAATGAGTATAGTAGTATAGGATAGTGTAGGTCCGTGGTGACACGGATAATGAGTATAGTAGTATAGGATAGTGTAGGTCCGCGGTGACACGAATAATGAGTATAGTAGTATAGGATAGTGTAGGTCCGCGGTGACACGGATAATGAGTATAGTAGTATAGGATAGTGTAGGTCCGCGGTGACACGGATAATGAGTATAGTAGTATAGGATAGTGTAGGTCCGTGGTGACACGGATAATGAGTATAGTAGTATAGGATAGTGTAGCTCCGCGGTGACACGGATAATGAGTATAGTAGTATAGGATAGTGTAGGTCCGCGGGGACACGGACAATGAGTATAGTAGTATAGGATAGTGTAGCTCCGCGGTGACACAGATAATGAGTATAGTAGTATAGGATAGTGTAGGTCCGCGGTGACACGGATAATGAGTATAGTAGTATAGGATAGTGTAGCTCCGCGGTGACACAGATAATGAGTATAGTAGTATAGGATAGTGTAGCTCCGCGGTGACACGGATAATGAGTATAGTAGTATAGGATAGTGTAGCTCCGCGGTGACACAGATAATGAGTATAGTAGTATAGGATAGTGTAGGTCCGCGGTGACACGGATAATGAGTATAGTAGTATAGGATAGTGTAGCTCCGCGGTGACACGGATAATGAGTATAGTAGTATAGGATAGTGTAGGTCCGCGGGGACACGGATAATGAGTATAGTAGTATAGGATAGTGTAGATCCGCGGTGACACGGATAATGAGTATAGTAGTATAGGATAGTGTAGGTCCGCGGTGACACGGATAATGAGTATAGTAGTATAGGATAGAGTAGGTCCGCGGTGACACGGATAATGAGTATAGTAGTATAGGATAGTGTAGGTCCGCGGTGACACGGATAATGAGTATAGTAGTATAGGATAGTGTAGGTCCGCGGGGACACGGACAATGAGTATAGTAGTATAGGATAGTGTAGATCCGCGGTGACACGGATAATGAGTATAGTAGTATAGGATAGTGTAGGTCCGCGGGGACACGGATCTCTATCTAAACCCAAGTGTGTATGACGGGTATATGATACAGACTGCAGACGATGGAATAGATTATTATCTTCCTCTTGGTGGACACCACACACCGACCGCTGCACACTGGAATCGTGGATTCCTCCTAATAGTGTAAATACAAGTTACATTTTCGTCTTTAGTTTGGGATTTTTGGCCTCTGGCAATTTGACAATGATTGCACTTATCCTTCGTTGACTTTTTAGAACCTTATGTTCAAACTTTTACATCGGCCCATTTTCCTTTTTGTAATTTTTAAAATGTAAAATTGACAATTTATATATGTTTTGTCTAAAATACAAAGGAGACGTGTGACCTGTATCTTCCGGCCTATTACACATCATCTCATCATCAACTTGCTTAACTGTTTATGATAACAATAATTGGAGCAGGGGTGCACAAACTTTTACATTCCACTGGTTATAGGTGTATATATATATATATATATATATATATATATATATATATATACACACACACACTGTACTAACGTGTCATAATCCTGTGTGTATAGATATAGATGTGGGGGCTCCGGCAGTGATGGACTCAGTTATTTATAAGGAGCTTGTTATGTGTCGGCCCCATATATCGGGGAGGGGACATCTGTCGGGGTCTATTGGACATTTTCTGGGGTGATTTTCCTCTGACGTCTCCTGACACAACTCTCCACCTCCTGCTCTCCTCGGAGATAAGCCGCACTAGAGACGCTTTCCCACAAGTGTGCATTAACCCCCCCTGGGATGCCAAGCAGCCCCCTCAAGTGTGCATTAACCCCCCCTGGGATGCCAAGCAGCCCGCACAAGTGTGCATTAACCCCCCCTGGGATGCCAAGCAGCCCCCACAAGTGTGCATTAACCCCCCCTGGGATGGCAAGCAGCCCCCACAAGTGTGCATTAACCCCCCCTGGGATGCCAAGCAGCCCGCACAAGTGTGCATTAACCCCCCCTGGGATGCCAAGCAGCCCCCACAAGTGTGCATTAACCCCCCCTGGGATGCCAAGCAGCCCCCACAAGTGTGCATTAACCCCCCCTGGGATGCCAAGCAGCCCCCACAATTGTGCATTAACCCCCCCCTGGGATGCCAAGCAGCCCCCACAAGTGTGCATTAACCCCCCCTGGGATGCCAAGCAGCCCCCACAAGTGTGCATTAACCCCCCCTGGGATGCCAAGCAGCCCCCACAAGTGTGCATTAACCCCCCCTGGGATGCCAAGCAGTCCCCACAAGTGTGCATTAATCCCCCCCTGGGATGCCAAGCAGCCCCCACAAGTGTGCATTAACCCCCCCTGGGATGCCAAGCAGCCCCCACAAGTGTGCATTAATCCCCCCCTGGGATGCCAAGCAGCCCCCACAAGTGCATTAATCCCCTCCTGGGATGCCAAGCAGCCCGCACAAGTGTGCATTAACCCCCCCTGGGATGCCAAGCAGCCCCCACAGGTGTGCATTAACCCCCCCTGGGATGCCAAGCAGCCCCCACAAGTGTGCATTAACCCCCCCTGGGATGCCAAGCAGCCCCCACAAGTGTGCATTAACCCCCCCTGGGATGCCAAGCAGCCCCCACAAGTGTGCATTAACCCCCCCTGGGATGCCAAGCAGCCCCCACAAGTGTGCATTAACCCCCCCTGGGATGCCAAGCAGCCCCCACAAGTGTGCATTAACCCCCCCTGGGATGCCAAGCAGTCCCCACAAGTGTGCATTAACCCCCCCTGGGATGCCAAGCAGCCCCCTCAAGTGTGCATTAACCCCTCCTGGGATGCCAAGCAGCCCCCTCAAGTGTGCATTAACCCCCCCTGGGATGCCAAGCAGCCCCCACAAGTGTGCATTAACCCCCCCTGGGATGCCAAGCAGCCCCCACAAGGGTGCATTAACCCCCCCCTGGGATGCCAAGCAGCCCCCACAAGTGTGCATTAACCCCTCAGGAGCCCAACAAGCTCCCAGATGACCCAAACATTAAGCCCCCAAATCCCACTAGTTAGCCCCAAGTATCAGCCCCCAACAACTAAACATGTAAGAAGACCCCAACCTGTTACTTACTAAACCCTCCTGTTCCTCACTGACCTCCTCCCTGCTGCTCACAGACGCCGGCACCACATGAAATAGTGATGTGTCGTTCGTGAACGATCCAATACAAAGAGCCGGCTCCCTGCTGTGAACGAAATGAGCCGGTTACACACAGTCACACGCCATATATGCCATGGAGGAACTGGCAGTGTATGTTTGGGACTGAAGGGTTAACTCCCCTGCATTTATCCACAGCTCCTCCTCTCCTGACCGCTCCTCCCCCAGATGAGTCACAGTCAGGCTTCACTAAGCTGGGGCTGATAAAGCTGCTGAGGCGCCAGGAAAAAAAAAAAAAAAGAATCGGCTCGTTCTCCCTGCAGAGCCGGCTCATTTCGTTCACAGCAGGGAGCCGGCTCTTTGTATCGGATTGTTCACGAACGACACATCACTATTTCATGTGGTGCCGGCGTCTGTGAGCAGCAGGGAGGAGGTCAGTGAGGAACAGGAGGGTTTAGTAAGTAACAGGTTGGGGTCTTCTTACATGTTTAGTTGTTGGGGGCTGATACTTGGGGCTAACTAGTGGGATTTGGGGGCTTAATGTTTGGGTCATCTGGGAGCTTGTTGGGCTCCTGAGGGGTTAATGCACACTTGTGGGGGCTGCTTGGCATCCCAGGAGGGGTTAATGCACACTTGTGGGGGCTGCTTGGCATCCCAGGGGGGGTTAATGCACACTTGTGGGGACTGCTTGGCATCCCAGGAGGGGTTAATGCACACTTGAGGGGACTGCTTGGCATCCCAGGGGGGGTTAATGCACACTTGTGGGGGCTGCTTGCCATCCCAGGGGGGGTTAATGCACTTGTGGGGGCTGCTTGGCATCCCAGGGGGGGTTAATGCACACTTGTGGGGGCTGCTTGGCATCCCAGGAGGGGTTAATGCACACTTGAGGGGGCTGCTTGGCATCCCAGGAGGGGTTAATGCACACTTGTGGGGGCTGCTTGCCATCCCAGGGGGGGTTAATGCACACTTGTGGGGGCTGCTTGCCATCCCAGGGGGGGTTAATGCACACTTGTGGGGGCTGCTTGCCATCCCAGGGGGGGTTAATGCACACTTGTGGGGGCTGCTTGGCATCCCAGGGGGGGTTAATGCACACTTGTGGGGGCTGCTTGCCATTGCAGGGGGGGTTAATGCACACTTGTGGGGGCTGCTTGGCATCCCAGGAGGGGTTAATGCACACTTGTGGGGACTGCTTGGCATTGCAGGGGGGGTTAATGCACACTTGTGGGGGCTGCTTGGCATCCCAGGAGGGGTTAATGCACACTTGTGGGGACTGCTTGGCATCCCAGGAGGGGTTAATGCACACTTGTGGGGGCTGCTTGGCATCCCAGGGGGGGTTAATGCACACTTGTGGGGACTGCTTGGCATCCCAGGAGGGGTTAATGCACACTTGTGGGGGCTGCTTGGCATCCCAGGGGGGGTTAATGCACACTTGTGGGGACTGCTTGGCATCCCAGGAGGGGTTAATGCACACTTGAGGGGACTGCTTGGCATCCCAGGGGGGGTTAATGCACACTTGTGGGGGCTGCTTGCCATCCCAGGGGGGGTTAATGCACACTTGTGGGGGCTGCTTGGCATCCCAGGGGGGGTTAATGCACTTGTGGGGGCTGCTTGGCATCCCAGGGGGGGTTAATGCACACTTGTGGGGGCTGCTTGGCATCCCAGGAGGGGTTAATGCACACTTGAGGGGGCTGCTTGGCATCCCAGGAGGGGTTAATGCACACTTGTGGGGGCTGCTTGCCATCCCAGGGGGGGTTAATGCACACTTGTGGGGGCTGCTTGCCATCCCAGGGGGGGTTAATGCACACTTGTGGGGGCTGCTTGGCATCCCAGGGGGGGTTAATGCACACTTGTGGGGGCTGCTTGGCATCCCAGGGGGGGTTAATGCACACTTGTGGGGGCTGCTTGCCATTGCAGGGGGGGTTAATGCACACTTGTGGGGGCTGCTTGGCATCCCAGGAGGGGTTAATGCACACTTGTGGGGACTGCTTGGCATCCCAGGAGGGGTTAATGCACACTTGTGGGGGCTGCTTGCCATCCCAGGGGGGGTTAATGCACACTTGTGGGGGCTGCTTGGCATCCCAGGGGGGGTTAATGCACACTTGTGGGGGCTGCTTGGCATCCCAGGGGGGGTTAATGCACACTTGTGGGGGCTGCTTGGCATCCCAGGGGGGGTTAATGCACACTTGTGGGGGCTGCTTGGCATCCCAGGGGGGGTTAATGCACACTTGTGGGGGCTGCTTGGCATCCCAGGGGGGGTTAATGCACACTTGTGGGGGCTGCTTGCCATTGCAGGGGGGGTTAATGCACACTTGAGGGGGCTGCTTGGCATCCCAGGAGGGGTTAATGCACACTTGTGGGGACTGCTTGGCATCCCAGGAGGGGTTAATGCACACTTGTGGGGGCTGCTTGCCATCCCAGGGGGGGTTAATGCACACTTGTGGGGGCTGCTTGGCATCCCAGGGGGGGTTAATGCACACTTGTGGGGGCTGCTTGGCATCCCAGGGGGGGTTAATGCACACTTGTTGGGGCTGCTTGGCATCCCAGGGGGGGTTAATGCACACTTGTGGGGGCTGCTTGCCATTGCAGGGGGGGTTAATGCACACTTGTGGGGGCTGCTTGGCATCCCAGGGGGGGTTAATGCACTTGTGGGGGCTGCTTGGCATCCCAGGGGGGGTTAATGCACACTTGTGGGGACTGCTTGGCATCCCAGGGGGGGTTAATGCACACTTGTGGGGGCTGCTTGGCATCCCAGGGGGGGTTAATGCACACTTGTGGGGGCTGCTTGGCATCCCAGGGGGGGTTAATGCACACAATATGTTCAAACACACCCAAGCCATATACAGAGAGAATGTGGAGAATGTATGCGGCTCTTTACTCCTCTTCTGTTCCTCTAGGCTCCTGTAGGGTATCATTACCAAGTTTGCATTAATACTTTAATTCATTACTTTTAAATAATTTTTTTTTTCTGTTTATAGTTATTGTTTATGAAACAGTGTGATCAGCAGTGCTAAATGGGTGCGGTTGGGGCGTGACTACTAAACTGGGTAGCTAGGGGCGTGAGGACTTATTTATATGGTGGCCGCTGTGCCCTCTTTTATGTGCAGGGGGCTCCAGAGCTCACACGGTGGGTTGGGGGTCTATGGTGTCTGAGGAGACACCAGAGGTAAAGGATTATTAGAATCCAGCAGTTCTAGGGTTAAGGTGCGGGCATCTCTCCGGACCCCCATACACATTGGCACATTGTCTGTATGGGGAGGGGAGAAGCGGTGGGAAAGCGTCTCTAGTGCGGCTTATCTCCGAGGAGAGCAGGAGGTGGAGAGTTGTGTCAGGAGACGTCAGAGGAAAATCACCCCAGAAAATGTCCAATAGACCCCGACAGATGTCTCCTCCCCGGTATATGGGGCCGACACATAACAAGCTCCTTATAAATAACTGCACCTGTCACTGCCGGAGCCCCCACATATATATCTATACACACAGGATTATGACACGTTAGTACAGTGTGTGTGTGTATATATATATATATATATATATATACACCTATAACCAGTGGAATGTAAAAGTTTGTGCACCCCTGCTCCAATTATTGTTATCATAAACAGTTAAGCAAGTTGATGATGAGATGATGTGTAATAGGCCTGAAGATACAGGTCACACGTCTCCTTTGTATTTTAGACAAAACATATATAAATTGTCAATTTTACATTTTAAAAATTACAAAAAGGAAAATGGGCCGATGTAAAAGTTTGAACATAAGGTTCTAAAAAGTCAACAAAGGATAAGTGCAATCATTGTCAAATTGCCAGAGGCCAAAAATCCCAAACTAAAGACGAAAATGTAACTTGTATTTACACTATTAGGAGGAATCCACGATTCCAGTGTGCAGCGGTCGGTGTGTGGTGTCCACCAAGAGGAGGATAATAATCTATTCCATCGTCTGCAGTCTGTATCATATACCCGTCATACACACTTGGGTTTAGATAGAGATCCGTGTCCCCGCGGACCTACACTATCCTATACTACTATACTCATTATCCGTGTCACCACGGACCTACACTATCCTATACTACTATACTCATTATCCGTGTCCCCGCGGACCTACACTATCCTATACTGCTATACTCATTATCCGTGTCACCACGGACCTACACTATCCTATACTACTATACTCATTATCTGTGTCACCACGGACCTACACTATCCTATACTACTATAATCATTATCCGTGTCACCACGGACCTACACTATCCTATACTACTATACTCATTATCCGTGTCACCACTGACCTACACTATCCTATACTACTATACTCATTATCCGTGTCACCACTGACCTACACTATCCTATACTACTATACTCATTATCCGTGTCACCGCGGACCTACACTATCCTATACTACTATACTCATTATCCGTGTCACCACTGACCTACACTATCCTATACTACTATACTCATTATCCGTGTCACCGCGGACCTACACTATCCTATACTACTATACTCATTATCCGTGTCACCACGGACCTACACTATCCTATACTGCTATACTCATTATCCGTGTCACCACGGACCTACACTATCCTATACTGCTATACTCATTATCCGTGTCACCACGGACCTACACTATCCTATACTACTATACTCATTATCCGTGTCACCACTCACCTACACTATCCTATACTGCTATATTCATTATCTGTGTCACCACGGACCTACACTATCCTATACTACTATACTCATTATCCGTGTCACCACTGACCTACACTATCCTATACTACTATACTCATTATCCGTGTCACCACTGACCTACACTATCCTATACTGCTATACTCATTATCCGTGTCACCACTGACCTACACTATCCTATACTACTATATTCATTATCCGTGTCACCACGGACCTACACTATCCTATACTGCTATACTCATTATCCGTGTCACCACGGACCTACACTATCCTATACTACTATACTCATTATCCGTGTCACCACTGACCTACACTATCCTATACTACTATACTCATTATCCGTGTCACCACTGACCTACACTATCCTATACTACTATACTCATTATCCGTGTCACCGCGGACCTACACTATCCTATACTACTATACTCATTATCCGTGTCACCACGGACCTACACTATCCTATACTGCTATACTCATTATCCGTGTCACCACGGACCTACACTATCCTATACTGCTATACTCATTATCCGTGTCACCACGGACCTACACTATCCTATACTACTATACTCATTATCCGTGTCACCACTGACCTACACTATCCTATACTACTATACTCATTATCCGTGTCACCACGGACCTACACTATCCTATACTGCTATACTCATTATCCGTGTCACCACGGACCTACACTATCCTATACTACTATACTCATTATCCGTGTCACCACGGACCTACACTATCCTATACTACTATACTCATTATCCGTGTCACCATGGACCTACACTATCCTATACTACTATACTCATTATCCGTGTCACCACTGACCTACACTATTCTATACTACTATACTCATTATCCGTGTCACCGCGGACCTACTCTATCCTATACTACTATACTCATTATCCGTGTCACCGCGGACCTACACTATCCTATACTACTATACTCATTATCCGTGTCACCACGGACCTACACTATCCTATACTACTATACTCATTATCCGTGTCACCACGGACCTACACTATCCTATACTACTATACTCATTATCCGTGTCACCACTGACCTACACTATCCTATACTACTATACTCATTATCCGTGTCACCACTGACCTACACTATCCTATACTACTATACTCATTATCCGTGTCACCGCGGACCTACACTATCCTATACTACTATACTCATTATCCGTGTCACCACGGACCTACACTATCCTATACTACTATACTCATTATCCGTGTCACCACGGACCTACACTATCCTATACTACTATACTCATTATCCGTGTCCCCGCGGACCTACACTATCCTATACTACTATACTCATTATCCGTGTCCCCGCGGACCTACACTATCCTATACTACTATACTCATTATCCGTGTCACCACTGACCTACACTATCCTATACTACTATACTCATTATCCGTGTCACCACTGACCTACACTATCCTATACTACTATACTCATTATCCGTGTCACCACGGACCTACACTATCCTATACTACTATACTCATTATCCGTGTCACCACGGACCTACACTATCCTATACTACTATACTCATTATCCGTGTCCCCGCGGACCTACACTATCCTATACTACTATACTCATTATCCGTGTCACCACGGACCTACACTATCCTATACTACTATACTCATTATCCGTGTCCCCGCGGACCTACACTATCCTATACTACTATACTCATTATCCGTGTCACCGCGGACCTACACTATCCTATACTACTATACTCATTATCCGTGTCACCGCGGACCTACACTATCCTATACTACTATACTCATTATCCGTGTCACCGCGGACCTACACTATCCTATACTACTATACTCATTATCCGTGTCACCGCGGACCTACACTATCCTATACTACTATACTCATTATCCGTGTCACCGCGGACCTACACTATCCTATACTACTATACTCATTATCCGTGTCACCACGGAGCTACACTATCCTATACTACTATACTCATTATCCGTGTCACCGCGGACCTACACTATCCTATACTGCTATACTCATTATCCGTGTCACCGCGGACCTACACTATCCTATACTACTATACTCATTATCCGTGTCACCGCGGACCTACACTATCCTATACTACTATACTCATTATCCGTGTCACCACTGACCTACACTATCCTATACTACTATACTCATTATCTGTGTCACTGCGGACCTACACTCTCCTATACTACTATACTCATTATCTGTGTCACCACTGACCTACACTATCCTATACTACTATACTCATTATCTGTGTCACCACTGACCTACACTATCCTATACTACTATACTCATTATCTGTGTCACTGCGGACCTACACTATCCTATACTACTATACTCATTATCCGTGTCACCGCGGACCTACACTATCCTATACTACTATACTCATTATCCGTGTCACCACTGACCTACACTATCCTATACTACTATACTCATTATCTGTGTCACTGCGGACCTACACTCTCCTATACTACTATACTCATTATCTGTGTCACCACTGACCTACACTCTCCTATACTACTATACTCATTATCCGTGTCACCGCGGACCTACACTATCCTATACTACTATACTCATTATCTGTGTCACTGCGGACCTACACTCTCCTATACTACTATACTCATTATCCGTGTCACCACTGACCTACACTCTCCTATACTACTATACTCATTATCCGTGTCACCGCGGACCTACACTATCCTATACTACTATACTCATTATCCGTGTCACCGCGGACCTACACTATCCTATACTACTATACTCATTATCCGTGTCACCACTGACCTACACTATCCTATACTACTATACTCATTATCTGTGTCACTGCGGACCTACACTCTCCTATACTACTATACTCATTATCTGTGTCACCACTGACCTACACTATCCTATACTACTATACTCATTATCTGTGTCACCACTGACCTACACTATCCTATACTACTATACTCATTATCTGTGTCACCGCGGACCTACACTATCCTATACTACTATACTCATTATCCGTGTCACCACTGACCTACACTCTCCTATACTACTATACTCATTATCCGTGTCACCGTGGACCTACACTATCCTATACTACTATACTCATTATCTGTGTCACCACTGACCTACACTATCCTATACTACTATACTCATTATCTGTGTCACTGCGGACCTACACTCTCCTATACTACTATACTCATTATCCGTGTCACCACTGACCTACACTATCCTATACTACTATACTCATTATCCGTGTCACCGCGGACCTACACTATCCTATACTACTATACTCATTATCCGTGTCACCACGGACCTACACTATCCTATACTACTATACTCATTATCCGTGTCACCATGGACCTACACTATCCTATACTACTATACTCATTATCCGTGTCACCATGGACCTACACTATCCTATACTGCTATACTCATTATTCGTGTCACTGCGGACCTACACTATCCTATACTGCTATACTCATTATCCGTATCACCGCTCACCTACACTATCCTATACTACTATACTCATTATCCGTGTCACCGCGGACCTACACTATCCTATACTACTATACTCATTATCTGTGTCACCGCGGACCTACACTATCCTATACTACTATACTCATTATCCGTGTCACCGCGGACCTACACTATCCTATACTACTATACTCATTATCTGTCTCACAGCGGACCTACACTATCCTATACTACTATACTCATTATTCGTGTCACCGCGGACCTACACTATCCTATACTACTATGCTCATTATCCGTGTCACTGCGGACCTACACTATCCTATACTGCTATACTCATTATCCGTATCACCGCTCACCTACACTATCCTATACTACTATATTCATTATCCGTGTCACCGCGGACCTACACTATCCTATACTGCTATACTCATTATCCGTATCACCGCTCACCTACACTATCCTATACTACTATATTCATTATCCGTGTCACCGCGGACCTACACTATCCTATACTGCTATACTCATTATCCGTATCACCGCGGACCTACACTATCCTATACTACTATGCTCATTATTCGTGTCACCACGGACCTACACTATCCTATACTACTATACTCATTATCCGTGTCACCGCGGACCTACACTATCCTATACTACTATACTCATTATCCGTGTCACCATGGACCAACACTATCCTATACTGCTATACTCATTATCCGTGTCACCGCGGACCTACACTATCCTATACTACTATACTCATTATCCGTATCACCGCGGACCTACACTATCCTATACTACTATACTCATTATCCGTATCACCGCGGACCTACACTATCCTATACTACTATATTCATTATCCGTGTCACCGCTCACCTACACTATCCTATACTGCTATACTCATTATCCGTATCACCGCGGACCTACACTATCCTATACTACTATACTCATTATTCGTGTCACCACGGACCTACACTATCCTATACTACTATACTCATTATCCGTGTCACCGCGGACCTACACTATCCTATACTACTATACTCATTATCCGTGTCACCACGGACCAACACTATCCTATACTGCTATACTCATTATCCGTGTCACCACGGACCTACACTATCCTATACTACTATACTCATTATCCGTATCACCGCGGACCTACACTATCCTATACTACTATACTCATTATCCGTATCACCGCGGACCTACACTATCCTATACTACTATACTCATTATCCGTATCACCGCGGACCTACACTATCCTATACTACTATATTCATTATCCGTGTCACCGCTCACCTACACTATCCTATACTACTATACTCATTATCCGTGTCACCGCGGACCTACACTATCCTATACTACTATACTCATTATCCGTATCACCGCGGACCTACACTATCCTATACTACTATACTCATTATCCGTATCACCGCGGACCTACACTATCCTATACTACTATATTCATTATCCGTGTCACCGCTCACCTACACTATCCTATACTACTATACTCATTATCCGTGTCACCGCGGACCTACACTATCCTATACTACTATACTCATTATCCGTATCACCGCGGACCTACACTATCCTATACTACTATACTCATTATCCGTATCACCGCGGACCTACACTATCCTATACTACTATACTCATTATCCGTATCACCGCGGACCAACACTATCCTATACTGCTATATTCATTATCCGTGTCACTGCGGACCTACACTATCCTATACTGCTATATTCATTATCCGTGTCACCGCGGACCTACACTATCCTATACTGCTATACTCATTATCCGTGTCACCGCGGACCAACACTATCCTATACTGCTATATTCATTATCCGTGTCACCACGGACCTACACTATCCTATACTGCTATACTCATTATCCGTATCGCCGCGGACCTACACTATCCTATACTACTATACTCATTATCTGTGTCACCGCGGACCTACACTATCCTATACTACTATACTCATTATCCGTGTCACCACGGACCTACACTATCCTATACTACTATACTCATTATCCGTGTCACCACGGACCTACACTATCCTATACTACTATACTCATTATCCGTGTCACCGCTCACCTACACTATCCTATACTACTATACTCATTATCCGTGTCACCACGGACCTACACTATCCTATACTACTATACTCATTATCCGTGTCACCACGGACCTACACTATCCTATACTACTATACTCATTATCCGTGTCACCACGGACCTACACTATCCTATACTACTATACTCATTATCCGTGTCACCGCTCACCTACACTATCCTATACTACTATACTCATTATCCGTGTCACCATGGACCTACACTATCCTATACTGCTATACTCATTATCCGTGTCACCGCTCACCTACACTATCCTATACTACTATACTCATTATCCGTGTCACCACGGACCTACACTATCCTATACTACTATACTCATTATCCGTGTCACCGCTCACCTACACTATCCTATACTACTATACTCATTATCCGTGTCACCATGGACCTACACTATCCTATACTGCTATACTCATTATCCGTGTCACCGCTCACCTACACTATCCTATACTACTATACTCATTATCCGTGTCACCACGGACCTACACTATCCTATACTACTATACTCATTATCCGTGTCACCACGGACCTACACTATCCTATACTACTATACTCATTATCCGTGTCACCGCGGACCTACACTATCCTATACTACTATACTCATTATCCGTGTCACCACTGACCTACACTATCCTATACTACTATACTCATTATCCGTGTCACCGCTCACCTACACTATCCTATACTGCTATACTCATTATCCGTGTCACCGCGGACCTACACTATCCTATACTACTATACTCATTATCCGTGTCACCACGGACCTACACTATCCTATACTACTATACTCATTATCTGTGTCACCGCGGACCTACACTATCCTATACTACTATACTCATTATCCGTGTCACCGCTCACCTACACTATCCTATACTACTATACTCATTATCCGTGTCACCGCGGACCTACACTATCCTATACTACTATACTCATTATCCGTGTCACCACGGACCTACACTATCCTATACTACTATACTCATTATCCGTGTCACCGCGGAGCTACACTATCCTATACTACTATACTCATTATCCGTGTCACCGCGGACCTACACTATCCTATACTACTATACTCATTATCTGTGTCACCGCGGACCTACACTATCCTATACTACTATACTCATTATCCGTGTCACCGCTCACCTACACTATCCTATACTACTATACTCATTATCCGTGTCACCGCGGACCTACACTATCCTATACTACTATACTCATTATCCGTGTCACCACGGACCTACTCTATCCTATACTACTATACTCATTATCCGTGTCACCGCGGACCTACACTATCCTATACTACTATACTCATTATCCGTGTCACCGCTCACCTACACTATCCTATACTACTATACTCATTATCCGTGTCACCACGGACCTACTCTATCCTATACTACTATACTCATTATCCGTGTCACCGCGGACCTACACTATCCTATACTACTATACTCATTATCCGTGTCACCGCGGACCTACACTATCCTATACTACTATACTCATTATCCGTGTCACCACGGACCTACTCTATCCTATACTATTATACTCATTATCCGTGTCACCGTGGACCTACACTATCCTATACTACTATACTCATTATCCGTGTCACTGCGGACCTACACTATCCTATACCAGGGTGGATAAAAATCTTGATTTTTTTTTAAAAAATCAAAAAAATCAGATTTTTTTGATTTAAATCAGATTTTTTTGATTTAAATCATTTGATTTAAATCAGATTTTTTAATCAAGTTGTACACAAGCAAAACTTTGTCTTTGCAAATCTAATTGTTTTACACAAATAAAAATATTAAAACAGTTGATTATGAAACCTAATAATTTTTATTTGCACTATTAAACACTCAGAATTGAACTACAGAGAGTAAGTACTTTTTAACAATAGCCTATCTCTAACGTTTGAAGTAAGCAAACATCTTCAGTGAATACATCAGTCCTTTAAGCCTACTGTTTATTTAGGACTTTTAATAGGAAAACCAGTTGTCCTGCTTTAGCAGTTCCTAAGCGGTTTCGGACTGTTGTGTGCACAAACCAAATGAAGAAAACAATCTCTCTACTCCTGCGGATGAAGCCGATGCAGTCAGTAGCTGAGTAGCTAGATTTATTATCTTTGCTGGAAGAACAAGTGATTGCGACTTCCACCAGTCCAGTGGTTTTAGTTCATTAACGACGTTATCTGCAAACATGTATTTTTGAAATGGTGCAGATTCACACTTCAATTTCAGCACAGTTGCCACAATGTCATGGTTAGTATTGGCGAGCCACTCCATTGCAGAGTTGATTTCCGCCTCAGATAATTTTTTCCCTCTGTAGATGGGATGCAAGATATTGGCTAAATAGTGTTCTTCTTTTAATGCTTGGTCCTTGCGGTGCTGTATTGCAACCTTTACATTGTTTGAGAGGTTCAAGAGATCTAGAGAACCTTCTAAATCTTTCCAAACTTCTGTGGCATCAGCTATGGTTGCAGTATCTTTCTGCATTTTATCCAACGCAATCGATATTGGCTTTAACCTTTCCAAAAGGTCCTCGGCATTTCTCTTCACACCAAGATTTAATACTTTGCTTCGTATATTAGCATCAATTTTATCCCGATGTGTTTCGCAAATGGACAGTAATTTTGACCAGTTGTTAATAAACAGTTCCAAGCAGTCAGCCAAGGTATTCCATCTAACATCTTGTGGTAGAACCAACTTCAGTCCTCCCATTTCCTTGTAGGTTGCATGTGCAAAATGATTATTGCGGAAATATTTAACAATTTCTACAACATGTTCCTTGACACCCAAAATATGCAGGTCTTTTGCCAAAAGATGCAACAAATGGGCAGAACAACCGTATGTAATGACATTTGTGTCATCCTGTGCCAGTTCCGCTCGCATTTTTGCCACATTGCTTGCGTTATCAGTAACTAAGCTCCTTACTTTACATCCAAACTGTTCTTGGCATTGGTGAATTGAGTTCTTAGCAATTTCAAGTAAATATTCAGCAGTATGTGAATTTCCAGATGTGTCGATTGTGTCTGTAAGGTAAGTTTCACCATCTTCTGTTGTGACACAAGTGCAAATTATGGGGTCGTTGTGGATGTTGCTCCAACCATCCAAGCTCATGTTAACAACCTTGTCTTTCAAATATTTTGTACAAGCCGCTCTTTCTATGTCGTATACAGCCTGAAGAGGTTTTCCTGAGATATCAAATCTACTTGGTGGTTTGTAGCCTGGTCTAATTCCTTCGATCATTTGTACAAACAATGGGTGCTCAACTAGTCGGAAAGAAGAATTGGTTGCAAATATGAATTTAGCAATTAATTCATCAAAATGTTCTTTCTGGCTCGTCGTAGTCTTTAAGATGAATTTTTCTACACTTTGCACGCAAAGTTTTCTTTTGGGCTGCTTTGTTGAAGTTGTACCCAGATATTGATTGTCACGTGCAGCACAAGCCATATTTGACCCTGAAAGCACAGAAATTAAAAATATAAATCGACTGCGTATTTGAAGAAATATAACGAAAATATTGAAACAAACTTTTTGAACAATGTAATGGTCCTCGTCCTATAAGGGCTGTCTCAAAAGTTATGCTACTCAAGTTTTCCGGTGAGGTTGCTGTAATACTGGTAACTAATATCAGAGCCTCAGCAACTGAAAAAAATTATGTCACAAAAGTTTTAAAAATGTTTTTTTTTTAAAATGGTCAATTTGGCAGACTTCAAAAGTGAATTGCAGCCTACAATAAAAAAAAAATAAGCGTATACACACTTTATTTTTACTTAAAGGACATGTGCACCTTTATTTTTTAAGGTGCAGCCAGTCACAGTGTGCACATGTCCTCCCCCCGCAGCTCTCTTACCTCCGATGTCAGCGCTGCGGGGATCCGTGGCTTCGTTCTGCCCTTCCGCGAGCGCGCCTCCATTCATTTCAATGGAGCGTGCGGCCCGCTGACGTCACGCCGCTGGATCACTGCGAGGAGGCCGCAACCGGAGGACGGGAGGCGGACGGTCAAAACGAAGCCACGGATCTCAGCGCTGCGGGGATCGGAGGTAAGAGCGCTGCGGGGGGAGGACATGTGCACCTTAAAAAAATAAAGGTGCACATGTCCTTTAGCGTTAATTTTCTGTGAAATATTGCCTTAACATAAATTTAAATTCTATACTCCAGAACTACCAGTGCTAGAAATTTTTCTTTTCATAGACTTTAACCATCCCAGTAATATGTCTGTTAAAAAAATAGGTTGTAAATTAATTGCCAGACTTACCACTAGTACTAGGCTCCTGGTGCATAAGAAGCTGTGGGGGTTCATTGACATTAGTTGTATCACTATCAACATCTTCATTTCCCTTCTGGTTGCAGTTTTCATAATGTGATTTCAAACGGCAAACAAGTCCTTGGATATCCTTTTGACAGTATTTGCACTTTGCTCTTGCACCTTTCTTTCCAAGATCTGCTGCTGGCATCTCAACAAAATGAACCCAAATAGGGTCTCTCTTACGACCTGCTGCCATGGCTCACACAGATCACTTATGAAGTTTGATTGTTACTACATCATGGGCTCTGTCCTGGGCCCTGTATTGTTCAACATCTTTATCAACGATTTAGATGAAGGAATTGAGGGTAAACTGATTAAATTTGCTGATGACACAAAGCTAGGAGGGATAGCTAATACTAGAGAAGAGAGAGAGAGGATTCAAAAAGATTTAAATAAACTGGAGAAGTGGGCAGCAACTAACAGAATGGTTTTTAACAGGGAGAAATGCAAAGTACTACATCTGGGCAATAAAAATGAAAAAAGCATATATAGAATGGGAGGAATAGGGCTAAGTGACAGCACATGTGAAAAAGACTTGGGTATACTAATAGATCACAGACTGAATATGAGTCAACAGTGTGATGCAGCAGCAAAAAAGGCAAATGCAATTCTAGGATGTATTAACAGAAGCATACAGTCTAGATCACGTGAAGTAATTATTTCCCTCTACTCCTCTTTGGTCAGACCTCATCTGGAATATTGTGTCCAATTTTGGGCACCACATTTTAAAAAAGACATCAACAAACTGGAGCAAGTTCAGAAAAGAGCGACCAGAATGGTGACCGGTCTGCAAACCCTGTCTTATGAGGAAAGGTTGCAGGATTTGGGAATGTTTAGTTTGCAAAAGAGAAGACTGAGAGGAGACTTAATAGCTGTCTACAAATATCTAAAGGGCTGTCACATTGTAGAAGGATCAACTTTATTCTCATTTGCACAAGGAAAGACTAGAAGCAATGGGATGAAGCTGAATGGGAGGAAACACAGATTAGATATTAGAAAAAACTTTTTGACAGTTAGAGTGATCAATGAGTGGAACAGGCTGCCACGAGAAGTGGTGAGTTCTCCTTCAATGGAAGTCTTCAAACAGAGGCTGGACAGACATCTAACTGGGATGATTTAGCGAATCCTGCTTTGAGCAGGGGGTTGGACCAGATGGCCCAGGAGGTCCCTTCCAACTCTACGATTCTATGATTCTATGATTCTATGATTTAAATCGATCCGATTTAAATAGAAAAAAATCTTTTGATTTAAATCGTGATTTAAATCATGATTTAAATCGGCGTGATTTAAATCAATCCACCCTGTCCTATACTACTATACTCATTATCCGTGTCACCGCGGACCTACACTATCCTATACTACTATACTCATTTTCCGTGTCACCGCGGACCTACACTATCCTATACTACTATACTCATTATCCGTGTCACCACTGACCTACACTATCCTATACTACTATACTCATTATCCGTGTCACCGCGGACCTACACTATCCTATACTACTATACTCATTTTCCGTGTCACCGCGGACCTACACTATCCTATACTACTATACTCATTATCCGTGTCACCACTGACCTACACTATCCTATACTACTATACTCATTTTCCGTGTCACCGCGGACCTACACTATCCTATACTACTATACTCATTATCCGTGTCACCGCGGACCTACACTATCCTATACTACTATACTCATTATCCGTGTCACCACTGACCTACACTATCCTATACTACTATATTCATTATCCGTGTCACCACGGACCTACACTATCCTATACTACTATACTCATTATCCATGTCACCACTGACCTACACTATCCTATACTACTATATTCATTATCCGTGTCACCACTGACCTACACTATCCTATACTACTATACTCATTATCCGTGTCACCATGGACCTACACTATCCTATACTACTATACTCATTATCCGTGTCACCCTGGACCTACACTATCCTATACTACTATACTCATTATCCGTGTCACCACGGACCTACACTATCCTATACTACTATACTCATTATCCGTGTCACCCTGGACCTACACTATCCTATACTGCTATACTCATTATCCGTGTCACCACTGACCTACACTATCCTATACTACTATATTCATTATCCGTGTCACCACGGACCTACACTATCCTATACTGCTATACTCATTATCCATGTCACCACTGACCTACACTATCCTATACTACTATATTCATTATCCGTGTCACCACGGACCTACACTATCCTATACTACTATATTCATTATCCATGTCACCGAGGACCTACACTATCCTATACTACTATACTCATTATCTGTGTCACCGCGGACCTACACTATCCTATACTACTATACTCATTATCCGTGTCACCGCGGACCTACACTATCCTATACTACTATACTCATTATCCGTGTCACCACTGACCTACACTATTCTATACTACTATACTCATTATCTGTGTCACCGCGGACCTACACTATCCTATACTACTATACTCATTATCCGTGTCACCACGGACCTACACTATCCTATACTACTATACTCATTATCTGTGTCACCGCGGACCTACACTATCCTATACTACTATACTCATTATCCGTGTCACCGCGGACCTACACTATCCTATACTACTATACTCATTATCCGTGTCACCACTGACCTACACTATTCTATACTACTATACTCATTATCTGTGTCACCGCGGACCTACACTATCCTATACTACTATACTCATTATCCGTGTCACCACGGACCTACACTATCCTATACTACTATACTCATTATCCGTGTCACCACGGACCTACACTATCCTATACTGCTATACTCATTATCCGTGTCACCACGGACCTATACTATCCTATACTACTATACTCATTATCCGTGTCACCGCGGACCTACACTATCCTATACTACTATACTCATTATCCGTGTCACCGCGGACCTACACTATCCTATACTACTATACTCATTATCCGTGTCACCGCGGACCTACACTATCCTATACTACTATACTCATTATCCGTGTCACCGCGGACCTACACTATCCTATACTACTATACTCATTATCCATGTCACTGCGGACCTACACTATCCTATACTACTATACTCATTATCCGTGTCACCGCGGACCTACACTATCCTATACTACTATACTCATTATCCGTGTCACCGCGGACCTACACTATCCTATACTACTATACTCATTATCCGTGTCACCACGGACCTACACTATCCTATACTACTATATTCATTATCCGTGTCACCGCGGACCTACACTATCCTATACTACTATATTCATTATCCGTGTCACCGCGGACCTACACTATCCTATACTACTATACTCATTATCCGTGTCCCCGCGGACCTACACTATCCTATACTACTATACTCATTATCCGTGTCACCGCGGACCTACACTATCCTATACTACTATACTCATTATCCGTGTCACCACGGATCTACACTATCCTATACTACTATATTCATTATCCGTGTCACCACGGACCTACACTATCCTATACTACTATACTCATTATCCGTGTCACCACGGATCTACACTATCCTATACTACTATATTCATTATCCGTGTCACCACGGACCTACACTATCCTATACTACTATACTCATTATCCGTGTCACCGCGGACCTACACTATCCTATACTACTATATTCATTATCCGTGTCACCACGGACCTACACTATCCTATACTACTATACTCATTATCCGTGTCACCACGGATCTACACTATCCTATACTACTATATTCATTATCCGTGTCACCACGGACCTACACTATCCTATACTACTATATTCATTATCCGTGTCACCGCGGACCTACACTATCCTATACTACTATACTCATTATCCGTGTCACCGCGGACCTACACTACTATACTCTTTATCCGTGTCACCGCGGACCTACACTATCCTATACTACTATACTCATTATCCGTGTCACCGCGGACCTACACTATCCTATACTACTATACTCATTATCCGTGTCACCGCGGACCTACACTACTATAGTCATTATCCGTGTCACCGCGGACCTACACTATCCTATACTACTATACTCATTATCCGTGTCACCGCGGACCTACACTACTATACTCTTTATCCGTGTCACCGCGGACCTACACTATCCTATACTACTATATTCATTATCCGTGTCCCCGCGGACCTACACTATCCTATACTACTATACTCATTATCCGTGTCACCGCGGACCTACACTACTATACTCATTATCCGTGTCACCGCGGACCTACACTATCCTATACTACTATACTCATTATCCGTGTCACCGCGGACCTACACTACTATACTCTTTATCCGTGTCACCGCGGACCTACACTATCCTATACTACTATATTCATTATCCGTGTCCCCGCGGACCTACACTATCCTATACTACTATACTCATTATCCGTGTCACCGCGGACCTACACTACTATACTCATTATCCGTGTCACCGCGGACCTACACTATCCTATACTACTATATTCATTATCCGTGTCACCGCGGACCTACACTATCCTATACTACTATATTCATTATCCGTGTCCCCGCGGACCTACACTATCCTATACTACTATACTCATTATCCGTGTCACCGCGGACCTACACTACTATACTCATTATCCGTGTCACCGCGGACCTACACTATCCTATACTACTATATTCATTATCCGTGTCACCGCGGACCTACACTATCCTATACTATACTCATTATCCGTGTCACCGCGGACCTACACTATCCTATACTACTATACTCTTTATCCGTGTCACCGCGGACCTACACTATCCTATACTACTATACTCATTATCCGTGTCACCGCGGACCTACACTACTATACTCATTATCCGTGTCACCGCGGACCTACACTATCCTATACTATACTCATTATCCGTGTCACCGCGGACCTACACTACTATACTCATTATCCGTGTCACTGCGGACCTACACTATCCTATACTACTATACTCATTATCCGTGTCACCGCGGACCTACACTATCCTATACTACTATACTCATTATCCGTGTCACCGCGGACCTACACTATCCTATACTACTATACTCATTATCCGTGTCACCGCGGACCTACACTACTATACTCATTATCCGTGTCACCGCGGACCTACACTATCCTATACTACTATATTCATTATCCGTGTCCCCGCGGACCTACACTATCCTATACTACTATACTCATTATCCGTGTCACTGCGGACCTACACTATCCTATACTACTATACTCATTATCCGTGTCACCGTGGACCTACACTATCCTATACTACTATACTCATTATCCGTGTCACCGTGGACCTACACTATCCTATACTACTATACTCATTATCCGTGTCACCGCGGACCTACACTATCCTATACTACTATATTCATTATCCGTGTCCCCGCGGACCTACACTATCCTATACTACTATACTCATTATCCGTGTCACCGCGGACCTACACTATCCTATACTGCTATACTCATTATCCGTGTCACCACGGACCTACACTATCCTATACTACTATACTCATTATCCGTGTCACCGCGGACCTACACTATCCTATACTGCTATACTCATTATCCGTGTCACCGCGGACCTACACTATCCTATACTGCTATACTCATTATCTGTGTCACCGCGGACCTACACTATCCTATACTACTATACTCATTATCCGTGTCACCATGGACCTACACTATCCTATACTACTATACTCATTATCCGTGTCCCCGCGGACCTACACTATCCTATACTGCTATACTCATTATCTGTCACCACGGACCTACACTATCCTATACTACTATACTCATTATCTGTGTCACCGCGGACCTACACTATCCTATACTGCTATACTCATTATCCGTGTCACCACGGACCTACACTATCCTATACTACTATACTCATTATCCGTGTCCCCGCGGACCTACACTATCCTATACTGCTATACTCATTATCTGTCACCACGGACCTACACTATCCTATACTACTATACTCATTATCTGTGTCACCACGGACCTACACTATCCTATACTGCTATACTCATTATCTGTGTCACCACGGACCTACACTATCCTATACTACTATACTCATTATCCGTGTCCCCGCGGACCTACACTATCCTATACTGCTATACTCATTATCCGTGTCACCACGGACCTACACTATCCTATACTACTATACTCATTATCCGTGTCACCGCGGACCAACACTATCCTATACTGCTATACTCATTATCCGTGTCACCGCGGACCTACACTATCCTATACTGCTATACTCATTATCTGTGTCACCGCGGACCTACACTATCCTATACTACTATACTCATTATCTGTGTCACCGCGGACCTACACTATCCTATACTACTATACTCATTATCCGTGTCACCATGGACCTACACTATCCTATACTACTATACTCATTATCCGTGTCCCCGCGGACCTACACTATCCTATACTGCTATACTCATTATCCGTGTCACCACGGACCTACACTATCCTATACTACTATACTCATTATCCGTGTCACCACGGACCTACACTATCCTATACTGCTATACTCATTATCTGTCACCGCGGACCTACACTATCCTATACTACTATACTCATTATCCGTGTCACCACGGACCTACACTATCCTATACTACTATACTCATTATCCGTGTCACCGCGGACCTACACTACTATACTCTTTATCCGTGTCACCGCGGACCTACACTATCCTATACTGCTATACTCATTATCCGTGTCACCACGGACCTACACTATCCTATACTACTATACTCATTATCCGTGTCCCCGCGGACCTACACTATCCTATACTGCTATACTCATTATCTGTCACCACGGACCTACACTATCCTATACTACTATACTCATTATCCGTGTCACCACGGACCTACACTATCCTATACTGCTATACTCATTATCTGTCACCGCGGACCTACACTATCCTATACTACTATACTCCATTATCCGTGTCACCGCGGACCTACACTATCCTATACTACTATACTCATTATCCGTGTCACCGCGGACCTACACTACTATACTCTTTATCCGTGTCCCCGCGGACCTACACTATCCTATACTACTATACTCATTATCCGTGTCACCGCGGACCTACACTATCCTATACTACTATACTCATTATCCGTGTCACCACGGACCTATACTATCGTATACTACTATACTCATTATCCGTGTCACCACGGACCTACACTATCCTATACTACTATACTCATTATCCGTGTCACCACGGACCTACACTATCCTATACTACTATACTCATTATCCGTGTCACCACGGACCTACACTATCCTATACTACTATACTCATTATCCGTGTCACCACGGACCTACACTATCCTATACTACTATACTCATTATCCGTGTCACCGCGGACCTACACTATCCTATACTACTATACTCATTATCCGTGTCACCGCGGACCTACACTATCCTATACTACTATATTCATTATCCGTGTCCCCGCGGACCTACACTATCCTATACTGCTATACTCATTATCCGTGTCACCGCGGACCTACACTATCCTATACTACTATACTCATTATCCGTGTCACCGCGGACCTACACTATCCTATACTACTATACTCTTTATCCGTGTCACCGCGGACCTACACTATCCTATACTACTATATTCATTATCCGTGTCCCCGCGGACCTACACTATCCTATACTGCTATACTCATTATCCGTGTCACCGCGGACCTACACTATCCTATACTACTATACTCATTATCCGTGTCACCGCGGACCTACACTATCCTATACTACTATACTCATTATCCGTGTCACCACGGATCTACACTATCCTATACTACTATATTCATTATCCGTGTCACCACGGACCTACACTATCCTATACTACTATATTCATTATCCGTGTCACCGCGGACCTACACTATCCTATACTACTATACTCATTATCCGTGTCACCGCGGACCTACACTATCCTATACTACTATACTCATTATCCGTGTCACCGCGGACCTACACTACTATACTCTTTATCCGTGTCACCGCGGACCTACACTATCCTATACTACTATATTCATTATCCGTGTCACCGCGGACCTACACTATCCTATACTACTATACTCATTATCCATGTCACCGCGGACCTACACTACTATACCCATTATCCGTGTCACCGCGGACCTACACTATCCTATACTACTATATTCATTATCCGTGTCACCGCGGACCTACACTATCCTATACTACTATACTCATTATCCGTGTCACCGCGGACCTACACTATCCTATACTATACTCATTATCCGTGTCACCGCGGACCTACACTATCCTATACTACTATACTCATTATCTGTGTCACCGCGGACCTACACTATCCTATACTACTATACTCATTATCCGTGTCACCACGGACCTACACTATCCTATACTACTATACTCATTATCCGTGTCACCACGGACCTACACTATCCTATACTACTATACTCATTATCCGTGTCACCGCGGACCTACACTATCCTATACTACTATATTCATTATCCGTGTCACCGCGGACCTACACTATCCTATACTACTATACTCATTATCCGTGTCACCGCGGACCTACACTATCCTATACTACTATACTCATTATCCGTGTCACCGCGGACCTACACTATCCTATACTACTATATTCATTATCCGTGTCACCGCGGACCTACACTATCCTATACTACTATACTCATTATCCGTGTCACCGCGGACCTACACTATCCTATACTACTATACTCATTATCCGTGTCACCGCGGACCTACACTATCCTATACTACTATACTCTTTATCCGTGTCACCACGGACCTACACTATCCTATACTACTATACTCATTATCCGTGTCACCACGGACCTACACTATCCTATACTACTATATTCATTATCCGTGTCACCACGGACCTACACTATCCTATACTACTATACTCATTATCCGTGTTACCACGGATCTACACTATCCTATACTACTATATTCATTATCCGTGTCACCACGGACCTACACTATCCTATACTACTATATTCATTATCCGTGTCACCGCGGACCTACACTATCCTATACTACTATACTCATTATCCGTGTCACCGCGGACCTACACTACTATACTCTTTATCCGTGTCACCGCGGACCTACACTATCCTATACTACTATATTCATTATCCGTGTCCCCGCGGACCTACACTATCCTATACTACTATACTCATTATCCGTGTCACCGCGGACCTACACTACTATACTCATTATCCGTGTCACCGCGGACCTACACTATCCTATACTACTATACTCATTATCCGTGTCACCGCGGACCTACACTACTATACTCTTTATCCGTGTCACCGCGGACCTACACTATCCTATACTACTATATTCATTATCCGTGTCCCCGCGGACCTACACTATCCTATACTACTATACTCATTATCCGTGTCACCGCGGACCTACACTACTATACTCATTATCCGTGTCACCGCGGACCTACACTATCCTATACTACTATATTCATTATCCGTGTCACCGCGGACCTACACTATCCTATACTACTATATTCATTATCCGTGTCCCCGCGGACCTACACTATCCTATACTACTATACTCATTATCCGTGTCACCGCGGACCTACACTACTATACTCATTATCCGTGTCACCGCGGACCTACACTATCCTATACTACTATATTCATTATCCGTGTCACCGCGGACCTACACTATCCTATACTATACTCATTATCCGTGTCACCGCGGACCTACACTATCCTATACTACTATACTCTTTATCCGTGTCACCGCGGACCTACACTATCCTATACTACTATACTCATTATCCGTGTCACCGCGGACCTACACTACTATACTCATTATCCGTGTCACCGCGGACCTACACTATCCTATACTATACTCATTATCCGTGTCACCGCGGACCTACACTACTATACTCATTATCCGTGTCACCGCGGACCTACACTATCCTATACTACTATACTCATTATCCGTGTCACCGCGGACCTACACTATCCTATACTACTATACTCATTATCCGTGTCACCGCGGACCTACACTATCCTATACTACTATACTCATTATCCGTGTCACCGCGGACCTACACTACTATACTCATTATCCGTGTCACCGCGGACCTACACTATCCTATACTACTATATTCATTATCCGTGTCCCCGCGGACCTACACTATCCTATACTACTATACTCATTATCCGTGTCACTGCGGACCTACACTATCCTATACTACTATACTCATTATCCGTGTCACCGTGGACCTACACTATCCTATACTACTATACTCATTATCCGTGTCACCGTGGACCTACACTATCCTATACTACTATACTCATTATCCGTGTCACCGCGGACCTACACTATCCTATACTACTATATTCATTATCCGTGTCCCCGCGGACCTACACTATCCTATACTACTATACTCATTATCCGTGTCACCGCGGACCTACACTATCCTATACTACTATACTCATTATCCGTGTCACCGCGGACCTACACTATCCTATACTGCTATACTCATTATCCGTGTCACCGCGGACCTACACTATCCTATACTACTATACTCATTATCCGTGTCACCGTGGACCTACACTATTCTATACTGCTATACTCATTATCCGTGTCACCGTGGACCTACACTATCCTATACTACTATACTCATTATCCGTGTCACCGCGGACCTACACTATCCTATACTGCTATACTCATTATCCGTGTCACCGCGGACCTACACTATCCTATACTACTATACTCATTATCCGTGTCACCGCGGACCTACACTATCCTATACTACTATACTCATTATCCGTGTCACCGCGGACCTACACTATCCTATACTACTATACTCATTATCCGTGTCACCACGGACCTATACTATCGTATACTACTATACTCATTATCCGTGTCACCGCGGACCTACACTATCCTATACTACTATACTCATTATCTGTGTCACCACGGACCTACACTATCCTATACTGCTATACTCATTATCCGTGTCCCCGCGGACCTACACTATCCTATACTACTATACTCATTATCCGTGTCCCCGCGGACCTACACTATCCTATACTACTATACTCATTATCTGTGTCACCACGGACCTACACTATCCTATACTACTATACTCATTATCTGTGTCACCACGGACCTACACTATCCTATACTGCTATACTCATTATCTGTGTCACCACGGACCTACACTATCCTATACTACTATACTCATTATCCGTGTCACCGCGGACCTACACTATCCTATACTGCTATACTCATTATCCGTGTCACCGCGGACCTACACTATCCTATACTGCTATACTCATTATCTGTGTCACCGCGGACCTACACTATCCTATACTACTATACTCATTATCCGTGTCACCACGGACCTACACTATCCTATACTACTATACTCATTATCCGTGTCACCATGGACCTACACTATCCTATACTACTATACTCATTATCCGTGTCCCCGCGGACCTACACTATCCTATACTGCTATACTCATTATCTGTGTCACCACGGACCTACACTATCCTATACTACTATACTCATTATCCGTGTCACCATGGACCTACACTATCCTATACTACTATACTCATTATCCGTGTCCCCGCGGACCTACACTATCCTATACTGCTATACTCATTATCTGTCACCACGGACCTACACTATCCTATACTACTATACTCATTATCTGTGTCACCACGGACCTACACTATCCTATACTACTATACTCATTATCCGTGTCACCATGGACCTACACTATCCTATACTACTATACTCATTATCCGTGTCCCCGCGGACCTACACTATCCTATACTGCTATACTCATTATCTGTCACCACGGACCTACACTATCCTATACTACTATACTCATTATCTGTGTCACCGCGGACCTACACTATCCTATACTGCTATACTCATTATCCGTGTCACCACGGACCTACACTATCCTATACTACTATACTCATTATCCGTGTCCCCGCGGACCTACACTATCCTATACTGCTATACTCATTATCTGTCACCACGGACCTACACTATCCTATACTACTATACTCATTATCTGTGTCACCACGGACCTACACTATCCTATACTGCTATACTCATTATCTGTGTCACCACGGACCTACACTATCCTATACTACTATACTCATTATCCGTGTCCCCGCGGACCTACACTATCCTATACTGCTATACTCATTATCCGTGTCACCACGGACCTACACTATCCTATACTACTATACTCATTATCCGTGTCACCGCGGACCTACACTATCCTATACTGCTATACTCATTATCCGTGTCACCGCGGACCTACACTATCCTATACTGCTGTACTCATTATCTGTGTCACCGCGGACCTACACTATCCTATACTACTATACTCATTATCTGTGTCACCACGGACCTACACTATCCTATACTACTATACTCATTATCCGTGTCACCATGGACCTACACTATCCTATACTACTATACTCATTATCCGTGTCCCCGCGGACCTACACTATCCTATACTGCTATACTCATTATCCGTGTCACCACGGACCTACACTATCCTATACTACTATACTCATTATCCGTGTCACCACGGACCTACACTATCCTATACTGCTATACTCATTATCTGTCACCGCGGACCTACACTATCCTATACTACTATACTCATTATCCGTGTCACCGCGGACCTACACTACTATACTCTTTATCCGTGTCACCGCGGACCTACACTATCCTATACTGCTATACTCATTATCCGTGTCACCACGGACCTACACTATCCTATACTGCTATACTCATTATCCGTGTCACCACGGACCTACACTATCCTATACTACTATACTCATTATCCGTGTCACCGCGGACCTACACTAACCTATACTACTATACTCATTATCCGTGTCACCGCGGACCTACACTACTATACTCTTTATCCGTGTCACCGCGGACCTACACTATCCTATACTGCTATACTCATTATCCGTGTCACCACGGACCTACACTATCCTATACTACTATACTCATTATCCGTGTCCCCGCGGACCTACACTATCCTATACTGCTATACTCATTATCTGTCACCACGGACCTACACTATCCTATACTACTATACTCATTATCCGTGTCACCACGGACCTACACTATCCTATACTGCTATACTCATTATCTGTCACCGCGGACCTACACTATCCTATACTACTATACTCCATTATCCGTGTCACCGCGGACCTACACTATCCTATACTACTATACTCATTATCCGTGTCACCGCGGACCTACACTACTATACTCTTTATCCGTGTCCCCGCGGACCTACACTATCCTATACTACTATACTCATTATCCGTGTCACCGCGGACCTACACTATCCTATACTACTATACTCATTATCCGTGTCACCACGGACCTATACTATCGTATACTACTATACTCATTATCCGTGTCACCACGGACCTACACTATCCTATACTACTATACTCATTATCCGTGTCACCACGGACCTACACTATCCTATACTACTATACTCATTATCCGTGTCACCACGGACCTACACTATCCTATACTACTATACTCATTATCCGTGTCACCACGGACCTACACTATCCTATACTACTATACTCATTATCCGTGTCACCGCGGACCTACACTATCCTATACTACTATACTCATTATCCGTGTCACCGCGGACCTACACTACTATACTCTTTATCCGTGTCACCGCGGACCTACACTATCCTATACTACTATATTCATTATCCGTGTCCCCGCGGACCTACACTATCCTATACTGCTATACTCATTATCCGTGTCACCGCGGACCTACACTATCCTATACTACTATACTCATTATCCGTGTCACCGCGGACCTACACTATCCTATACTACTATACTCATTATCCGTGTCACCACGGATCTACACTATCCTATACTACTATATTCATTATCCGTGTCACCACGGACCTACACTATCCTATACTACTATATTCATTATCCGTGTCACCGCGGACCTACACTATCCTATACTACTATACTCATTATCCGTGTCACCGCGGACCTACACTATCCTATACTACTATACTCATTATCCGTGTCACCGCGGACCTACACTACTATACTCTTTATCCGTGTCACCGCGGACCTACACTATCCTATACTACTATATTCATTATCCGTGTCACCGCGGACCTACACTATCCTATACTACTATACTCATTATCCGTGTCACCGCGGACCTACACTACTATACTCTTTATCCGTGTCACCGCGGACCTACACTATCCTATACTACTATACTCATTATCCGTGTCACCGCGGACCTACACTACTATACTCTTTATCCGTGTCACCGCGGACCTACACTATCCTATACTACTATACTCATTATCCATGTCACCGCGGACCTACACTATCCTATACTACTATACCCATTATCCGTGTCACCGCGGACCTACACTATCCTATACTACTATATTCATTATCCGTGTCACCGCGGACCTACACTATCCTATACTACTATACTCTTTATCCGTGTCACCGCGGACCTACACTATCCTATACTACTATACCCATTATCCGTGTCACCGCGGACCTACACTATCCTATACTACTATATTCATTATCCGTGTCACCGCGGACCTACACTATCCTATACTACTATATTCATTATCCGTGTCACCGCGGACCTACACTATCCTATACTACTATACTCATTATCCGTGTCACCGCGGACCTCCACTATCCTATACTACTATACTCATTATCCGTGTCACCACTGACCTACACTATCCTATACTACTATACTCATTATCCGTGTCACCGCGGACCTACACTACTATACTCATTATCCGTGTCACCGCGGACCTACACTATCCTATACTACTATATTCATTATCCGTGTCACCGCGGACCTACACTATCCTATACTACTATACTCTTTATCCGTGTCACCGCGGACCTACACTATCCTATACTACTATACTCATTATCCGTGTCACCGCGGACCTACACTACTATACTCATTATCCGTGTCACCGCGGACCTACACTATCCTATACTATACTCATTATCCGTGTCACCGCGGACCTACACTACTATACTCATTATCCGTGTCACCGCGGACCTACACTATCCTATACTACTATACTCATTATCCGTGTCACCGCGGACCTACACTATCCTATACTACTATACTCATTATCCGTGTCACCGCGGACCTACACTACTATACTCATTATCCGTGTCACCGCGGACCTACACTATCCTATACTACTATATTCATTATCCGTGTCCCCGCGGACCTACACTATCCTATACTACTATACTCATTATCCGTGTCACCGTGGACCTACACTATCCTATACTACTATACTCATTATCCGTGTCACCGTGGACCTACACTATCCTATACTACTATACTCATTATCCGTGTCACCGCGGACCTACACTATCCTATACTACTATATTCATTATCCGTGTCACCGCGGACCTACACTATCCTATACTACTATACTCATTATCCGTGTCACCGTGGACCTACACTATCCTATACTACTATACTCATTATCCGTGTCACCGCGGACCTACACTATCCTATACTACTATACTCATTATCCGTGTCACCGCGGACCTACACTATCCTATACTACTATACTCATTATCCGTGTCACCGCGGACCTAAACTATCCTATACTACTATACTCATTATCTGTGTCACCGCGGACCTACACTATCCTATACTACTATACTCATTATCCGTGTCACCGTGGACCTACACTATCCTATACTACTATACTCATTATCCGTGTCACCGCGGACCTACACTATCCTATACTACTATACTCATTATCCGTGTCACCGCGGACCTACACTATCCTATACTACTATATTCATTATCCGTGTCACCGCGGACCTACACTATCCTATACTACTATACTCATTATCCGTGTCACCGCGGATCTACACTATCCTATACTACTATATTCATTATCCGTGTCACCGCGGACCTACACTATCCTATACTACTATATTCATTATCCGTGTCACCGCGGACCTACACTATCCTATACTACTATACTCATTATCCGTGTCACCGCGGACCTACACTATCCTATACTACTATACTCATTATCCGTGTCACCGCGGACCTACACTATCCTATACTACTATACTCATTATCCGTGTCACCGCGGACCTACACTATCCTATACTACTATACTCATTATCCGTGTCACCGCGGACCTACACTATCCTATACTACTATACTCATTATCCGTGTCACCGCGGACCTACACTATCCTATACTACTATACTCATTATCCGTGTCACCGCGGACCTACACTATCCTATACTACTATACTCATTATCCGTGTCACCGCGGACCTACACTATCCTATACTACTATACTCATTATCCGTGTCACCGCGGACCTACACTATCCTATACTACTATACTCATTATCCGTGTCACCGCGGACCTACACTATCCTATACTACTATACTCATTATCCGTGTCACCGCGGACCTACACTATCCTATACTACTATATTCATTATCCGTGTCCCCGCGGACCTACACTATCCTATACTACTATACTCATTATCCGTGTCACCGCGGACCTACACTATCCTATACTACTATATTCATTATCCGTGTCACCGCGGACCTACACTATCCTATACTACTATACTCATTATCCGTGTCACCGCGGACCTACACTATCCTATACTACTATACTCATTATCCGTGTCACCACGGACCTACACTATCCTATACTACTATACTCATTATCCGTGTCACCACGGACCTACACTATCCTATACTACTATACTCATTATCCGTGTCACCACGGACCTACACTATCCTATACTACTATACTCATTATCCGTGTCACCACGGACCTACACTATCCTATACTACTATACTCATTATCCGTGTCACCACGGACCTACACTATCCTATACTATACTCATTATCCGTGTCACCGCGGACCTACACTACTATACTCATTATCCGTGTCACCGCGGACCTACACTATCCTATACTACTATACTCATTATCCGTGTCACCGCGGACCTACACTATCCTATACTACTATACTCATTATCCGTGTCACCGCGTACCTACACTATCCTATACTACTATACTCATTATCCGTGTCACCGCGGACCTACACTATACTATACTCATTATCCGTGTCCCCGCGGACCTACACTATCCTATACTACTATATTCATTATCCGTGTCACCGTGGACCTACACTATCCTATACTACTATACTCATTATCCGTGTCACCGCGGACCTACACTATCCTATACTACTATATTCATTATCCGTGTCACCGCGGACCTACACTATCCTATACTACTATACTCATTATCCGTGTCACCGCGGACCTACACTATCCTATACTACTATACTCATTATCCGTGTCACCGTGGACCTACACTATCCTATACTACTATACTCATTATCCGTGTCACCGCGGACCTACACTATCCTATACTGCTATATTCATTATCCGTGTCCCCGCGGACCTACACTATCCTATACTGCTATACTCATTATCTGTGTCACCATGGACCTACACTATCCTATACTACTATACTCATTATCCATGTCACCGCGGACCTACACTATCCTATACTGCTATACTCATTATCTGTGTCACCATGGACCTACACTATCCTATACTACTATACTCATTATCCGTGTCACCGCGGACCTACACTATCCTATACTACTATACTCATTATCTGTGTCACCATGGACCTACACTATCCTATACTGCTATACTCATTATCCGTGTCACCGTGGACCTACACTATCCTATACTGCTATACTCATTATCCGTGTCACCGCGGACCTACACTATCTTATACTACTATACTCATTATCCGTGTCACCGTGGACCTACACTATCCTATACTACTATACTCATTATCCGTGTCACCGCGGACCTACACTATCCTATACTACTATACTCATTATCTGTGTCACCACGGACCTACACTATCCTATACTACTATACTCATTATCCGTGTCACCGCGGACCTACGCTATCCTATACTACTATACTCATTATCCGTGTCACCACGGACCTACACTATCCTATACTACTATACTCATTATCCGTGTCCCCGCGGACCTACACTATCCTATACTACTATACTCATTATCCGTGTCACCGCGGACCTACGCTATCCTATACTACTATACTCATTATCCGTGTCACCACGGACCTACGCTATCCTATACTACTATACTCATTATCCGTGTCACCGCGGACCTACGCTATCCTATACTACTATACTCATTATCCGTGTCACCGCGGACCTACACTATCCTATACTACTATACTCATTATCCGTGTCACCACGGACCTACACTATCCTATACTACTATACTCATTATCCGTGTCACCGCGGACCTACACTATCCTATACTACTATACTCATTATCCGTGTCACCACGGACCTACACTATCCTATACTACTATACTCATTATCCGTGTCACCGCGGACCTACACTATCCTATACTACTATACTCATTATCCGTGTCACCGCGGACCTACACTATCCTATACTACTATACTCATTATCCGTGTCACCGCGGACCTACACTATCCTATACTACTATACTCATTATCTGTGTCACCACGGACCTACACTATCCTATACTACTATACTCATTATCTGTGTCACCACGGACCTACGCTATCCTATACTACTATATTCATTATCCGTCTCACAGCGGACCTACGCTATCCTATATTCATTATCCGTGTCACTGCGGACCTACACTATCCTATACTACTATACTCATTATCCGTGTCACCGCGGACCTACACTATCCTATACTACTATACTCATTATCCGTGTCACCGCGGACCTACACTATCCTATACTACTATACTCATTATCCGTGTCACCGCGGACCTACACTATCCTATACTACTATACTCATTATCCGTGTCACCACGGACCTACACTATCCTATACTGCTATAATCATTATCCGTCTCACAGCGGACCTACGCTATCCTATATTCATTATCCGTGTCACTGCGGACCTACACTATCCTATACTACTATACTCATTATCCGTGTCACCACGGACCTACGCTATCCTATACTACTATACTCATTATCCGTGTCACCACGGACCTACGCTATCCTATACTACTATACTCATTATCCGTGTCACCACGGACCTACGCTATCCTATACTACTATATTCATTATCCGTGTCACCACGGACCTACACTATCCTATACTACTATATTCATTAACCGTGTCACCACGGACCTACACTATCCTATACTACTATACTCATTATCCGTCTCACAGCGGACCTACACTATCCTATACTACTATACTCATTATCCGTGTCACCGCGGACCTACACTATCCTATACTACTATACTCATTATCCGTGTCACCGCGGACCTACACTATCCTATACTACTATACTCATTATCCGTGTCACCGCGGACCTACACTATCCTATACTACTATACTCATTATCCGTGTCACCGCGGACCTACACTATCCTATACTACTATACTCATTATCCGTCTCACAGTGGACCTACACTATCCTATACTACTATACTCATTATCCGTGTCACCACGGACCTACACTATCCTATACTACTATACTCATTATCCGTGTCACCGTGGACCTACACTATCCTATACTACTATATTCATTATCCGTGTCACCGCGGACCTACACTATCCTATACTACTATACTCATTATCCGTGTCACCGCGGACCTACACTATCCTATACTACTATACTCATTATCCGTGTCACCACTGAACTACACTATCCTATACTACTATACTCATTATCCGTATCACCGCGGACCTACACTATCCTATACTGCTATACTCATTATCCGTGTCACCACGGACCTACACTATCCTATACTACTATACTCATTATCCGTGTCACCGCGGACCTACACTATCCTATACTACTATACTCATTATCCGTGTCACAGCGGACTTACACTATCCTATACTGCTATATTCATTATCCGTGTCACCGCGGACTTACACTATCCTATACTGCTATACTCATTATCCGTGTCACCACGGACCTACACTATCCTATACTACTATACTCATTATCCGTGTCACAGCGGACTTACACTATCCTATACTACTATACTCATTATCCGTGTCACCGCGGACCTACACTATCCTATACTACTATACTCATTATCCGTGTCACAGCGGACTTACACTATCCTATACTGCTACAGTGGGGCAAAAAAGTATTTAGTCAGTCAGCAATAGTGCAAGTTCCACCACTTGAAAAGATGAGAGGCGTCTGTAATTTACATCATAGGTAGACCTCAACTATGGGAGACAAACTGAGAAAAAAAAATCCAGAAAATCACATTGTCTGTTTTTTTTTTTCATTTTATTTGCATATTATGGTGGAATATAAGTATTTGGTCAGAAATAAGCAATCAAGATTTCTGGCTCTCACAGACCTGTAACTTCTTCTTTAAGAGTCTCCTCTTTCCTCCACTCATTACCTGTAGTAATGGCTCCTGTTTAAACTTGTTATCAGTATAAAAAGACACCTGTGCACACCCTCAAACAGTCTGACTCCAAACTCCACTATGGTGAAGACCAAAGAGCTGTCAAAGGACACCAGAAACAAAATTGTAGCCCTGCACCAGGCTGGGAAGACTGAATCTGCAATAGCCAACCAGCTTGGAGTGAAGAAATCAACTGTGGGAGCAATAATTAGAAAATGGAAGACATACAAGACCACTGATAATCTCCCTCGATCTGGTGCTCCACGCAAAATCCCACCCCGTGGGGTCAGAATGATCACAAGAACGGTGAGCAAAAATCCCTGAACCACGCAGGGGGACCTAGTGAATGAACTGCAGAGAGCTGGGACCAATGTAACAAGGCCTACCATAAGTAACACACTACGCCACCATGGACTCAGATCCTGCAGTGCCAGACGTGGCCCACTGCTTAAGCCTGTACATGTCCAGGCCCGTCTGAAGTTTGCTAGAGAGCATTTGGATGATCCAGAGGAGTTTTGGGAGAATGTCCTATGGTCTGATGAAACCAAACTGGAACTGTTTGGTAGAAACACAACTTGTCGTGTTTGGAGGAAAAAGAATACTGAGTTGCATCCATCAAACACCATACCTACTGTAAAGCATGGTGGTGGAAACATCATGCTTTGGGGCTGTTTCTCTGCAAAGGGGCCAGGACGACTGATCCGGGTACATGAAAGAATGAATGGGGCCATGTATCGTGAGATTTTGAGTGCAAACCTCCTTCCATCAGCAAGGGCATTGAAGATGAAACGTGGCTGGGTCTTTCAACATGACAATGATCCAAAGCACACCGCCAGGGCAACGAAGGAGTGGCTTCGTAAGAAGCATTTCAAGGTCCTGGAGTGGCCTAGCCAGTCTCCAGATCTCAACCCTATAGAAAACCTTTGGAGGGAGTTGAAAGTCCGTGTTGCCAAGCGAAAAGCCAAAAACATCACTGCTCTAGAGGAGATCTGCATGGAGGAATGGGCCAACATACCAACAACAGTGTGTGGCAACCTTGTGAAGACTTACAGAAAACGTTTGACCTCTGTCATTGCCAACAAAGGATATATCACAAAGTATTGAGATGAAATTTTGTTTCTGACCAAATACTTATTTTCCACCATAATATGCAAATAAAATGAAAAAAAAACAGAATGTGATTTTCTGGATTTTTTTTTCTCAGTTTGTCTCCCATAGTTGAGGTCTACCTATGATGTAAATTACAGACGCCTCTCATCTTTTTAAGTGGTGGAACTTGCACTATTGCTGACTGACTAAATACTTTTTTGCCCCACTGTATATTCATTATCCGTGTCACCGCCGACCAACACTATCCTATACTACTATATTCATTATCCGTGTCACCGCGGACTTCCACTATCCTATACTACTATACTCATTATCCGTATCACCGCTGACCTACACTTTCCTATACTACTATACTCATTATCTGTGTCCCCGCGGACCTACACTATCCTATACTGCTATACTCATTATCCGTGTCGCCGCGGACCTACACTATCCTATAATACTATGTTACGGACAGCGGAACGCACCAAATATAAATAATAGGAGGTGCGTTCGCCGCCCTGGGTCCACCGTGCGGTAGGTGACTAGACCGCTGCTGGACGATAGCGGATGCACCAGAAGGTGCTGTAGTGCGCACGGGTTAACGTCACCCGAACGCTAGGAGCGGCTCTGTTCAGACACAGAGTCGCTTAGGAGAAATATATGCTAAGGCTCTGGCCCTGTTAATGTCACAGGAGCCGGCGTGTGGCGTCGCAGCCGCGAACACCAATAGCTGCTGGTAATGCAGTGCAGCGGCAACTAATGCTGCAAGCGTCGGCACCGAGAACCGGGCACCGACGGACGCTAGTGTAGGCGTGGATCGCACTTGGCGTGTAGCTTGCCACAACCTGGAGCTGACTAACCCAACACACGGTCACCAATCGTAATATCCAAGGGAAGGGGTTTCATAATAAGTCTGTCACCAGTCCATGCATCCATCACCATACACACACACAGCATAATATGCTACACTAGCGCATGGCCGAGCCGCCATGCGGGCATTTTATAGCCATGCGCTTCCGGGACCTTCCAGTACTATAGGAAGGACCAATCAGATCCGACATAGGACCTGCACATGTGACCCCCTGCTCTCCACTGAGAGGACAAGTTGCGGGCATGCCCAGTAGCACGGCACGAGGACTTAGCCTCTGGAGCAGTTCCCCGCAAAGCAGGTTGCGTTCCATTACTCCAGAGGTGGCAGCAACATCCAGGCTCACAGAACGAGTCAGGGAAATGCCTGGCTCGCCGAGATTGCTGAGCAGGAGTCCGAGCGGTCGGGGAAGAATGGGAGACCGCAGGATGTCTGGCTCTGGATTCCCGCTGTGCAGTGCCAGGAATCAGACGCCTAACATTACCCCCCCTCCTAGGGCCCCCCCCCTGAGCCTCACTGCGCTCAAAGGCTGCGATCAGGAGCGGTGCATGAATGTTTTCCACCGGCTCCCAGGTCCGAGCCTCGGGCCCATGACCCTTTCAGTCCACCAAATAAAATTTTTTGCCACGGACAAACCTGCGCCCCACGATGGCGTTGACCTCAAACTCATCAGACGATAAGTCTGATGACCCGGCAGATGACTCAGAAAACCGGACCATGTGAACTGGTTTGAGGAGGGACACATGGATCACGTCCGAAATGGCCAAATGTGGAGGAAGAGCCAGGCGGTAGACCACCGAGCTAAGTCGCTCGAGGACCTTGAATGGTCCAATGTATCGTGGTGCGAACTTGGGAGACTCAACCCGCAGTTTAATGTTTCGGGTGGAGAGCCATACCATGTCGCCAGGGGAGAAGCTTGGCGCGGGCCGCCGATGCGTGTCGGCGGACGGCCTCATCCTTTCTTTCGATGCCCTGATAGCATCCTGAGTGCGATCCCAAATGTCCCGGGCCTCTACTGCCCAGTCTGCCACCCTGGAGTCGGTGGAGGACACTGGCATCGGGACAGGGACGCGTGGATGTTGGCCATTGTTTAAGAGGAAGGGCGTCTGACCAGTGGCATCGGCCACCGCATTGTTTAGGGCAAATTCAGCCCAAGGTAGCAAGGATGCCCAGTCATCCTGCCTGGCAGAGACAAAATGCCGTAAATAGGTGACCAAGGTCTGATTGGCTCTCTCAACCAAGCCATTCGTCTCGGGATGGTAGGCGGAGGACAGATTTAGCTCGATGCTGAGTAGGCTGCAGAGCTGCCTCCAGAACCGAGACGCAAACTGGGGACCTCGGTCACTCACTATTTTGTCCGGCATGCCATGCAAACGGAATACGTGCTTAATAAACAAAGTGGCCAGACCTCGAGCGGAAGGCAGGCGTGCGAGTGGCACCAGGTGCACCATTTTGGAAAAATGGTCGGTGACCACCCAGATGACCGTACTGCCACCAGACTTGGGCAGGCCAGCTATGAAGTCCATGCCAACTATCTCCCACGGTCTATCCGCCACTGGCAGGGGATACAACAGCCCCGCCGGCCTCTGTCTAGAGGGTCTGTTTCGAGCACACGAGATGCATGCTTGCACGTATTCCTTGATATCTCGAGCCATATGTGGCCACCAATATGACTTTGCCAGGAGTTTGGTGGTCCGTTTATTGCCAAAATGGCCACCCACCCTGGAGTCATGTGCCCAGGCGAGGACCTCCGGCCGTAGCTGCGGAGGCACCAAGGTCTTGCCTGGTGGCACTGACTCGAGAGCGACTGGAGTCACGGTCGTAAAACTCTCCGGCGGGAGAATTAACCGAGGCTCAGCCTCTCCTTCTTCCGCCGAGACCACCGAACGTGAGAGAGCATCCGCACGGACGTTCTTCTCTCCAGAAAGGTAGTGCAAGGTGAAGCGGGAAAAGAAGAGCGACCACCTTGCCAGACGGGAGTTCAGGCGCTGGGCAGACTGTAAATAGACCAGATTTTTATGGTCCGTATATACCTGGAAGGGAAACCGAGCCCCCTCCATTAGATGTCTCCATTCTGAAAAGGCCAACTTCATAGCTAGCAGCTCCCTGTCACCGATGGAGTAATTCTTCTCTGCCGGTGAGAAGGTCTTTGAGAAGAAGAAGCAGGGATGCTTCCGAGCTTGAGCATCCTTTTGGAAAAGAACTCCTGCACCGACAGAAGAGGCATCTACCTCTAGTATAAATGGCTTGTTCACATCGGGACGATGTAGTATGGGAGCGCCAGAAAAATGAGATTTTATAGCCGAGAAGGCCTTGGAGACCTGTTCAGACCAAGCGTTGGGGTTAGCTCCTTTTTTGGTGAGAGCAACCAAAGGAGCTACCAGGGTGGAAAAGTGTGGTATGAACTGGCGGTAATAGTTCACGAACCCCAGAAAGCGCTGCACCGCTTTAAGTGAATGAGGTTCTTGCCAGTCCATTACCGCTTGCAGTTTGGCAGGATCCATGGCCAGCCCCTGGGCCGAGATGATATAGCCCAGGAACGGCAAGGACTCCTGCTCAAACTGGCACTTCTCCAGCTTGGCAAAGAGGGAATTCGCCCTCAGACGGTCGAAGACCCTGCAGACGTCCCTCCGGTGGGTGGTCAAATCTGGCGAAAAGATGAGTATATCATCCAGATATACCACTACCGAGGTAGAAAGCATGTTGCGGAAGACGTCGTTGACAAAATCCTGGAAGACAGCTGGCGCATTACAAAGGCCAAAAGGCGTAACTAGATATTCGTAATGGCCATCCCTGGTATTAAAGGCTGTCTTCCATTCGTCTCCTTCGCCAATGCGGATCAGGTTGTATGCCCCTCGCAGATCCAACTTAGTAAAGATCCGGGCCCCTCGCAACCTGTCAAACAACTCAGAGATCAACGGTAGAGGGTATTTGTTTTTAACCGTGATCGCAATGAGACCTCTGTAGTCTATGCAGGGGCGTAACTCTCCGCCCTTCTTCTGAACGAAGAAGAACCCTGCACCAGCCGGTGACACTGACTTTCTGATAAAGCCTCTAGCCAGGTTCTCCCGGATGTACTGTGACATAGCTTCTGTCTCAGGGAGAGATAGTGGATACACACAGCCTCTAGGAGGTTCTGTGCCTGGCATGAGGTCTATCGGGCAGTCGTAGGGACGGTGCGGCGGGAGCGTCTCTGCAGATTTTTTGGAGAAGACGTCCGCGTATTGGTGGTAAGGTTTAGGTAGTGTGGAGAGATCCACCGGCACTTCAGTTGAAGCCACCTGAAGACTGCCTCTCAGACATCTCCCCTCACAAGTCCCTGCTCCAGGCCAGTATCTTCCCTGTCGCCCACTCGATATGAGGAGAGTGGCACCGAAGCCAGGGAACCCCGAGCAGCACCTGATCGATGCCGTCTGGCAGGATTAGCAGGGACAGAGTCTCATGATGAGATGGTGAGATAGTGAGCCCTAGTGGAGCTGTCTGGTGGGTCACCTGAGAGGGTAACGGTGCTCCGTTAACCACCCTGATGGTCAGAGGCTGAGGTAATAGTACCAGGGGAACGGTGTGTTTCTGGGCGAAGGTAGAAGACATAAAGTTTCCCTCGGCCCCAGAGTCCACGGTAACCTCTGCCTCCCAGGTGGATGACCCATTGTCTAAGAGGCCCCGGAACACCGGTTTGGGTGAGAAGAGTTTCATATTGGCCTGCCCACTACCTACGACCACTGGGCGTGGACGCTTTTTCGCCCGCAGAGGACACGTGCTAGCCAGGTGACCAAACTGTCGGCAGTGATAGCAACGTGCAGAGCTTCGCATCGGTCGTGGCTTTGAGCCGGTGCGAGACACCTCCATAGGTTCAGGAGGTGAAAGCTCCTGTGCGGGGTTTATCAGTGGTTCGGTAAATGTGGGAGCCAAGTTCACCCTGCGTCTGGATTGTGCCCGTTCCAACCCGCGCTCCGTAAACCGGAGGTTAATGCGGGTGGAAACGGCAATCAAATCTTCCAGACTTGTGGAAACCTCTCTGGTAGCTAGAGCGTCTTTAACGTGCTCAGCCAACCCTCTCCAAAACACCGTGACTAAGACTTTGTCCGGCCACTCTAACTCGGAAGCCAATTTCCGAAACCGGACGGCATAGTGGCTGACCGAGAGTGACCCCTGTGTTAGGGAGAGTAATTGTAGAGAGGTGTCGTGCGTGATCCGTGGTCCCAAAAAGACCTGCCTCAGGGCCGCGAGAAACTGCGCAGCACCCTGAACCACGGGATCATCATGTTCCCACAATGGCGTGGTCCACTGTAATGCTCTGCCAGACAAAAGTGACACAATAAACCCCACTTTAGCCCGCTCTGTATGAAACCGTGCAGCCAGTAACTCGAGCTGAATTGAGCACTGACTGACGAATCCCCTACAGGTGGCGCTGTCACCCGAAAATTTGTCGGGAAGCGGGAGGCGAGAAAGTGTCGGCATGGGCAAAAGAGCGGGCGCACGTGAGACAGCCTCGGCGACTGTCTGGACAGCAGCTAGCGCGGTATTCGCTGCTGAGTTGGCGCTCTCAATAGCCGCCAACCTGCTCTCCAGCTGCCGAATATAGCGCTGCAACTGCTGCACGTCTGCCATTGCCAGCCAGACCCTGGCGCTAGTGTAATGTTACGGACAGCGGAACGCACCAAATATAAATAGGAGGTGCGTTCGCCGCCCGGGGTCCACCGTGCGGTAGGTGACTAGACCGCTGCTGGACGATGGCAGATGCACCAGAAGGTGCCATAGTGCGCACGGGTTAACGTCACCCGAACGCTAGGAGCGGCTCTGTTCAGACACAGAGTCGCTTAGGAGAAATATATGCTAAGGCGCTGGCCCTGTTAATGTCACAGGAGCCGGCGTGTGGCGTCGCAGCCGCGAACACCAATAGCTGCTGGTAATGCAGCGCAGCGGCAACTAATGCTGCAAGCGTCGGCACCGAGAACCGGGCACCGACGGACGCTAGTGTAGGCGTGGATCGCACTTGGCGTGTAGCTTGCCACAACCTGGAGCTGACTAACCTAACACACGGTCGCCAATCGTAATATCCAAGGGAAGGGGTTTCATAATAAGTCTGTCACCAGTCCATGCATCCATCACCATACACACACAGCATAATATGCTACACTAGCGCATGGCCGAGCCGCCATGCCGGCTTTTTATAGCCATGAGCTTCTGGGACCTTCCAGTACTATAGGAAGGACCAATCAGATCCGACATGGGACCTGCACATGTGACCCCTGCTCTCCACTGAGAGGACAAGTTGCGGGCATGCCCAGTAGCACGGCACGAGGACTTAGCCTCTGGAGCAGTTCCCTGCGAAGCAGGTTGCGTTACCATTGCTGCACCAGAGGTGGCAGCAACATCCAGGCTCACAGAACGAGGGAAATGCCTGGCTCGCCGAGATTGCTGAGCAGGAGTCCGAGCGGTCGGGGAAGAATGGGAGACCGCAGGATGTCTGGCTCTGGATTCCCGCTGTGCAGTGCCAGGAATCCGACGCCTAACATACTATACTCATTATCCGTGTCACCACTGACCTATACTACTATACTCATTATCCGTGTTACCACGGACCTACACTATCCTATACTACTATATTCATTATCCGTGTCACCACTGACCTACACTATCCTATACTACTATACTCATTATCCGTGTCACCGCGGACCTACACTATCCTATACTACTATACTCATTATCTGTGTCACCATGGACCTACACTATCCTATACTGCTATACTCATTATCCGTGTCACCGCGGACCTACACTATCCTATACTACTATACTCATTATCCGTGTCACCACGGACCTACACTATCCTATACTACTATACTCATTATCCGTGTCACCGCGGACCTACACTATCCTATACTACTATACTCATTATCCGTGTCACCATGGACCTACACTATCCTATACTGCTATACTCATTATCTGTGTCACCATGGACCTACACTATCCTATACTACTATACTCATTATCTGTGTCACCGCGGACCTACACTATCCTATACTACTATACTCATTATCCGTGTCACCACGGACCTACACTATCCTATACTACTATACTCATTATCCGTGTCACCGCGGACCTACACTATCCTATACTGCTATACTCATTATCCGTGTCACCATGGACCTACACTATCCTATACTGCTATACTCATTATCTGTGTCACCATGGACCTACACTATGCTATACTCATTATCCGTGTCACCGCGGACCTACACTATCCTATACTACTATACTCATTATCCATGTCACCGCGGACCTACACTATCCTATACTACTATACTCATTATCCGTGTCACCGCGGACCTACACTATCCTATACTGCTATACTCATTATCCGTGTCACCATGGACCTACACTATCCTATACTGCTATACTCATTATCTGTGTCACCATGGACCTACACTATCCTATACTGCTATACTCATTATCCGTGTCACCGCGGACCTACACTATCCTATACTACTATACTCATTATCCATGTCACCGCGGACCTACACTATCCTATACTACTATACTCATTATCTGTGTCACCGCGGACCTACACTATCCAATACTACTATACTCATTATCCATGTCACCGCGGACCTACACTATCCTATACTACTATACTCATTATCCGTGTCACCGCGGACCTACACTATACTATACTACTATACTCATTATCCGTGTCCCCGCGGACCTACACTATCCTATACTACTATATTCATTATCCGTGTCACCACGGACCTACACTATCCTATACTACTATACTCATTATCCGTGTCACCACGGACCTACACTATCCTATACTACTATACTCATTATCCGTGTCGCCGCGGACCTACACTATCCTATACTACTATACTCATTATCCGTGTCGCCGCGGACCTACACTATCCTATACTGCTATACTCATTATCCGTGTCACAGCGGACCTACACTATCCTATACTCATTATCCGTGTCACCACGGACCTACACTATCCTATACTACTATACTCATTATCCGTGTCACCGCGGACCTACACTATCCTATACTTCTATACTCATTATCCGTCTCACAGCGGACCTACACTATCCTATACTACTATACTCATTATCCGTGTCGCCGCGGACCTACACTATCCTATACTGCTATACTCATTATCCGTGTCACAGCGGACCTACACTATCCTATACTCATTATCCGTGTCACCACGGACCTACACTATCCTATACTACTATACTCATTATCCGTGTCACCACGGACCTACACTATCCTATACTACTATATTCATTATCCGTGTCACCACGGACCTACACTATACTATACTCATTCTCCACGGACCTACACTATCCTTTACTGCTATATTCATTATCCGTGTCACCACGGACCTACACTATCCTATACTACTATACTCATTATCCGTGTCACCACGGACCTACACTATACTATACTCATTCTCCACGGAGCTACACTATCCTATACTACTATATTCATTATCCGTGTCACCGCGGACCTACACTATCCTATACTACTATACTCATTATCCGTGTCACCACGGACCTACACTATCCTATACTACTATACTCATTATCCGTGTCTCCGCGGACCTACACTATCCTATACTACTATACTCATTATCCGTGTCACCGCGGACCTACACTATCCTATACTACTATACTCATTATCCGTGTCTCCGCGGACCTACACTATCCTATACTACTATACTCATTATCCGTGTCACCACGGACCTACACTATCCTATACTACTATACTCATTATCCGTGTCACCGTGGACCTACACTATCCTATACTACTATACTCATTATCCGTGTCACCACGGACCTACACTATACTATACTCATTCTCCACGGAGCTACACTATCCTATACTACTATATTCATTATCCGTGTCACCGCGGACCTACACTATCCTATACTACTATACTCATTATCCGTGTCACCACGGACCTACACTATACTATACTCATTCTCCACGGAGCTACACTATCCTATACTACTATACTCATTATCCGTGTCTCCGCGGACCTACACTATCCTATACTACTATACTCATTATCCGTGTCACCGCGGACCTACACTATCCTATACTACTATACTCATTATCCGTGTCACCACGGACCTACACTATCCTATACTACTATACTCATTATCCGTGTCACCACGGACCTACACTATCCTATACTACTATACTCATTATCCGTGTCACCACGGACCTACACTATCCTATACTACTATACTCATTATCCGTGTCTCCGCGGACCTACACTATCCTATACTACTATACTCATTATCCGTGTCACCGCGGACCTACACTATACTATACTCATTCTCCACGGAGCTACACTATCCTATACTACTATATTCATTATCCGTGTCACCGCGGACCTACACTATCCTATACTACTATACTCATTATCCGTGTCACCACGGACCTACACTATACTATACTCATTCTCCACGGAGCTACACTATCCTATACTACTATATTCATTATCCGTGTCACCGCGGACCTACACTATCCTATACTACTATACTCATTATCCGTGTCTCCGCGGACCTACACTATCCTATACTACTATACTCATTATCCGTGTCACCGCGGACCTACACTATCCTATACTACTATACTCATTATCCGTGTCACCACGGACCTACACTATCCTATACTACTATACTCATTATCCGTGTCTCCGCGGACCTACACTATCCTATACTACTATATTCATTATCCGTGTCACCGCGGACCTACACTATCCTATACTACTATACTCATTATCCGTGTCACCACGGACCTACACTATACTATACTCATTCTCCACGGAGCTACACTATCCTATACTACTATATTCATTATCCGTGTCACCGCGGACCTACACTATCCTATACTACTATACTCATTATCCGTGTCTCCGCGGACCTACACTATCCTATACTACTATACTCATTATCCGTGTCACCACGGACCTACACTATCCTATACTACTATACTCATTATCCGTGTCACCGTGGACCTACACTATCCTATACTACTATACTCATTATCCGTGTCACCACGGACCTACACTATACTATAATCATTCTCCACGGAGCTACACTATCCTATACTACTATATTCATTATCCGTGTCACCGCGGACCTACACTATCCTATACTACTATACTCATTATCCGTGTCACCACGGACCTACACTATCCTATACTACTATACTCATTATCCGTGTCTCCGCGGACCTACACTATCCTATACTACTATACTCATTATCCGTGTCACCGCGGACCTACACTATCCTATACTACTATATTCATTATCTGTGTCGCCGTGGACCTACACTATCCTATACTACTATACTCATTATCCGTGTCACCGCGGACCTACACTATCCTATACTACTATACTCATTATCCGTATCGCCGCGGACCTACACTATCCTATACTACTATATTCATTATCCGTGTCGCCGCGAACCTACACTATCCTATACTGCTATATTCATTATCCGTGTCACCGTGGACCTACACTATCCTATACTACTATACTCATTATCCGTGTCTCCGCGGACCTACACTATCCTATACTACTATACTCATTATCCGTGTCACCGCGGACCTACACTATCCTATACTACTATATTCATTATCCGTGTCACTGTGGACCTACACTATCCTATACTACTATACCCATTATCCGTGTCACCGCGGACATACACTATCCTATACTACTATACTCATTATCCGTGTCGCCACGGACCTACACTCTCCTATACTACTATATTCATTATCCGTGTCACCACGGACCTACACTATCCTATACTACTATACTCATTATCCGTGTCACCGCGGACCTACACTATCCTATTCTGCTGTATTCATTATCCGTGTTGCCGTGGACCTACACTATCCTATACTGCTATACTCATTATCCGTGTCACCGCGGACCTACACTATCCTATACTGCTATACATTATCCGTGTCGCCGCGGACCTACACTATCCTTGTTACAGAATCACTCAGCACCCAGAATATGTTGTGCAGTTATATGTATGTATAATAGGTTCTATGTGAGATGCATGTCCCTAATGCATCAGCCCACAGGCTGCGTCCCTGGGCAGAGGGGACACAATATTCTCCTTTTGTCCACCCTCCCCCCCCACCTTTGTAATTCCCACAGTAAACATCGGCAGGCTCCGGCCACCTGCGGCTTTTGTAATGCATGTCTGGCCTGCCGCTTTTCTATTGGCCGGCCCTCTGCATCTGTGTGATCTATTCTGTGTCCTGTGAGTAAAGTGTTGTCAGACTGGAAGTACGTGGAGAAGCAGTGATCTTTTATATGCGCCCATGTAATCAAGGAATTCCAGCCAGCGTCATTCATTCAGACTCCAGCCAACGCAGAGCGGACCTCCGAAAACACGGGGTGGTACTGAAAGAGGTACCCCAGCTTGGGTAGACCCCGTTACACTGGTGGCAGACAGCGGGATTTGATACCCCTTCTACAGGAGGAAAGGAATGAATGGAAAATAACTACCAGAAGTTAAAGAGGACTACATTAAAAGATCTCTTGGAAGCCCGAGGGTTGATCTCCAGCAACAAAACAAAAGCGGATTTGAAAGCAGCCATCATGGAACACGACAGTGCAGGGCCCCCCAATGTGAATGTGGAGGAACCCGAATTCCAGAGGGAGGTAAAGAACAGACTGGCGTTCTATGGCCTAAACCCTGCAGTAGAGATCATACGAGATGTGATCGCTGATGTGTGTACTGATCTGAAGGAAAAGATGGCCGAGCAGACCAGGATAGAGCTAGCCAAGATGGAGATGGCAGAGCGGACCAAAGTGGAGCTGGCCAAGATGGAGATGGCAGAGCGGAGATAGGAGTGTCAGCGAGCAGGGGGAGCTCTGGCCTTCGACCAGGTACCTTCAACAGTAAGCCACAAAAAGGTCCAATATAATGCCTTCCGACAGTTGGGGGAGGCAGAGGAAGACATTGATGGCTTTCTGCAGGACTTTGAGCGGCAGTGTGCCCTTCATCAAGTGAAGCCGTAGGAACGGGTTCCGATTCTGGCCAGCAAGCTGACAGGCCGGGCAGCGGACGCCTATAGCACGGTACCTGATGAGGACTGTATGGACTATGAGCGGATCAAAGAAGTGATCTTGGCCCGGTATGCGCTGACACCAGAGGCCTACCGCCAAAAGTTCCGCGGACTTATAAAACGCATAACCGATACCCACGCTGAATGGGCCTGTAAATTACGGCGGTCACTGCTACAGTGGGTACAAGGGAGCCAAGCAACCACTAAGGAGGACGTCCTCCAGCTCTTCCTGTTAGAACGATTCTTTAATGGACTAAACCCCGAGACACAGGAATGGCTTCGGGACATGCGGCCAACGACTCAAGAGGAAGCCGCTCGTATGGCCGATGAACATCATGATGCCGGGAGGCCGCAGTTGTCCGGATCAAAGGTGGTCACTAGGGGCCCACCCATGGACCTGGAGGGCCCCAAACCACCGAAGATTGTAGGGGGACCAGCTAAAAACACGGCCTACCACAGTCCCCCTGGGGCGCGAAGCCACACCTGTCGTCAGCTGGGCCACCTGCAAAGACAATGCCCCAACCGGACTCGGCATACCCAGTGGCCAAAGGCGGGAACAGCTACCTTCAGCCGGGCTGCTGTACACTACTACCAAGGCGAAGCTGACCCGGCATTGGGGGCTGCGATTAACCAAGGGGTGGAAGAGATGGAGTAAGTGCTGCATGAAGTAGACCCCGTGCAGGCAGCCCGGGCAGATAATCGACAACAGTATCGACAGGTCGTGTGGGTTAATGGGAAACGTATGCAAGGGACTAAGATTCCGGGGCAACTTTGACCCTTGTGAAGCCTCATCTCGTCCGGGACCAAGAGAAGACGGACCGGACAGTGGCAGTCCGTGTAGCAGGGGGAGCTATACATCGACTACCCACTGCCAGGATTCACCTGAACTGGGGAGTCGGGGATGGCCGTGTTGAGGTCGGCTTGATGGAGGATTTGCCTGCAGACGTCTTGCTGGGAAATGACTTGGGGCCCATGTTGTCTGCATTCTCGGTGGCCCCTCTGGCTGAGACCTATTCTGTGACCACCCGGAGACAAGCTCGAGCTGCGAAGGCGGAATCACACTCAGAGGAGGCCCAGGTAAGACATCCCAGCCCTGCACGTATTCCTATAGCCAGACACATTTCTTGGGCCACCCCAGATGAATTTAAGAGGGAGTTACTTGAGGATCCTTCATTAGAGGGATATCGTGGGAAGGCACAGGAGGGGAGAGGAGTACTGGAAGGGGAACAGTTTGTATGGAAGCAGGGACTCCTCTACCGGATCACAGAGCAGCACCACACATGGACAAGCCCCACTATAAAACAACAGCTGGTAGTTCCCAAGAAGTATAGGCAGGAGTTACTGCGAATCTCTCATGATATACCCTTGGCCGGGCACTTCGGCGTCAGTCGCACCAGGCATCGTCTGACACACAACTTCTTTTGGCCGGGGGTAACCTATGATGTTCGTCAGTACTGCCAGACCTGTGACAGTTGTCAGCGCATTGGCAAGAGGGGGGATCGATGCAAGGCCAAATTACGCCCCCTCCCCATTGTGGAGGAACCATTTAGCCGAGTAGCGGTCGATCTGATAAGGCCGTTAGCCAAACCCAGTCCGTCCGGGAAAAAGTATATATTTACAGTGGTAGATTATGCCACACGGTATCCAGAGGCGGTTGCGTAACCTAACATACTGGCAGAGACGGTGGCGGCCGCCATGCTCCAGGTTTTCTCACGGGTTGGATTTCCCCGGGAGATTATCTCGGACCAGGGTACCCAGTTTACAACAGAAGTGACCAACCAACTGTGGAAGCTGTGCGGCGTAAAGTTCATTAGAAGTGCCCCGTACCACCCGCAAACCAATGGGTTGTGTGAACGCTTTAACGGGACATTAAAACAGCTCATTGGGACTTTTACCAGGACCTACAGGGACTGGGAGAAATTCTTGCCACACCTCCTGTTTGCCTATCGGGAGGTGCCCCAAGAATCCACGGGGTTCTCCCCGTTCGAGCTGGTATACGGGAGACGGGTATGGGGATCCCTAGACTTAGTGCTGGAACACTGGGAAGGGGAGGGCCTCATAGAAGGGGTACCTATTGTACCCTATGTGCTGGAATTCTGGGACCGCCTACAGGAGCTGACCCAGGTTGTACGTGAGAACCTGCAGGCGACACAGCGGCGCCAGCGCGTATGGTACGATCGGAGGGCCAGAGAGCGCACTTTGGAAATTGGACAGAAGGTCCTAGTGTTAGAGCCCACTAAGCAGAATAAGTTTCAAGCTGCATGGCAGGGGCCCTACCAGGTAGTGGGGAAAATAGCCGACACAACCTATAATGTCGCCGATTGTGACGACCCCAGGGTTATCCGCATGTTCCACGTGAATATGCTGAAGCCCTACCGGGAGCGCCCTGAAGAGGTAGTGGCCATCTGTGCACCTGAAGCAGAGGATTTAGCCGGACTTCCCTTGCCGGATGTCTTAGGGGAAAGGACTCAGTCTAAAACATGGGACCAGGTACACTTGGGTGAAGACCTAGGCCCCCGGGAGAGACAGCAGGCGGAGGCGTTGTTGAGGCTGCGACAGAGGATGTTTTCAGAGAGACTGGGGTACACTCGCCTGGCACAACACAAGGTTGAGACCCAGGATCAGACCCCCCTGCGACAAAACCCCTTCCGCGTCCCTGAGTATGTACGAGAGGGGATGCGACAAGAGATACAAGAGATGTTGCGTTTAGGGGTCATTGAAGAGTCAGTCCCTGGGCATCCCCCGTAGTGTTAGTGCCCAAGAAGGATGGGACTACACGGTTTTGTGTAGACTATCGTAAGCTCAATGAGAAAACAGTGACGGATGCATACCCCATGCCGCGTGTGGATGAGTTGTTAGACTGGCTGGCGGGGGCAAAGTATTTGACCACCATCGATCTATGCAAAGGCTACTGGCAGATTCCCCTTAGTCCTGACGCTATTCCCAAGTCGGCATTTTTCACCCCGTTCGGCTTATTCCATTTTTGAGTTATGCCATTCGGGATGAAGAATGCCCCGGCGACCTTCCAAAGGCTGGCTGACCGGCTTCTGGATGGTCTCCAAGACTATGCTTGTGCCTATCTGGGCGACATCGCCATCTACAGTGCGACATGGGAAGAGCATCTAAATCACCTAGAGACAGTATTGGACAGGATCCACCAGGCCGGAATCACCCTGAACCCAAACAAGTGTCACGTGGGCAAAGCAGAGGTTCAGTATTTAGGGCATTGGGTGGGAAACAGCGACCAGAACCAGCCAAGATTGAGGCCATAGCCAAATGGCCCATCCCACGCACTAAAACCCAGGTCATGGCGTTTCTAGGGACAGCGGGGTATTACAGGAAATTCGTTCCCAATTTCAGCAGCGTAGCCAAGCCCCTCACTGATTTGACCCGTAAGAACCAACCCCGCCAGGTAACCTAGACCTCAGATTGTGAGGAAGCCTTCCGCCAACTAAAGGACGCCCTCACCAATACCCCTGTATTGGCCGCACCCGATCCAACTAAACGTTTCCTTGTTCACACAGACGCTTCTATGTTTGGATTGGGGGCAGTACTGAGCCAAGTCGGGCTCGGACGGCCAAGAACACCCGGTAGCTTACCTGAGTCGGAAACTACTGCCCCGTGAAGTAAGCTATGCGGCCATCGAAAAGGAGTGCCTGGCGGTAGTATGGGCACTCAGGAAGTTGCAACCATATTTGTATGGAAGACAGTTTTCCCTCCTAACGGACCATAATCCCCTAGTCTGGCTTAATCGGGTCTCCGGAGACAACGCCAGATTGCTGCGGTGGAGTTTAGCCCTACAACCTCTGGACTTCACCATCCACCACAGACCCGGCAAACAAAATGGTAACGCTGATGGACTAAGTCGACAAACGGAACTTGTACCAACCCCATAAGCTTCAGTCATCCCCAAACCGATCCGTTGAGGATCAGACTGTGTATGCCGATCGCGTTGCTGAAAAGGGGGAGCCGTGTTAAAGAACCACTCAGCACCCAGAATATGTTGTGCAGTTATATGTATGTATAATAGGTTCTATGTGAGAGGCATGTCCCTAATGCATCAGCCCACACGCTGCTCCCCTGGGCAGAGGGGACACAATATTCTCATTTTGTCCGCCCTCACCTTTGTAATTCCCACAGTAAACATCTGCAGGTTGCGGCCACCTGCGGCTTTTGTAATGCATGTCTGGCCTGCCGCTTTTCTATTGGTCTGCCCTCTGTATCTGTGTGATATATTCTGTGTCCTGTGAGTAAAGTGTTGTCAGACTGGAAATACGTGGAGAAGAAGTGATCTTTTATATGCGCCCATTTAATCAAGGAATTCCAGCCAGCGTCATTCATTCAGACTCCAGCCAACGCAGAGCGGACCTCCGAAAACACGGGGTGGTACTGAAAGAGGTTCCTCAGCTTGGGTAGACCCCGTTACAATCCTATACTACTATACTCATTATCCGTATCGCCGCGGACTTACACTATCCTTTAATGCTATATTCATTATCCGTGTCGCCGTGGACCTACACTATCCTATACCACTATACTCATTATCCGTGTCACCGTGGACCTACACTCTCCTATACTACTATACTCATCCGTATCGCCGCGGACCTAAACTATCCTATACTGCTATATTCATTATCCGTGTCACCGTGGACCTACACTATCCTATACTACTATACTCATTATCCGTGTCCCCGCGGACCTAAACTATCCTATAGTGCTTTACTCATTATCCGTGTCGCCGCAGACCTACACTATCCTATACTACTATATTCATTATCCGTGTCGCCGCGGACCTACACTATCCTATACTACTATACTCATTATCCGTGTCCCCGCGGACCTACACTATCCTATACTACTATACTCATTATCCGTGTCCCCGCGGACCTACACTATCCTATAGTGCTTTACTCATTATCCGTGTCGCCGCGGACCTACACTATCCTATACTACTATACTCATTATCCGTGTCGCCGCGGACCTACACTATCCTATACTACTATACTCATTATCCGTGTCACCACGGACCTACACTATCCTATACTACTATACTCATTATCCGTGTCGCCGCGGACCTACACTATCCTATACTACTATACTCATTATCCGTGTCACCACGGACCTACACTATCCTATACTACTATACTCATTATCCGTGTCCCCGCGGACCTACACTATCCTATACTACTATACTCATTATCCGTGTCGCTGCAGACCTACACTATCCTATACTACTATACTCATTATCCGTGTCGCCGCGGACCTACACTATCCTATACTACTATACTCATTATCCGTGTCACCGCTCACCTACACTATCCTATACTACTATACTCATTATCTGTGTCGCCGCGGACCTACACTATCCTATACAACTATACTCATTATCCGTATCACCGCGGACCTACTCTATCCTATACTACTTGTGGTGTAGTTACCACTATGTCAGCTAGGGGGCGCTGTGTGGGTGTCCCAGGACGGGTGTACAGGCACATTCAGTGTGGTAACAGGAGCAGAGTCCTAAATGACCATTATGGGTCTCAAGGTGGGTGGCCTTGGGATGCAGGCTCCAGGGTGTATTGATCAGCAGAGGTACTGCTGATCTTTCTGTTACACTGTGTCAGGGAAGCCTGTGTGTGTCTATACAACCTTTAGTGATGTCATAGCCATGTGATCACCTGTGGGTGTGGTTACAGGGCTATGTAATTGAGGTGTTTGGCACATGTGTGAGAGTGAGTCTGTCTGAGTGTGGACAGACTTCCATGTGTCCAGGTGGGACACTACAGAGAGTGTATATGGGGAGGACTACAGCTCCCAGCATGTGCTGAGACTCTCAGTCCGAGTCTGAAGCCACGGACATTTCTGTTCCTTTGCCTGAAGTGAAGGTTACATTTCAGTGTTATGCTGTCTATGGTTTATGGAGTAATAAACCTGGTGAAATTTTAAAAGAACGTGCCTCATGTTTGTCTCCCGCTGCACCTAAGCGAGTCGAATCCCTACATACTATACTCATTATCCGTGTCACTGCGGACCTACACTATCCTATACTACTATACTCATTATCCGTGTCCCTGCGGATCTACGCTATCCTATACTGCTATATTCATTATCCGTGTCACCGTGGACCTACACTATCCTATACTACTATACTCATTATCCGTGTCCCCGCGGACCTACACTATCCTATACTACTATACTCATTATCCGTGTCACCGTGGACCTACACTATCCTATACTACTATTCTCATTATCCGTGTCCCCGCGGACCTACACTATCCTATACTACTATACTCATTATCCGTGTCACCGTGGACCTACACTATCCTATACTACTATACTCATTATCCGTGTCCCCGCGGACCTACACTATCCTATACTACTATACTCATTATCCGTGTCACCGCGGACCTACACTATCCTATACTACTATACTCATTATCCGTGTCCCTGCGGATCTACGCTATCCTATACTACTATACTCATTATCCGTGTCTCCGTGGACCTACACTATCCTATACTACTATACTCATTATCCGTGTCCCCGCGGACCTACACTATCCTATACTACTATACTCATTATCCGTGTCACCGTGGACCTACACTATCCTATACTACTATACTCATTATCCGTGTCCCCGCGGACCTACACTATCCTATACTACTATACTCATTATCCGTGTCACCGTGGACCTACACTATCCTATACTACTATACTCATTATCCGTGTCCCCGCGGACCTACACTATCCTATACTACTATACTCATTATCCGTGTCACCGCGGACCTACACTATCCTATACTGCTATACTCATTATCCGTGTCACCGTGGACCTACACTATCCTATACTACTATACTCATTATCCGTGTCCCTGCGGATCTACGCTATCCTATACTACTATACTCATTATCCGTGTCACCGTGGACCTACACTATCCTATACTACTATACTCATTATCCGTGTCACCGCGGACCTACACTATCCTATACTACTATACTCATTATCCGTGTCACCGTGGACCTACACTATCCTATACTACTATACTCATTATCCGTGTCACCACGGACCTACACTATCTTATACTACTATACTCATTATCCGTGTCACCGCGGACCTACACTATCCTATACTACTATACTCATTATCCGTGTCACCACGGACCTACACTATCCTATACTGCTATACTCATTATCCGTGTCTCCGTGGACCTACACTATCCTATACTACTATACTCATTATCTGTGTCACCGCGGACCTACACTATCCTATACTACTATACTCATTATCCGTGTCACCGCGGACCTACACTATCCTATACTACTATACTCATTATCCGTGTCACCGCGGACCTACACTATCCTATACTACTATACTCATTATCCGTGTCACCGTGGACCTACACTATCCTATACTACTATACTCATTATCCGTGTCACCACGGACCTACACTATCCTATACTACTATACTCATTATCCGTGTCACCGCGGACCTACACTATCCTATACTACTATACTCATTATCCGTGTCACCACGGACCTACACTATCCTATACTGCTATACTCATTATCCGTGTCTCCGTGGACCTACACTATCCTATACTACTATACTCATTATCCGTGTCACCGCGGACCTACACTATCCTATACTACTATACTCATTATCCGTGTCTCCGTGGACCTACACTATCCTATACTACTATACTCATTATCCGTGTCTCTGTGGACCTACACTATCCTATACTACTATACTCATTATCCGTATCGCCGTGGACCTACACTATACTATACTACTATACTCATAATCCGTGTCCCCGCGGACCTACACTATCCTATACTACTATACTCATTATCCGTGTCACCGTGGACCTACACTATCCTATACTACTATACTCATTATCCGTGTCCCTGCGGATCTACGCTATCCTATACTACTATACTCATTATCCGTGTCACCGCGGACCTACACTATCCTATACTACTATACTCATTATCCGTGTCACCGTGGACCTACACTATCCTATACTACTATACTCATTATCCGTGTCACCACGGACCTACACTATCTTATACTACTATACTCATTATCCGTGTCACCGCGGACCTACACTATCCTATACTACTATACTCATTATCCGTGTCACCACGGACCTACACTATCCTATACTGCTATACTCATTATCCGTGTCTCCGTGGACCTACACTATCCTATACTACTATACTCATTATCCGTGTCACCGCGGACCTACACTATCCTATACTACTATACTCATTATCCGTGTCTCCGTGGACCTACACTATCCTATACTACTATACTCATTATCCGTGTCTCCGTGGACCTACACTATCCTATACTACTATACTCATCCGTATCGCCGTGGACCTACACTATCCTATACTACTATACTCATTATCCGTGTCCCCGCGGACCTACACTATCCTATACTACTATACTCATTATCCGTGTCACCGCGGATCTACACTATCCTATACTACTATACTCATTATCCGTATCGCCGAGGATCTACACGATGATAGTGAACAAGTCAGAACCACAGGCTAAATAAGGTCTGGAACCTTCATCAAAGTTATGTGAGCACACAAATCTCCAATGGTGCCCAAACTATATATATATATATATATATATATATATATATATATATATATATATATATATATACCGGGTGAGTCATAAAGGACGGACGTTTTTAAACTAATCATAAAATCGTTAAATATTTATTAAATATAAATGTATTCACAGATTTGGTTACGTATACTAATAGCATTTGACAAATTCAAGTGTGGAAAACAACATCTGCCATGTGGTGGCCATTATCAGTGATGCATTTCCAAAGGCGTTCTTGGAAGTTGGCATCAACACGTTCCAACACAACTCTGTCGATTTGGGCAACTTCCACTCGAATAGCTTCCTTCAGCTCTTGTAATGATCGAGGCTTAAGCTTGTATACACGTGATTTGAGGTGACCCCATAAGTAATAATCGCACATGGACAGGTCTGGGGACCTAGGAGGCCAATTAATATCGCCAAACCTGGAAATGATGCGACCAGGGAAGAGAGGGCGAAGAACGTTCATTGTTGCTCCGGCTGTGTGGGCCGTTGCCCCATCTTGTTGAAACCACACACTAGAGATGGGGATATGTTGCCGTCGTAACTCAGGAACAAAGAAGTTATTTATCATGGCGATATAACGTTGTGAGTTCACGGTAACAGTATTGCCATTATCGCCTTCGAAAAAGTACGGACCGATCACGCCATATTTGCCCATAGCGCACCACACCGTTACCTTAGGGCTGTGCAGCGGTCGTTCATGTAATTCTTTCGGATTTTCATAGGCCCAATAACGGCAGTTCTGCTGATTAACCATGCCATTGACATGGAAATGAGCTTCATCACTCATGAATAAAATAAGGTTGTCGTTTTGCTCAATAATTGCTTCCATCTCATGTGCGAACTTCAGTCGCGCTGCGTAATCCCCGCGCTCCAACTGTTGCACAATGGCCAATTTATAGGGGTGGAAATGCAGGTCTAAATGCAAAATACGCCTTACTGTACGATTACTGAGGGCAAGTTCTAAAGAATGTTTCCGAGCAGATCGACTCGGACTGAGCAGCATGGCTTGCCTGACGCGTTCCACATTTTCAGGGGTACGTGCCGTTCGTGGAGCCCCCGGTGGTCGTTTGTTCATTAGTGTACCTCGTGTACGGAGTGCTTCAACCCAACGTAGGATAGTGTTACGAGCGGGAACAGCTTGATTTCTGTGAATATTGAAATGACGCCGAAACTCACGCTGAACGGCTGTGATACACTCATTATTCTTGACAAAACTGTCGTACGCAAAAACGCGATGATCTATCGTCCACGGCACCATAGCTTAAACTGAAACTAAAATAAAAACAATGCTTTCACCTCACAAACATAACCCCGCCTCCCGCACATCTCTACCTCCACCTGGTGGTGAGTTATAGCCACTTCAAATACATCCGTCCTTTATGACTCACCCGGTATATACAGATGCATCTCAGAAAATTAGAATATCATCAAAAAGTGAATTTATTTCATTTCTTCAACACAAACAGTGACTCTCCTCTATTCTATAGAGTTATTACCACAGAGTGATCTATTCCACGGGTTTATTTCTGGTAATGTTGATGATTATGGCTTACAGCCAGTGAAAACCCAAAAGTCATTATCTCAGTAAATTAGAATTCTTTATAACACCAGCTTAAAAAATGATTGTTAAATCTGAAATGTTGTCCTCCTGAAATGTATGATCAGTAAATGCACTCAGTACTTGGTCGCGGCTCCTTTTGCATCAGTTCCTGCATCAATGCGGCGTGGCATGGAGGCGATCATCCTGTGGCACTGCTGAGGGGTTATGGAAGCCCAGGTTGCTTTGATAGCAGCCTTCAGCTAGTCTGTATTGTTGGGTCTGGTGTCTCTCATCTTCCTCTTGACAATACTCCATAGATTCTCTATGGGGTTAAGGTCAGGCGCGTTTGCTGCCAATCAAGCACAGTGATACTGTTGTGTGTACACCATGTATTGGTGCTTTTGGCAGTGTGGACAGGGGCCAAGTCCTGCTGGAGAATGACATTTCCATCTCCATAAAGCTTGTCGGCTGAGGGGAGCATGAAGAGCTCTAAAATGTCCTGGTAGACGGCTGCGCTGACTTTGGTCTTGATAAAACCCAGTGGACCTACACCAGCAGATGACATGGCTCCCCAAACCATCACTGATGGTGGACACCTCACACCAGACCTCCAGCAGCTTGGATTGTGGCCTCTCCACTCTTCCTCCAGACTCTGGGACCGCGATTTCCAAGGCCTAGTGTGAAGTTTCCACAATCAGCTCGGCTACGCTACAGGGCTAAGCCGCATTGGTTATCCTTTTACCCTTTGGACCATACATTGAGGTCCCCCATCGCTATAGGCATTTCATACCTGATTGCAGCAATTCTTGGATCGTAGACCCTGGACTCTGCAGGGATTCCTCTCTTTACTATATCGGTATTTCACCTATACAGTACAGCTGGTTAAGCGACTTATGATTAAGACCCTGGTGGGGTCGAAACATTAAAAACTGTGTCGCAATCATCCTCTATTTCCAGTGTATTATGAGCACTATATATATTGTTTATAATAATTTTTGACATTTTCTGAAAGATATTCCACTAAGAGTGGGCGGTGAAGTCTAATCCTATTGGTGATTGGATCTTTACGGCCTGTTACACCTGCATCTCGTAATTTTACAGTGTGCATGCTAATTATTTTCTAATTAATTGGGCTGCGTCCACACGGTCAGTATCCAGCAGCGCTTTGGATGCAGCACATGTCCGCTCCATCCAGAGCGCTGCCGGCTTTTGAACGCAGTCAAAGGGAATCTGTCACCTATTTTTTGGCCTATAAGATGTGGCCACCGCAATCAGGGGCTTATCTCCAGCATTCTGTAATGCTGTAGATAAGCCTCCGATGTAACCTGAAAGAGAAGAAAAACGAGTTATATTATACTCACCCAGGGGCGGTCTGGGTCCGATGGGTGTCGCGGTCCAGGTCCGGCGCCTCCCATCTTCTAACGATGACGTCCTCCTCTTTGCTTCCGTCGTGGCTGCGGCACAGGCGCACTGCTCTGCCCTGTTGAGGTCAGAGCAGAGTACTGCAGTGCGCGTGCGCTGGGCCTCTCTAACCTGGTCCTGCGCCTTTTCCCTTTTCCCTTCCTCCCCTTCCCCCTGCCTTTCATCTCCCTTTTTCCCCCTTCCCCCCTATTTTGGTATATTATTGTTCAATATCATGTGTGTTATCCCATTTTCATATGGGGTGTATTTCTGGCTGTATCTAAATACCATATGAAATACAATAAATTCTTCCATTTTGCATTATATTACTAGTGCTGTGTAAGAAGATCACCTTTGTTACATCTAGTACATATTTGGATGTTCCCTTGGGGCTGTAATTTACCATCATTGGTTTCTGCAAAATAATGCGCTTTACTTTACCCTTCCGAACAGGGCTGTGGAGTCGGAGTCGGAGTCGGTGCTCATTTTGGTGGAGTCGGAGTTGGAGTCGGTATAAAATGGACCGACTCCGACTCCTAAAATATATAATAAATTGGGTACAGTAATTCAATGCAGGATGTGCTGAATATTTTTTCATAGGAGTTTGGGAAAGTTATGAAATGTCCTATAAATGGCTGTTCTATTCCTGATCTAAGGCTACATTCACACACAGCGTTTTTCCTGTGTTTTTTGAGGATACGTTTTTCAGCTGCAAAAGCTGATCATCTTTTTAAAAAACTGCATCACCTGAAAGGTTTTTGAGCTCATAGATAATGTTTTCAATAGCAAAAGCAGATTAGAAATCTGCTCTATCTATCCATTTATCCATATCTGTCTATCCATATCGTATCTGTACCAAAAAGAATGAAAACCGGGTAGTACACCAATATATATTCTGTTCTATCTAAATATCTTGATTATTGGATCATAAAAATGATTAAATGTCTGAGGTTCACATTGTACTACAATAAATTTTTCATTTAAATATAAGCAATATGTGTGGCAGTCGGAGTCGTGGAGTCGGAGTCGGAGTTGGAGTCGGAGTCGGTGTAAGGGAAATTGAGGAGTCGGAGTCGCAGGTTTGGCTTACCGACTCCACAGCCCTGCTTCCGAACAATGCGCTCCATTCTATTCTGATGGGGGCACATTTGTTGTGCAATCTAAATGATCCATACAATAAAATAAAACACTTGGTTTTTCATTGTTGGTTAATAATCCCCTTCGCCACATGTAGCGCTTATCTTGATCTTTCCTTGGGACGTGAATTAATTACGCTCGTACACTTACATCTCTCCGTCTTGCGGTATGCTTTTGCTGGTACCAGCGCTTGCGCCTAAATACAGCTTTTTCAACGACTTTACTGCGCAAGCGCGCGACACGCTCCTGTCGGCTTTCGGCTATCATCAGCCACTACGCTTTTGCATTGACCGCGTCCTCATGGCTACCCTCTGTATCCACCCTTTTCGGACCATGACACCACACCTGTTATGAATAAGTCACCGAGGAGGAAAAAACAAAAAGCAAGCTAAGCCCAGAAAACCGGAGAGGTTGGTAACTAGCGGATTGCAGACCCCTGATCCTATCCACAACAACTAGCAGTAGCCGTGGAGCGTGCCTACGATGGTCCTAGATGCCTCGTCACGGCCGGAGAACTAAATAAGCCTAAAGAAAGAAAGGGAAAATCTAAACTGCCCCATAGCAGACCCCAAAGCAATAGTCAGCCCCCAACATGTATTGTCGGTGAAACAAGATGAAAACACAGACACAGATAGAAAGATAGGCTGAGCAAGCGATGGGGCCCTCACTAACTAGAAAGGACAGGAAAGAAAAGCTGCTGTCTGCAATCACGCAAAAAACCCTGACAAAAAAATGTCCAACACGTCTGATAGAAAAAGACCCTGAAGTCGCTAGACTTCAAATCACTATATCAGCACTCAGGTATATTCTGAAGACACAGCAAAAGAGATCAACTGATCAGAGACAAAATGGGGATTCAGCCCAGTCCCAGCCAGGGCTGGCTGAACACAAAAACTAAGCTCATATGAACAATAGCAGAGAAAACTTAGCTTTAGGAAGGCAGGAACCAAACTGGAAACCAGAAGCCACAGTCAGGAAAAATCACCAGCAAGAAACTAGGGAGTCGGCTGCCTTAAATCCAATCAGAAACTCCTGATGTCCAATCGCAGTCCTCTTCCTCAGGTGGCCGGTCTCTGCCATTTAGATCAGCTTCATTACCTCCCTTCACCAACAGAGGGAGTCCAGATAGAGAACTCACTACTCCTCTGTCAGCACAGCCAGCTCCATAACCCTCACTAGAAGCCAGAGGCAAACCCGAAAATGAGCTCACAACAGTACCCCCCCCTTGAGGAGGGGTCACCGAACCCTCATCCACACCACCAGGCCGATCAGGATGGGCCCGATGAAAAGCACGAACCAATTTATCGGCATGAATATCAGGCAGAGACCCAAGAATTGTCCTCCTGGCCATAACCCTTCCACTTGACCAAATACTGGAGTCTCCGTCTAGCCAGAGGAGAATCCAGTATTATCTCTACCTCATATTCCACATTACCTTCAACCAATACAGGGTTACAGGGTCAGGAACATCATGCGACTGGGGAGAGGTGGAGAAAACAGGAGCGTCGCCAAGAGCACACCGACAACCCCAACTCACCACAGACACAGGTTTCCAATCCAAAGCCGGATTATGGATTTGCAACCAGGGAAAACCCAGAACAATGGTATCATGTAAATTATGCAACACCAAAAATCTGCAATGCTGCATTATCACCTGGGTCCAAAACTGAGGTTTATTTTTCGCCAAAGGGGTAGCATCAATACCCCTCAAAGGAATAGGCGTCCGCAGAGGTGTCATAGGAAAACCACAACGTTAAGCAAAATCCAAGTCCATTAGATTCAAGGCCGCTCTTGAATCCACAAAAGCCTTCGCGGAAAATGTGGTTAAGGAGCAGATCAGAGTAATTGCCAAAAGAAACTTAGGTTGAACACCACCCACAGCAAATGTGTGTGCAAAACGTTTCTCTCGTTTAGGGCAGACAGAAATAACAAGAGAGGCATCTCCACAGAAAAAACACAGCTTATTACTCCTTCTAAACTCCTGACGTTGTGCCGTAGACAAAACTCCATCACATTGCATGCGTTCAGACATTTGTTCAAAATTTGGCAGCGCCTCCCGTGTAGTCTTGCATTCACGTAAACGCCGATCAACTTGAATGGCTAATGACATAGAATCGTCAAGACCAGAGGGAACAGGAAATCCCACCATAGTATCTTTTAAAGTCTCAGACAAACCCTTCCGAAAGAGAGCTGCCAATGCACTATCATTCCATGTAGTAAGGACCGCCCACTTTCGGAATTTCTGACAGTATAACTCTGCAGGATCCTGACCCTGGTTCAATGCCAATAGGGCTCTCTCAGCTTGATCAATAGCATTAGGTTCATCATATAACAACCCCAAGGCTTGAAAAAATTCATCCACATTAGTCAAAACAGGATCTTCAGGTGTCAAAGAAAACGCCCAATCCTGGGGATCGCCGCGCAGCAAGGAGATGACAATTTTAACCTGCTGCGCAGAGCTCCCCGATGAGTTAGGCTTCAAGGCAAGAAATAATTTACAATTATTCTTAAAATTCAAAAATTTAGACCGATCCCCAGAAAACACATCAGGAGCAGAGATCCTTGGTTCAACAGCATGTGAATGAGTGAGATAGGCGGAAATTCCCCGCACTTCAGCAGTGAGCTGCTCCACACGATCAAACAATTGCTTAATCTCCATCAAGGAGAAAAAAAAAGAAAGGAATCCTCCTACGGCCCCAGAGAAAAAGAGGAGAAAATATACATATATATAAAAAAAAATTCTGACACTTTTTTTTTATTTTTTTTTTTAACAATTCTCTCCTGCTTTTGAGTACCCTAGAATCTGCGGTATGGCTGGTGATTCTGTTATGAATGGGTCACCGAGGAGGAAAAAACAAAAAGCAAGCTAGGCCCAGAAAACCGGAGAGGTTGGTAACTAGCGGATTGCAGACCCCTGATCCTATCCACAACAACTAGTAGTAGCCGTGGAGCGTGCCTACGGTGGTCCTAGATGCCTCGTCACGGCCGGAGAACTAAATAAGCCCTAAAGAAAGAAAGGGAAAATCTAAACTGCCCCAAAGCAATAGTCAGCCCCCAACATGTATTGTCGGTGAAACAAGATGAAAACACAGACACAGATAGAAAGATAGGCTAAGCAAACTATGGGGCCCTCACTAACTAGAAAGGACAGGAAAGACAAGCTGCTGTCTGCAATCACGCAGAAAACCCTGCCAAAAAAAATTTCCAACACGTCTGATAGAAAAAGCCCTGAAGTCGCTAGACTTCAAATCACTATATCAGCACTCAGGTATATTCTGAAGACAGAGCAAAAGAGATCAACTGATCAGAGACAAAATGGGGATTTAGCCCAGTCCCAGCCAGGGATGGCTGAACAAAAAAACTAAGTAAACCAGACAAAAACTCATATGAACAATAGCAGAGAAAACTTAGCTTTAGGAAGGCAGGAACCAAACTGGAAACCAGAAGCCACAGTCAGGAAAAATCACCAGCAAGAAACTAGGGAGTCGGCTGCCTTAAATCCAATCAGAAACTCCTGATGTCCAATCGCAGTCCTCTTCTTCAGGTGGCCGGTCTCTGCCATTTATTTCAGCTTCATTACTTCCCTTCACCAACAGAGAGTCCATATAGAGAACTCACTACTCCTCTGTCAGCACAGGTTTTTATGCTCCTGGAACTATTGTTAGGTCTGCACATTTAAGGGTTGAGCAATATATTTTTCTAATTATAACAATTATTGTTAGGATATATTATGCATTGCTATTGGTATATGCCTTTCATGTATGTACAGTATTAAATCTATTGACTTTTCACAAGGGGATGTTGCTCTCTTGTTATGTATCCATTTTAATTGATTTTAATGTTTGTTTTGTCTGAGGTGTAATGAAGCTTTTTCATAGCTTTACTCTCGTGGTTGAGCATACCATTATTAGTCTAGTCTTTCTCTTCCATGTTGATATACTGACTAGGTTTTGCACCCCATTGATATTTTGTTTATTATTTAATGATAGTAGTGCACCCTTTATTAAAACTATTACAACTGTGCTTTCTTATCCTAGAAGTTCTCTCCCGCCGAGCGAAACAATGACGTGGGCAGTAGAGAACTTCTTGCGGTCAAGTTGGCATTCGAAGAATGGAGGCACTTTTTGGAAGGGGCAGCTGACCCTGTTACTGTGATCACAGATCACGAAAATTCGACATATATCGAATCAGCGAAAAGATTGACTCCTAGGCAAGCTCGTTGGTCACTTTTTTTTCCGATTTCAGTTTAGTATCACTTTCCGTCCGGGTTCTAAGAACATCAAGGCTGATGCCTTGTCCCGTAGTTTTGAGCCTGTGTCTCCCCCGATCCGCCATCCTCCATTCTTTTTCCCGGGGTGGTGGTAGCAGAGATCTCGTCTGAGTTGGAACGAGAGATTGTGGGGGCTCAGTCTTTAGCTCCTGCCTCCAAGCCAGGAAATAAACTGTTTGTACTTGTCCAATTTCAGGATAAACTCCTTCAGGAGTTCCATGAGGCCAGTCTGAGTGCCCATCCAGGGACTGAGGCTACACTGGAGGCGGTGGCAAGGGTTTTCTGGTGGACCTCTCTAAGTTCTGATGTCAAAAAATTCATTTCTGCCTGTGGGGTTTGGTCTGTTCCAAGAGTTCTCATAGCCGGTCGGCGGGGGAATTGATGCCTTTACTGGTTCCTGAGAGGCCTTGGACTCACCTGTCCATGCCCTTCATTACCCGCCTACCTTCATCCAGGGGGAATACTGTGATTTGTGTAGTGGTGGACAGGTTTTCCAAACAAGCTCACTTTATCCTATTGGCATCTTTACCCTCAGCAGAGACATTGTCCAGGTTGTTCGTGCGGCATGTGGTCTGATTGCATGGGGTACCCCTGAATGTTGTGTCTGACAGAGGTGTGCAGTTTGTGGCCAAGTTGTGGAGGGTGTTCTGTAAGAAATTATCTATTTCTTTGTTGTTTTCTTCCGCATACCATCCAGAAAGTAATGGGCAAACAGAACGCACCAATCAATCCTTGGAACAGATTCTTAGGTGTTTGACCTCTGTTAGACAAGATGACTGGTATGACGCATTACCATTGGCTGAAGTCACCTTCAACAACCGCGTATGTCAGTCCACTAGTATGTCCCCATTCCTGGTAAATTATGGCTTTAGTCTTCATTTTGGGGAATGCTCATGGCTAGATTCCGGTTGTCCGGGGGCAGAGGGGTCTGTTCAGCGGTTGAAGAATCTGTGGGCTGAGGTGCGGCGTAATATTTCCAGAGCCCAGGGGAGGTATAAGCTGTTTGCCGATAGAAAGAGAGCACCGGGTCACATGTTTTAGGTGGGGGAGAAGGTTTGGCTCACCACTCGGAATATCAGTCTGAAGGTCCCTTCGGCCAAATTGGGTCCAAAATTCATCGGAGCGTACGAGATGAATGAGATAATCAATCTGGTAGCCTATAGGTTGTGTTTTCCAGCCTCATTCAAATTGTCCAATGTGTTTCATAGATCCCTGTTAAAACCGTTGGAGTCTGTCAAAAAGAGTTCAGGGTCAGTGCCCCCTCCGGTGTTGGTAGAGGGTCATGGCGAATATATGGTTGCGCACATCATCGATTCTCGGCTGGTGCACCGCTCTTTGCAGTACCTGGTGCACTGGAAGGAGTATGGGCCGGAGGATCGCTCGTGGGTTCCTGCTCGCTTGGTGCACGCTGATTGTCTAGTTCGAGCTTTTCATGCCAAGTATCCGGGGAAGCCTGGAGGTCCAGTGGCCACCTGTTGAGAGGGGGGTACTGTCATGATTTTGTGGTGAAGTTTGACCCCTGGAGCCTCAGGGGTTAACTCTGTGGCCTCATTTTGGGCATGGGGAGGGTTTTTATAGCCACTGTGGGCCTCCATCCTTGTCAGTTATATATTAGCCCTCGGTGTTGTGAGTTCATTTTCCCCTTCACCTGTGATGTCTGATGAACTCCCTCTGCTGGTGAAGGGAAGTAGTGAAATTGATGTGGATGGGAAGAACCTGTCATCTGAACAGGTGGAGTGTGATTGGACATCCGGAATCTCTGAGTGGATATAAGGCAGCCGACGCCCTGCTTTGTTGCTGGTGATCCTTTCTGCTCTGAGCTCTGGCATCCAGTTTAGTTCCTGTCTACTAAAAGCTAAGTTTTTGCCGTGCTATTATTCCATGAGATTTTGTCTGGTTTACTTAGTGTTTGCGTTCAGACAGCCCTTGCTGGGACTGGCTGAATTCCATTTTTGTCTCTGATCAGTTGATCTCTTTTCTCTGTTTTCAGAATATACCTGAGTGCTGATATAGAGTTTTTGAAGTCTAGCGACTTCAGGGCCTTTTTCCCTATCAGACTGTTGGGACATTTTTGGTAGGGTTTTTGCGGATTGCAGCCAGCATCTTTTCTGTCCTTTCCTATCTAGTTAGTTGGGCCCCATCGTTTGCTCAGTCTGTCTTTCTGTCTGCGTTTGTGTTTTCATCTGTTTTTCACCGACAATACATGTTGGGGGCTGTCTATTGCTTTGGGGTCTGCTCTGGGTCAGTTTAGATTTCCCCTTTCTTTCTTCAGGCTTATTTAGCTCTCCGGCTGTGTCGAGGGGTCTAGGACCACCGTAGGAACCCCCCACGGCTACTGTTAGTTGTGGTGAATAGGATCAGGGGTCTGCAATCCGCTAGTTACCAACTTCTCAGGTTTTCTGGACTTAGCTTGTATTTTTGTTTTCTCCTCCTCCGGTGACTCATTCATAGCAGAATCACTAGCCATACCGCAGATTCTAGGGTACTCAATAGCAGGAAAGGATTGTTAAAAAAAAAAAAAAGTGTCAGAATTTTTTTTTTGTGTATATTTTTTCCTCTATTTCTCTGAGGCCGTAGGGGGAATTTTTCCTTAATGGAGATTAATCAATTGTCTGACCGTGTGGAGCAGCTCGCTGCTGAAGTGCGGGGAATTTCCGCCTATCTTGCTCATTCACATGCTGCTGAACCAAAGATCCCTACTCCTGATGTGTTTTTTGGGGATCGGTCTAAATTGAATTTTAAATTATTTCTTGCCTTGAAGCCTAACTCATCGGGGAGCTGTGCGCAGCAGGTTAAAATTGTCATCTCTTTGCTGCGCGGCGATCCCCAGGATTGGGGGTTTTCTTTGACACCTGATGATCCTATTCTGGCTAATGTGGACGCATTTTTTCGAGCCTTAGGGTTGTTGTATGATGAACCTAATGCTATTGATCAAGCTGAAAAGGCCCTGTTGGCATTGAGCCAGGGTCAGGATTCTACAGAGTTGTACTGTCAAAAATTCCGAAAGTGGGCGGTCCTTACTACCTGGAATGATGGTGCTTTGGCGGCTCTCTTTCGGAAGGGTTTGTCAGAAACCGTAAAAGATACTATGGTGGGATTTCCTGTTCCCTCTGGTCTTGACGATTCTATGTCATTAGCCATTCAGGTTGATCGGCGTTTACGTGAACGCAAAACTACACGAGAGGTGTTGCCACCTGTTGAACAAATGTCTGAACCTATGCAATGTAATGGAGTTTTGTCTCGGGCGCAGCGTCAGGAGTTCAGAAGGCGTAATAAGCTGTGTTTTTTCTGTGGAGATGCCTCTCATATTATTTCTGTCTGCCCTAAACGAGAGAAACGTTTTGCACACACATTTGCTGTGGGTGGTGTTCAACCTAAGTTTCTTCTGGCAGTTAATCTGATCTGCTCCCTGTCCACATTTTCCGCTAAGGCTTTTGTGGATTCGGGAGCGGCTCTGAACCTGATGGACTTGGATTTTGCTAAACGTTGTGAGTTTCCTATGACACCTCTGCGGACACCTATCACTTTGAGGGGTATTGATGCTACTCCTTTGGCGAAGAATAAACCTCAGTTTTGGACCCAGGTGGTAATGCGGGTCACCCCAGACCATCAAGAAAATTGCAGATTTTTGGTGTTGCATAATTTGCATGATACCATTGTTCTCGGTTTTCCCTGGTTGCAAATCCATAATCCAGTTTTGGATTGGAAATCTGTGTCTGTGGTGAGTTGGGGTTGTCAGTGTGCCCTTAGTGACGCTCCTGTTTTCTCCACCTCTTCCCAGTCGCATGATGTTCCTGACTATTTGGCTGATTTTTATGATGTATTTAGTGAGAATGAGTCTGCGTCTTTGCCTCCTCATAGGAGTTATGACTGTGCAATTGAGCTGAGCCCTGGGTGTAAATTTCCCAAGGGTCGTCTTTTCAATTTATCTGTACCAGAGCGTGAGGCTATGCGATCCTATATTAAGGAGTCATTGGAGAAGGGTCATATTAGACCATCTTCTTCACCCTTAGGTGCTGGGTTTTTTTTCGTGGCCATGAAATGGGCATTTGAGGAGTGGAGACATTGGTTGGAGGGAGCTAGACATCAAGTCGTGGTCCTTACTGACCACAAGAATTTGATTTACCTTGAGTCGGCCAAACGCTTGAATCCTAGACAGGCTAGGTGGGCCTTGTTTTTCACACGTTTTGATTTTGTGGTCTCTTTTCTTCCGGGCACTAAGAATGTCAAGGCAGACGCCCTCTCTAGGAGTTTCTTTGCTGATTCCCCTATTGTGACCAAGCCTGCTACCATCTTAGGTGAGGGGGTAGTTCTTTCTGCCATCTCGCCCGATTTGAGACGTGCTCTGGAAGAGTTTCAGGAGGACAAACCTGAGCGTTGTCCCATTGGAAAATTGTATGTTCCTGACCAGTGGAGGAAGAGAGTAATGTCTGAAGTTCATTGCTCTGCATTGGCTGGTCATCCAGGTATTTTTGGTACTAGAGATTTGGTGAGTCGGTCTTTTTGGTGGCCCGCCTTGTCTCGTGATGTCAGGATGTCAGGAATTTTGTGCAGTCCTGTGGGACTTGCTCCCGGTCTAAACCTTGTTCTCGCTCTAGTGGGTTGTTGATGCCTTTGCCGGTGCCCAGGAGGCCATGGACCCATATTTCAATGGATTTTATCTCTGATATGCCTGTCTCTCAGAGAATGACTGTTATTTGGGTGATTTGTGATATTCTCTAAGATGGTCCATCTTGTACCACTCCCTAAGTTGCCATCTTCCTCAGAGTTGGTGCCCTTGTTTTTGCAACAGGTGGTTCGCTTGCATGGGATTCCTGAGAACATTGTGTCTGACAGAGGAGTTCAGTTTGTTTTTAGATTTTGGAGGACTTTCTGTTCCAAGCTGGGTATTCAGTTGTCCTTCTCCTCTGCGTTTCATCCTCAGACCAATGGGCAGATGGAGAGAACAAACCAGACTATGGAGTCTTATTTGAGATGTTTTATTTCCGCTGATCAGGATGATTGGGTTTCATTTTTGCCCTTGGCCGAATTTGCTTTAAATAATAGAGCTAGTTCTGCCACTTTGATGTCACCTTTTTTTTGTAACTTTGGGTTTCATCCTCGATTTTCTTCAGGGCAGGTGGAGTCTTCTGCCTGCCCAGGTGTTGACACTGTGGTGGAGAGAATGCACCAGGTCTGGGACCAAGTGGTGGATAAGTTGTCTCTCTCCCAGGAAAAGGCCCAGCGGTTTTCCGACCGGCATAGGACCATTGGTCCCCGGTTTAAGGTGGGTGATATGGTTTGGTTATCATCAAAGAATATCGCTATGAAGGTGGCTTCTCCAAAGTTTAAACCTAGATTTATTGGACGTTACAAGATTTTGGAGATTCTTAATCCGGTCTCTTTTCGATTGGCTCTTCCTGTTAGGCTAAGTGCACACGTACCGGAACTCTCGCGGAAATTACCGCTAGAATTCCGTAATTACAGTCCGCGGGAAAATCGCATTTTAAATTCCCGCGATTTTCCCGCGGAAAAACTAGCATTTTGCAAGCGTAATTAGCTCGCAAAATGCTAGCGTCCTGCAAGCGATCTGTAGCATCGCTTGGAGAACTGATTGACAGGTTGGTCACACTCGTCAAACATAGTGTTTGACGAGTATGACCAACTTTTTACTACTGAGGCCGCCTATGCGGCATCAGTAGTAAAAGATAGAATGTAAAAAAAAAAAATAAACGGTGTTATTCTCACCCTCCGACGTCCCGCGCATCCGTTCCCAGTAATCCTTTGCGAAAATGCCCGCGATGACGTCAGTTCTCGCGGGATCGCGACGTCTCGCGGTAATTCGCTATGACGTCGCGCGAATTACCGCGAGACTTCGCGATCCCGCGAGATCGGACGCCATCGCGGGCATTTTCGCAAAGGACTACTGGGACCGGAGCGTGAAGAGAAGCGGGAAGGCTGCGCGGGACGTCGGAGGGTGAGAATAACAATATTTTTTATTTTAAATTCTATTTTTTACAGGGATATGGTACCCAAAGCCCGGAGGACAGTCTCCTCTCCTCCGGACCATGGGTACCATCCGCAATTGTTCTGCTTACTTTCCGCATGGTGTGCACAGCCACATGCGGGAAATAAGCGGAACAATGCATTCCTATGGGTGCGGGATCGCCGCGATTCCGCAAAATAATGAGCATGCTGCGGTTTTTACCACGAAGCGATTCCGCCGCGGTAAAAACCGCAGCATTAGCACAGCATTGCGGAATCCCATAGGAATGCATGGGATGCTTAGTTTTCGCGGCAAAATCGCGCGGTTAAAACTGCTGCGGAAACTCGAAAAAAACGCCACGTGTGAACTCAGCCTTACATTCAAGATCCATAACGTGTTTCATAAGTCTCTGTTGAAGAGGTTTGTTGAGCCATTAGTTCCTGTGGTGGCACCTCCTGACCCTGTATTGGTTGAAGGTAATGTGGAATATGAGGTTGAGAAGATACTGGATTCTCGTCTGGCTAGACGGAGACTCCAGTATTTGGTTAAGTGGAAGGGTTATGGCCAGGAGGATAATTCTTGGGTCCCTGCATCCGATATTCATGCCGAAAGGTTGGTTCGTGCTTTTCATCGGGCCCATCCTGATCGACCTGGTGGCATGGATGAGGGTTCGGTGACCCCTCAAGGGGGAGGTACTGTTGTGAGTTCATTTTCCCCTTCACCTGTGATGTCTGATGAACTCCCTCTGCTGGTGAAGGGAAGTAGTGAAATTGATGTGGATGGGAAGAACCTGTCATCTGAACAGGTGGAGTGTGATTGGACATCCGGAATCTCTGAGTGGATATAAGGCAGCCGACGCCCTGCTTTGTTGCTGGTGATCCTTTCTGCTCTGAGCTCTGGCATCAAGTTTAGTTCCTGTCTACTAAAAGCTAAGTTTTTGCCCTGCTATTATTCCATGAGATTTTGTCTGGTTTACTTAGTGTTTGCGTTCAGCCAGCCCTTGCTGGGACTGGCTGAATTCCATTTTTGTCTCTGATCAGTTGATCTCTTTTCTCTGTTTTCAGAATATTCCTGAGTGCTGATATAGAGTTTTTGAAGTCTAGCGACTTCAGGGCCTTTTCCCCTATCAGACTGTTGGGACATTTTTGGTAGGGTTTTTGCGGATTGCAGCCAGCATCTTTTCTGTCCTTTCCTATCTAGTTAGTTGGGCCCCATCGTTTGCTCAGTCTGTCTTTCTGTCTGCGTTTGTGTTTTCATCTGTTTTTCACCGACAATACATGTTGGGGGGCTGTCTATTGCTTTGGGGTCTGCTCTGGGGCAGTTTAGATTTCCCCTTTCTTTCTTTAGGCTTATTTAGCTCTCTGGCTGTGTCGAGGGGTCTAGGACCACCGTAGGAACCCCCCACGGCTACTGTTAGTTGTGGTGAATAGGATCAGAGGTCTGCAATCCGCTAGGTACCAACTTCTCAGGTTTTCTGGACTTAGCTTGTATTTTTGTTTTCTCCTCCTCCGGTGACTCATTCATAACACCTCGGCTTAGTTAAGTGACCCCTGTGCGTTTCTGTTAGTGCTGTGTGCCTGCTTTTCTGCCTGATTACCTGTTTTTGACCCGGTCTGTTGCCTGTTGTGTTCTTGCCTGCTGAGTCGGTACTGTGTGTCTGTTCTGCTGGTTTCTGACTTCGGCTAAGTCTCTGGTTATTCTCCTGTCTACACCCCTGGTACTTCTGCTGTCCATACGGTTTGACCCTTAGCCTGTCCCTGACATCCCTCCTGTCTAGCGCTCATCGGTGCTTCTCTTTGAGCTATACCTGCTGGTAGGATCTTTATTTTGAGCCGGCATCTCTCTCTGCTTCTGCTCCTTCTGTGAGACCTGTCGCCGGCTCCACTCCTTGGCAGTCATGTGCTTCAGGTTCTGTTTGTCTGAATCACGCATCTCCACTGCTGCCACCCCGCTCCACAGGTATCTTTGAGCATAGTTTGTTCTACTCAGGACACACGCACTGGCTCAGTGAGCAAGTGCAGTGCTTTGTTCCTGACAGGTTTCCTCCAATATTTGTAACACCTTACTAAAAGAGTCTCATTCCCGAGGGGTCGTAGCATGACAGAATCCCTGTCCTCTGCATCTAAAGCCATCATAGCAACCTCTGCTTCTAATGCAGGGGTCATGGGGTGCATTTTCATCATCCCCCTGATTCGCTGACTTGTGCGGGGTCCTGTATCTGGATTCGTCGTGCGGAGTGAAGAGTAGTCTGTGACACTGCTAGAACCGTAACTTCGCTTGGCAATAACCCTCGGGTGAGGAAGGACACAGTTCTATAATAGTCACCCGGTCTGTCTTAGGCGGCACGCGCGCAGCAAAAACCGACCCAGAGCGTTTTGGCATCTTCGGTTGCAGGAGCCAATGGGCATACAGCAAGTCGCTGGTCACAGTCACTGTCCTTAGCAGAAGGGGATCTATAGCGCCGGCCTGCGCTGTCACGTCGCTCAGAGGACGGAGCACCAATCTTCCCCTGCTGCGCGCGCTGTCTTCCCGCCAAACCTCCCGCGCCCAGGCTTTTTTATCTTAGACACGCCCCTTGCTGTGAAGTGCAAAGGTCGGTCCAGGTTGGAAAGCTATCCCCCGGACAACAATGGTGACAGCCCCGACAGTTCCGGAACCAGCACAAGAGAGGTATCTACGGTCTGGTGCATGTTCTATCACTGCCAAACAACCTCCAGACTCCCAGTCTGAAAAACATGAAATCTCAAGAAAAAAATCACATTTATTACAAATTATCAGACAAATTGGAAGGAAATTATGGAGAGATTAACTCCTTTTTGAAAAAATGTATAACCAGTAAGGTCAAAAACATCAATAGTATTATCAAGGAGCCTTACATAACTAAGAATATAGGATATAAATCTAAACCTTTATTAAAGTCTTGATAAAAGACACCACTACCACACAGAAATACAAATAACCGTGTCACCTACTGGACCCTGCAAATAGGGGTCCTAATATCAAAACTGCCTAGCAGCGGAGGTTGGCACCCTAAACATATACGAGATTGGCGCCCCCGCTACACGACTACTGTACCCTAAATCTCCTAGATATCCCTGGATAAGTGCAGCAAGCAATCATTCATTTAACCAGGAAAGGAGAGTATAGGGGTTGCCACAATGATTGCTAGGTAGGCAACAATAGAAGAAAGCGCAAAAAATTATATTAACGCCTTCCACCAAAAAGACATAGTATTCACATCCCGGGAATTTGTCGTCGGTGGTGGAGGGGGCTCAGGAGCTGAGCTCCGTCCACACGAGGCAGATACCAGCTGTATTATATAGCCGCCATCTGTCTCAGTCTAGGACAGCAGCATGTAAATGAAATGCATGGTGGTGCCCACGTGGAGGAGCCCCCATCAGCCCCCTGCAGTGCGATCACTGGGGACCTGTGGGTTACTGTGACAGTCAGGGCTCTGCTGAAGACCACCGCCACTGTCCTAGTCCTGTCACTATCACCCCGTCCTCCTGTGGACCTCAGCCGTAGGCGGACATCTTCACTATGTCCCTCAGGAGCATTGCAGGTGGAGGTCACCGAAGTTTTTCCTCGTTAAAAGTAAAGAAAAATAAAAATTCATATTTAGTTTTGCCCCATTTGAATTATGTTTTGTTTATTTATCTCACGATCCTAAAGTGTAAAATGAGCAACAAAGCTTTGTATGTGCTGAATTGGCGTCACTGCCGGGAAACCAAAAAACAAGCCCCCGCTCAGCCCCAGCAACAGAAAAGAAGGTTCTCCTGTTCTCAGGAGGTTCCTACACAAACCTGGAGACATTTCTGGAATATTCTGAATTTTCTTCATCAAAAAAAATAAAAAAGATTCATGTTTGTCATCGCGGTAATGGGATTGTCGTGGCCGATCATGATTCCAGATCATATTTACCGCACAATGCCAAAATGCCCGACCTAACGCCACATCCACGGGGTCCTCAGCTCTGAATCCACTGGCAGCTGGGCTGTCCATTCCCATTATCAGAGGGGCCGTGCCGTGACCCCCGGTACCACCCAGCTGTCTCTATAGTCATACATTATCAGGAGGAACAGCAGAGGAACGGAGCAGCGTAGAGATGTCAGGAGAGAAGCTCCAGAACCAGAGATCAGGCGGGATATAAATATTGTCCGGAGAGCAGACGGCTCCTCTGTGCTCATCTCCTCCGCTCCGCTACAACTTTCCTCCTGACTTTTCCTTCTATCTGTGACGTTTCCATTATTTCTTTCAGAGCTCTGAAATCCGGGTAAAGATCTGAGGAACCTTATTGCTGCCACCATAATGGAAGAAGAAAGTGATGTCCGGGGTGGTGAGCGATGCACGGAGGACGTCTCTACAAGTAACCGGCCCGGTGAGGAACTACCACTAAATAATACAAAGAAGAGTCATGATTTTCTCATTCACCAGACATAATACACACCTTACCTGCTGCAGAACCTCATAATACACCTCAGCTGCTGCAGAACCTCATCATACATACCTCATCTACTGCGGAACCTCATAATACACCTCAGCTGCTGCAGAACATCATCATACACACTTCATCTACTGCGGAACCTCATAATACACCTCAGCTGCAGAAGAACCTCATAATGTATCTCAGCTGCTGCAGAACCTCATAATATATCTCAGCTGCTGCAGAACATCATCATACACACCTCAGCTCCTGCAGAACCTGATAATATACACCTCAGCTGCTGCAGAACCTCATAATATATCTCTGCTGCTGCAGAACATCATCATACACACCTCAGCTGCTGCAGAACCTGATAATGTACACCTCAGCTGCTGCAGAACCTCATAATATATCTCAGCTGCTATCGTTGCCTTACATTGACAGAATGGCTTCTATTTCCGCGTTGAACACTGACGTGTGATGTGCAGAGAGCAGTGACGGCGTGTAACGTATACGGCTTCCAGTGTTGTTTTGCCACAAGAGTAGGGATCTGACAGCCGTGGATGATTTACTCTGACATTGCAACGTTTCAGAGAAAACCTACATTTAATATCCGGCTGGGGAAGACTCACTAAGCAACACCTAACACTTTCCTTCAGGGTTTTTAACATGGCAACGTGTGGCTACCAGCCACATGGAAAACCTGGGTCCAGAATGGAACAGACTGCACAAACTACTATCCTGCAGTCTGCTTCACACACACATTCAAAGCAGGTTTTCCCTACATCCACCTTGGACACTAACATGTCCAAGACTAAGACTTTTATTATCAGTCTGTATTGCAGTCACAGCTACGCCCGTGACTCCCATGCACACTTATGGCCTTCATACACCTCCGTGCATCTCCAGCGACCCCTAACTGTGATAACGGTCACTGCTTCACCATTGCAATCCCAGCTACGCCTGTGACCGCAATGCATTACCATAGCCTCAATATGCCTCCGTGTGTATCCTGGGGAGAACATACAGCACCCCCTAGCTGTAATAGGGGTCACTGCCTCACAGCCTATAGATAAATTCCCAGAGGGGTGTAATTTCCATAATGGGTTTACTTGAAGGGGGATTCTGCTCTTCTGGCACTTAGGGGCTCTGTATATGGAGTCCGTAAGCTATTCCACGATTATTTGTTCTTTGAGAGTCAATTAGTGCTCCATCCCTCCTCAGTTTAACCATATGCCTAAGCCGTACTGTACAGCCACATACAGGGTATTGCCACATTCAGCAGAAATTGTATGACAAATCTTGTTGCCATTTTTCTCACTTTCCCACTGTAAAAATGTAAAATCTGGGGCTGTAACAACATTATTATTGTTGCTTTTTCATTGCCCAATGGTATAAAATTCTGTGACACACCCATAGTGTCACTGTGATCTCTGCACCCTCATATGAATTTGAGAGGTGTAGTTAGTAAAATGGGGTCACTTATGGGGGTTTCTGCTTTTCTGGCACCGCAGGGGCTCTGCCAATGTAACATGGCACTTGCAAGCCATAACATCAAAATCTGCACTTTACATATGGCGCTCCTTCCCTTCTGAGCTTATCTCTGTGTCTGAAAAGTATTTTCCAATTAAATATAGGGTATTGGTGCCCCCAGGAGAAAAGAATAAACTGTGAGGCCCGTTTTTTCCCTGATAAAAATTAAAACCATGGGGTAAACAACATTTTCGTCTTAAAAATGTAAATATTCTTTTTTTACCGCTGTAGCAGTCAGACATGTTCCCTGGGAACACTGCCCACATTTATAGCACCAAATATACCAGTGCTACTCAGGAGTGATATGAGGTATCACAGGAAATGTTTCTATTTAAAAGTCTCATAAACCACATCACAGGAAACTCAAATACAGCCCTTGTCCGGCTCAAAGTACGAGATAAAGCAAAGAGTCCATCCATACAATAGTCTAGCTTCTTAGTCTTTCAGCAGAGGCACTCAGTCTACACACCTCCACACATGCTACATGTGTGAGGCAAACAGGTCTCATTTTACCAAGTGAACCACTCCCAGGGGTTGCGATATGGTGAGCAGCCGTTCACCTCATAATGAACCTTACATGGCCAGGTTACTCCAGGTTCATCTCCCATCCACTGTGTTTAACCCCTTCCTGACATCCGACGGTATATCCCGTCCATGGGACCTGGGCCCCTATGCCCATGGACGGGATAGTACGTCAGGCGCGATCAGCGGCGCCCACGTGGTGAGCGCCGCTGATCGCGGCCGGGTGTCAGCTGATTATCACAGCTGACACCTGGCACAATGTGTCAGGGGCGGTCACGGACCGCCCCCGACACGTTAACCCCTTGCACACCGCGATCAAACATGATCGCGGTGTACCGGGAGTTAAAGGGAAGCATAGGCAGGGAGGGGGCTCCCTCCGTGCTTCCCTGAGCCCCCCACGGCAGCGCAATGTGCAGCGCTGCTGCGGGGGCCTCTTTTCCTCCAGGCCCCCGAATCCAAGATGGCGACGGGGCCTTCGGGGGCCTGATGAAGCTGGCTTCCTCAGTGCCTGCAAAGCGCAGGCATGAGGAAGCCTTCTGCACTGCCTGTGACAGATCGCTGATCTGTCACAGTGATCTGTGATGTGACAGATCAGCGATCTGTCACAGGACAGTGATGTCCCACCTGGGACTATTTAATAAAGTGAAAAAAAAAATAAAAAAAAGTGTAAAAATAATTTAAAAAAAATCGCCAAATAAATTAGAAAAAAAAAAAAATATTCCCCCAATAAATCCATTTTTTGGAAATAATAAAAAAAAAAAACAATAAAAGTACACATATTAGGCATCGCCGCGTCCGTAACGACCCGCCCTATAAAACTGTCCCATTAGTTAACCCCTTTAGCGAACCCCTTAAAAAATAAAAATAAAAAACGAAGCAAAAAATAATGATTTATTATCATACTGCCAAACAAAAAGTGTAATAACGCGCGATCAAAAAGACGCATATAAATATCCATGGTACCGCAGAAAACGTCATCTTGTCCCACAAAAAACGAGCCGCCACACAGCATCATCAGCGAAAAAATAAAAAAGTTATAGCTCGCAGAATAAAGCGATGCAAAAATAATTATTTTTTATATAAAATAGTTTTCATTGCATAAAACCGACAAAAACATAAAAAAACGACCTAAATGAGGTATCGCTGTAACCGTACCGACCCGAAGAATAAAACCGCTTTATCAATTTTATCGCACCTGGAACGGTGTAAACGCACCCCCCCAAAAGAAATTCATGAAACGCTGGTTTTTCTTCATTCTGCGTCCCAAAAATCGGAATAAAAAGCGATCAAAAAATTTCACGTGCCCAAAAATGGTACCAATAAAAACGTCAACTCGTCCCGCAAAAAATAAGACCTCACATGACCCGGTGGGTCAAAATACGGAAAAATTATGGCTCTCAATATGTGGTGATGCAAAAACTATTTTTACAATAAAAAGCGTCTTTTAGCGTGCGACAGCTGCCAAAAATAAAAACCGCCATAAATAGTAAATCAAACCCCCCGTTATCACCCCCTTAGTTAGGGAAAAATAATAAAATAAAAAAAATTTATTTATTTCCATTTTTCCATTAGGGTTAGGGCTAGGGGTGTGTTGGGGTAGGGTTAGGGCTAGGGTTAGGGTAGGGTTAGGGTTAAAAATGATTTTTTTATTTTCACGTCCGAGTGTTATAAACTTCTGTGAAGCACTTGGGGGTTCAAAGTGCTCACCACACATCTAGATAAGTTCCTTGGGGGGTCTAGTTTACAAAATGGTGTCATTTGTGGGGGGTTTCCACTGTTTAGGTACATTAGGGGCTCTCCAAAGGCAACATGACACCCGCAGACCATTCCATCAAAGTCTGCATTCCAAAACGTCACTACTTCCCTTCCGAGCCCCGACGTGTGCCCATACAGTAGTTTTCTCCCACATATGGGGTATCAGCATACTCAGGACAAATTGGACAACAACTTTTAAGGTCCAATTTCTCCTGGTACCCTTGGGAAAATAAAAAAATGGTGACTAAAAGATCATGTTTGTGGAAAAAATACGAATTTTTTATTTTCACGCCCGGGCGTTATAAACTTCTGTGAAGCACTGGGGGGTTCAAAGTGCTCACCACACATCTAGATAAATTCCTTGGGGGGTCTAGTTTACAAAATGGTGTCATTTGTGGGGGGTTTCCACTGTTTAGGTACATTAGGGGCTCTCCAAAGGCAACATGACACCCGCAGACCATTCCATCAAAGTCTGCATTCCAAAACGTCACTACTTCCCTTCCGAGCCCCGACGTGTGCCCATACAGTAGTTTTCTCCCACATATGGGGTATCAGCATACTCAGGACAAATTGGACAACAACTTTTGGGGTCCAATTTCTCCTGGTACCCTTGGGAAAATAAAAAAATGGTGACTAAAAGATCATGTTTGTGGAAAAAATACGAATTTTTTATTTTCACGCCCGGGCGTTATAAACTTCTGTGAAGCACTGGGGGGGTCAAAGTGCTCACCTCACATCTAGATAAGTTCCTTAGGGGGTCTAGTTTCCAAAATGGTGTCATTTGTGGGGGGTTTCCACTGTTTTGGTACATCAGGGGTTTTCCAAACGCGACATGGTGTCCGATCTCAATTCCAGCCAAAAACGTCAAATGGCGCTGCTTCCCTTCCGAGCTCTGCCATGCGCCCAAATAGTGGTTTACCCCCACATGTGGGGTATCAGCGTAATCAGGACAAATTGCACAATAACTTTTAGGGTCCTGTTACCCTTGGGAAAATAAAAATTGGGGTGAAAAGATCAATTTTGTGGAAAAAATATGATTTTTTTAATTGTACCGCTGTACGTTATAAACTTTTGTAAAGCCCTTGTGGGTTCAAAGTTCTCACCACATATCTAGATAAGTTCCTTGGGGGGTCTAGTTTCCAAAATGGGGTCACTTGTAGGGGGTTTCCACTGTTTAGGTACATCAGGGACTCTCCAAACGTGACATGGCGTCCAATCTGAATTCCAGCCAATTTTGCATTGAAAAAGTCAAACGGCGCTCCTTCCATTCTGAGCTCTGCCATGCGCCGAAACAGTCGTTCCCCCCGACATATCAGGTATCTGCGTACTCAGGACAAATTGCACAATAACTTTTGCAGTCCAATTTCTCCTGTTACCCTTGGTAAAATAAAAAAAATTGAACCTGAATTATTTTTTTTATGAAAAAGTTAGATGTTCATTTTTTTTTAAATATTCAAAAAAATTCCTGTGACGCACCTAAAGGGTTAATAAACTTCTTGAATGTGGTTTTGAGCACCTTAAGGGGTGCAGTTTTTAGAATGGTGTCACTTTTGGGTATTTTCTATCATATAGACCCCTCAAAGTGGCTTCAAATGTGATGTGGTCCTAAAAATAAAATGGTGTTGTAAAAATGAGAAATCGCTGGTCAACTTTTAACCCTTATAACTTCCTAACAAAAAAAAATTTTGGTTCCAAAATTGTGCTGATGTAAAGTAAACATGTGGGAAATGTTAGTTATCAAGTTTTTTGTGTGCTGTATCTCTGTGATTTAAGGGCATAAAAATTCAAAGTTGGAAAATCGCGAAATTTTCAAAATTTTTGCCAAATTTCCGTTTTTCTCACAAATAAACGCAAGTTATTTGAATGAAATTTTACCACTAACATGAAGTACAATATGTCACGAGAAAACAATGTCAGAATCACTGGGAACCATGGAAGCGTTCCAGAGTTATGACCTCATAAAGGTACAGTGGTCAGAATTGTAAAAATTGGCCCGGTCATGAACGTGCAAACCACCCTTGGGGGTGAAGGGGTTAACAAGCATCCTTACATACCTCCCCTCTCAGCCTAAAGCCATGGGCTTGGCATCTTGCAGACGCAGGATTCTCGAGAGGGCAATGGCATTACCATGTAACTCCCGACTCTGTTTTTCTTGGAAGCAGACATCCTGCAGGGCTAGAAATTAGTGGGTAGCACAAGCATTTTTCCCCTTTTTCTTTCTCATCCACCTGCGTGGACCATGGTCTGACACTAATTTAAATTCTCACCCTAAGAGATAGTATCGCAATGTGTCCATCACCCACTTTATGGACAGGCATTCCTTTTCTCCAGTGGAATCATTTTTCTCACATGCTTACAGATTACAACTCAGGTAGAGAACAGGATTCTCCTCTCCGTGTATCTCCTGAGAGGAACTCTCCTAATCTGACTTCTTGGGCATCCATCCATCAAATTTATTCAAGACCAGTTGCCTAAACAGAGCCACTTTCAGTTTTTGAAAGGCCTTTTCCGCCTCCGATGTCCATTTGGCCATGACTACTTTTATCCCCTTAGTGAGGTTGATCACGGGTTTGGCCACCGTGGCAAAGTTTGGAGTACCCCATGATTTCTAGGAAGACCCTAACAGTCGCAGCAGAAATGGTAAATCATTAGATACACCAATTCTGACGCTTAAGTTCGTCTCTTCCCAGCTGCCATTGTGAGGTGGCAATCAAGGTTATGGTTTATGGGGTTGATGTCAGCTTTGTAATGTCAGGTGACATCAAACCTATGGGTTAGTAACGGAGAGGCATCTGTCAGACACCCCCATTACTAACCCCTAAGTCTAAGCTAATAAACACACACAAAAAAGTGTTTGATTTGTAAAAATCATTCTGACAAATTCCCTCTTTAGTACATTTATTTAATAAAAAATAATCCACACCAGTCCGTCATAACACAAATGGAAGTCTCACGGCGATCCATGTCTTCTTTGTCCAGTGTATGGTGCCCCATTCAGCGAACAAAGATCAATAGACTGGAGCAACAGTTGCTGCTGGTTGTAACGCCGCACTCCGCGAGAACCCGGCTGCTGTGACGAGCGGTGAGGTCTGTAAGGTTATCTCAGTACACAACTGCCAGTGCTGCTCTCATGTGACCCGGAGGTTTTGAACTGCAGTAACCTTACCTTATTTATTAGCGAAATGCAAATAAAAAAGCTACACACATAAGGCACTGATTATATATCTCACCAACATATTTCTATCTATCTACTGTATCTATCTATCTACAGTTGAAACCTGATGTTTCCATCCACTATAGAATCCTAGAATGGTAGAGTTGGAAGGGACTTCCTGGACGATCTGGTCAAACCCCCTGCTCAAAGCAGGATTCGCTAAAACATTCCAGACAGATGTCTGTCCAGCCTCTGTTTGAAGACTTCTATTGAAGGAGAACTCACCAACTCCCGTGGCAGCCTGTTCCACTCATTGATCACTCTAACTGTCAAAAAATTTTTGTAATATCTAATCTGTGTCTCCTCCCATTCAGTTCCATCCCATAGCTTCTAGTCTTTCCTTGTGCAAATGAGAATAAAGATGATCCTTCTACAATGTGACAGCCCTTGAGATATTTGTAGACAGCTATTAAGTCTCCTCTCAGACTTCTCTTCTGCAAGCTAAACATTCCCAAATCCTGCAACCTTTCCTCATAAGACAGGGATTGCAGACCTGTCACCATTCTGGTCGCTCTTTTCTGAACTTGCTCCAGTTTGTTGATGTCTTTTTTAACATGTGGCGCCCAAAACTGGACACAGTATTCCAGATGAGGCCTGACCAAAGAGGAGTAGAGGGCAATAATGACTTCACGTGATCTAGACTGTATGCTTCTGTTAGTACATCCTAGAATTGCATTTGCCTTTTTTGCTGCTGCATCACACTGTTGACTCATATTCAGTCTGTGATCTGTTCGTATACTCAAGTCTTTTTCACATGTGCTGTTGCTTAGTCCTATTCCTCCCATTCTGTATATGCTTTTTTCATTTTTATTGCCCAGATGTAGTACTTTGCATTTTTCCCTGTTAAAAACCATTCTGTTAGTTGCTGCCCACTGCTCCAGTTTATTTATATCTGTTTGAATCCTCTCTCTCTCTTCTCTAGTATTAGCTATCCCTCCTAGCTTTGTGTCATCAGCAAATTTAATCAGTTTACCCTCAATTCCTTCAGCTAAATCGTTGATAAAGATGTTGAACAATACAGGGCTCAGGACAGAGCCCTGTGGTACCCCACTTGAGACATTCTTCCAACTGGATGTGCAGCCATTTACGACCACTCTTTGGGTCCTATCACTAAGCCAGTTATGAATCCACCTAACAGTTGTCTTGTCCATTCCATACTTAGCCATTTTTTCAATAAAGATTGTGTGAGATACTTTGTCAAATGCTTTGCTGAAGTCAAGATATACTATATCTACAGCATTTCCCTGATCCACCCAATCAGTTATTCTGTCATGGAAGGAAATTAAGTTAGTCTGACATGACTTATTAGTTACAAACCCATGCTGACTCTGTTTAATCACTTCATTCTTATCCAGGTACTGACATACATGTTGTTTAATAATTTGTTCAAAGATCTTTCCTGGTATAGAAGTCAGACTCACCGGCTTATAGTTGCCTGGGTCCACCTTCCCCTTTTTGAAGATGGGTGTTATGGCCCCCGTTGTACTCACCCAGCCGATCCTGCGCCGCAGCCTGGCTCCTTCCCTCAGCCACGGCGTCCTGTGTCCGGTCCGCGGCCTGCGACGTCCTTGCATGCTTTGCGCATGCGCCGTAGGCCGCGGCCGCATCCTTCTCCCTTCTCTTATGCTCCGGCGGTGCCCTGACCCGGAAGCACCGCCGGACCAATGGGGGCTACTTCCAGGATATTTCAGGCTGCCCTCCTGTAACGGAGGTGCCTGATCGTCATTCTTCGACCGCATGTTAGGCCCCCGTCCCCCATGCACTGTGCCGGTCCTCTCATTGTCTGTGCTTCCTTGCAGCCTGCCTGTGTCCTATTCCGTCCTGCAGTCCGACTCCGGTCCTGTCTGCCTGTGACTGTGTCCTATTCCGTCCTGCAGTCCGACCCTGGTCCGGTCTGCCTGTGTCCTATTCCGTCCTGCAGTCCTACTCCGGTCCTGCCTGTCCGTGCCTGATTCCCGCTGTCCTACTCCGGTCCTGTCTGCCTGTGCCTGTGTCCTGCTCCGTCCTACAGTCTTACTCCGGTCCAGCCCGTCCGTGCCAGATTCCTGTAGTCCTACTCTGGTCCCGCCTGCCAGTGCCTGATTCCTACAGTCTTACTCCGGTCCTGCCTGCCTGTGCCTGATTCCCGCAGTCCTACTCCGGTCCTGCCTGCCTGTGCCTTGTTCTTGCAGTCCTACTCCGGTCCTGCCTGCCGTGCCTGGTTCCTGCTGTCCTGCTCCAGCCTCTCCACCCGAGCTCCACGCCTCTTCCCGTGCTCGTGGTACCAGATACTCTCTCTCGCTCCAGTACATCCGAGCCGCCCCTCTTGGTACCGGCTGCCGCGGCATTCGAACCCTTGGGCCTGCTCCTAACAATCCCTGTATAGGGGTCGGTTCCACCTGGTAGCTCACCCAGGGGCCCCTCAGTGCCACGGTCCAGAGGGTCCACTCTTCGAATTCCACCTTGCCTAGCGGAATGCTTAAAGTACGATCAGGCCATGGACTCCGCCGGTGCTTCTGCACCCGCTCAAAAGGAGTTGCTCTTTTTGCGGGAGAACCAGGGGCGCATCATGTCCATAGTGAAATCAATGGACTCCTATTTGTCGGCTCTTTAGGCCGCCGATCTGGGGAATGCTGCTCAGCTGGCCAGTCTCCAACAGGAGCTGGGTCAATAGCGTGACGCTCAGTCCCATATCTTAAATTATATGGCCTCAGTTGACAATCATTTGGTGGCTCTCCAAACTGCCGCCGCAGCATCTGCGGCTGCTCCCGGTCCTGTTTCTTTTCCTTCTCCCCGCCTCGCCAAACCACCCCAGTTCAAAGGCGACCCCATACATTGCAGAGGGTTCTTGAACCAATGTAGCCTTCACTTCGAGCTACTACCGCATCAGTATCCCTCTGATAGGGCCAAGGTGGCCTTTATTATGTCCCACTTGGAGAGGGAGGCCCTGTCTTGGGTAAATCCACTCTGGAAGAGGGACTATACCGTGGTCTCGAATCTTCCGCTCTTCTTGGATACATTCAGGAGGGTCTTTGATGAGCCAGGTCGGCTAGCCTCTCTTACTGAGTCCCTTTCCAACCTCACCCGGGGCGCCCTCACCGTCGGACAGTACGCTATCCAGTTCGGCACACTTTCCTCGGATTTGGGATGGAGTAATGCGGCACTGGTAGGGGCATTCTGGCGTGGCCTTTCGGGCAGGGTAAAAGATGAGTTGGCAGGTCGAGATACCCCCACCACTCTCAAGGACCTAATTTCCCTGGCCACCCACATAGGTCTCCGGTTTCAGGAGCGTGCCAGGGAGTCAGCTAGAGACAGGAGATCCACTAGACCACCCCTTTCCGTCAACCGGCCCTCTAGCCCTTGTCCTGCCGGAGTTCCCCATATTCCTCCATCCGAACAGATGCAGGTTGACCGAGTCAAGTTGGCCAAGGTCCGGCAAAAGGAGAGGCGGGCACAAGGTCTGTGTCTCTATTGTTGTGGAGCTTCGCATTTCATCCGCTCCTGTCCTGAGAGACCGGGAAACTCGTCCGCCTAGGCCAGATAAGAGAGGCCTCCCTCGGCATCCATGATTCCTCTCAACCACTCACTATCTCCGTTCTTTTGTTTTCGGGGCAGAGGCGTGGCTCCGAGGTGGCTTACGTGGATTCGGGCGCAGCAGGTAACTTCATCCGGCGTGAAGAGGTGGAGAAGTATCAGATTCCCGTAGTCTCTCTGAAGAACCCTCGGTTCATTGCGTCGGTGGATGGCCGACCGCTACCGGAATCCGTCACCATGGTCACCGAGGAGGTAGACTTGCAAGTCGGTGCTCTACACCGGGAAAGTATAGCCTTCTATGTGTTGCCTAGTCTTTCCTACGCGATCATCCTGGGACTTCCTTGGCTACAGGCGCATCAACCCGTGCTCGACTAGTCATCTGGGGAGGTTCTTCGCTGGGGACACCTTTGCCATGATCGGTGCCTGAACTCTATTTGTCCGGCTGCTCCTTTACGTCCACCTCCTGACCTCTCAGGGCTACCCTCAGCCTATCGGTCCTACGCAGACGTCTTTGATAAGAAGGAGGCAGAGAGCCTTCCCTCGCACCGGCCGTTTGACTGTCCCATCGAGCTAGTTCCTGGTTCCACCCCTCCGCGGGGCAGGATCTACCCACTGTCTCCTGCGGAGACCTTGGCCATGTCCGAATACGTCCGGGAGAACCTCGCCAGAGGCTTCATACGGAAATCCTCTTTTCCCGCAGGAGCCAGCTTTTTCTTCGTCAAAAAGAAAGACGGGTCTCTGCGCCCGTGCATTGATTATAGGGGTCTGAATAACATCACCATCAAGAACAGGTACCCCCTTCCTCTCATCCCGGAGCTGATTAATCGCCTCAGAGGAGCATGGGTCTTTTCCAAGTTAGATCTCAGAGGAGCCTACAATCTGATCCGCATCCGCGCAGGCGATGAAATGAAGACTGCTTTTAACACTCGAGATGGGCACTATGAGTACCTTGTCATGCCCTTTGGTCTGTGCAATGCTCCCATTGTGTTTCAAGAATTCGTCAACGAGATCTTCCGGGACCTCCTGTACACCTGTGTGGTAGTTTACTTGGACGACATTCTTGTCTTCTCGCCAGATCTCTCGTCTCATAGGAGGAGTGTCCGCTTGGTTCTTCAACGACTTCAAGAAAACCGCCTGTATGCTAAGATGGAGAAATGCCTCTTTGAGCAGACCTCATTGCCGTTTTTGGGCTACATCATCTCTGACGCCGGCCAGAAGATGCATCTGGAGAAACTGTCCGCTATTCTCAAGTGGCCCCGTCCCGTCGGCGTAAGCGCCATCCAACGGTTTCTCGGATTCGCTAACTATTGCAGGCAATTTATTCCGCACTTTTCGTCCATTACCAAACCCATTTCCGCCCTTACCTGAAAGGGGACGGGTCCCAACTCTTGGACCACGGAGGCTGAAGAGGCCTTTCTCACACTAAAACGGGCATTCTCCACAGCTCCAGTCTTGTCCCGCCCCGTGAGCTGCAAACCCTTTGTACTAGAGGTGGATGCCTCCTCAACAGGAGCCAGGGCTGTGCTATCTCAGAAAACCATCTCCGGTCGCCTACGCCCCTGCGGGTTCTTTTCCAAGGCCTTTTCGCCGTCCGAGTGCAATTACTCAATTGGCGATCGTGAACTATTGGCCATAAAATTGGCTTTGGAGGAATGGCGTCACCTTCTGGAGGGGGCCGTCCACCCTTTTGTGATTTACTCAGACCACAAGAATTTGGCCTATTTGCACTACGCCCAGAGACTCAATCCTCGACAGGCTAGATGGTCCTTGTTTTTTGCTCGTTTCAATTTTGAGCTCCATTTCCACCTGGGTGACAAGAACACTAAAGCTGACACCCTATCCAGAGTCTTCCAGCTGTCCGAGGATGGAGACGAACCTGCTCACATCATTGAGCCCTTTAGGATAATCACCGTGGCTCCTGTGAATATACAGGTAGGTCCATATATATTTGGACAGAGACAACATTTTTCTAATTTTGGTTCTAGACATTACCACAATGAATTTTAAACAAAATAATTTGAAGTTCAGACTTTCAGCTTTCATTTGAGGGTATCCACATTAACATTGGATGAAGGGTTTAGGAGTTTCAGCTCCTTAACATGTGCCACCCTGTTTTTAAAGGGACCAAAAGTAATTGGACAATTGACTCCAAGGCTATTTCATGGACAGGTGTGGGCAATCCCTTCGCTATGTCATTCTCAATTAAGCAGATAAAAGGCCTGGAGTTGATTTGAGGTGTGGTGCTTGCATTTGGAAGGTTTTGCTGTAATGGAAACATGGGGTCAAAGGAGCTCTCCATGCAGGTGAAACAAGCCATCCTAAAGCTGCAAAAACAGAAAAAACCCATCCGAGCAATTGCTACAACATTAGGAGTGACAAAATCTACAGTTTGGTACATCCTGAGAAAGAAAGGACTGGTGAACTCATCAATGCAAAAAGACCTGGGCGCCCACGGAAGACAACAGTGGTGGATGATCGCAGAATAATCTCCATGGTGAAGAGAAACCCCTTCACAACAGCCAACCAAGTGAACAACACTCTTCAGGAGGTAGGCGTATCAATATCCAAATCTACCATAAAGAGAAGACTGCATGAAAGTAAATACAGAGGGTTCACTGCACAGTGCAAGCCACTCATAAGCATCAAGAATCAAAAGGCTAGACTGGACTTTGCTAAAAAAACATCTAAAATAGCCAGCACAGTTCTGGAAGAACATTCTTTGGACAGATGAAACCAAGATCAACCTCTACCAGAATGATGGAAAGAGAAAAGTATGGCGAAGGCGTGGCACAGCTCATGATCCAAATCATACCACATCATCTGTAAAACACGGCAGAGGCAGTGTGATGGCTTGGGCATGCATGGCTGCCAGTGGCACTGGGTCACTAGTGTTTATTGATGATGTGACACAGGACAGAAGCAGCCGAATGAATTCTGAGGTATTCAGAGCCATACTGTGTGCTCAGATCCAGCCAAATGCAGCTAAACTGATTGGTCGTCGTTTCACACTACAGATGGACAATGACCCAAAACATAAAGCCAAAGCAACCCAGGAGTTTATTAAAGCAAAGAAGTGGAATATTCTTGAATGGCCAAGTCAGTCACCTGATCGCAACCCATTTGAGCATGCATTTCACTTGTTAAAGACTAAACTTCAGACAGAAAAGCCCACAAACAAACAGCAACTGAAAACCACCGCAGTGAAGGCCTGGCAGAGCATCAAAAAGGAGGAAACACAGTGTCTGGTGATGTCCATGAGTTCAAGACTTCAGGCAGTCATTGCCAACAAAGGGTTTTCAACCAAGTACTAGAAATGAACATTTTATTTACAATTATTTAATCTGTCCAATTACTTTTGGTCCCTTTAAAAACAGGGTGGCACATGTTAAGGAGCTGAAACTCCTAAACCCTTCATCCAATTTTAATGTGGATACCCTCAAATGAAAGCTGAAAATCTGAACTTCAACTGCATCTGCATTGTTTTGTTTAAAATTCATTGTGGCAATGTCTAGAACCAAAATTAGAAAAATGTTGTCTCTGTCCAAATATATATGGACCTAACTGTACTTTCTCCACCCCCCAGGCAAGACCCTCGTGCCCGAGGATGGCAAGAGAAGAGTCCTACTCTGGGATCATTTCTCCAAACTGGCAGGCCATGCCGGGACCAAGAAGACTCTCGCTCTCATCTCTCAGCACTACTGGTGGCCTACCCTCCTCCAAGATGTGGCGGACTTCGTGGCCTCTTGTCCCTCTTGCGCTAGAAACAAGGTACCACGACGGTCCCCAGCCAGCTTGCTCCTCCTCCTGCCCGTTCCTATGGTCCCTTGGGAACACATTGCCATGGATTTTATCCCCGACCTGCCCCGCTCATCGGTCTGTACTCTGGTTCTAGTGGTGGTAGACCATTTTTCCAAGATGGCACATTTTATCCCTTTGACTGGACTTCCCTCTGCGCCTGAAATAGCCAAAATCTTCATCCACCAGATTTTTTAGGCTCCATGGTCTACCTCGACGCATTGTGTCCGACCGGGGGGTCCAGTTTACTTCCAAGTTCTGGAGGGCACTTTGCAAACTCTTGGACATATCCTTAGATTTTTCCTCTGCCTACCATCCGCAGACCAACGGGCAAGTAGAACGAACCGACCAGACGTTAACTGGATATCTCCGTCATTTTTCCAACGTCCGCCAAGATGACTGGGTTGGCCTGCTTCTATGGGCAGAGTTCGCTTACAACAACCATACCGGTGAATCCTCAATCAAATCTCCGTTTTTTGTGGTGTTTGTCAGACATCCTGGTCTTCCTCTCCCTGTAGCTCCAATTTCCGAAGTACCTGCGGCCAACTCTGTGTCCCTGGAATTCTCCGAGATCTGGGCCGAGACCAACGCAGCCATGAAGAAAGCCAGCGAGCAAATGAAGCATCACGCCAACAAGAGGAGATTGGATCCTCCGCCATTTCATATCGAGGATAAAGTCTGGCTCTCATCTAAATACATCCGGCTGAAGGTACCCTTGTACAAGTTGGGTCCCCAATACATCGGTTCCTTTGAAATTCTGGATCGTGTCAACGAAGTCACCTACAAGTTGAGGTTGCCTGCTTCACTTTGAGTCCCGAACACCTTCCACGTCTCTCTCCTGAAACTTGTAGTATTTAATCAGTTTCACTCCTCACCCTGCTCCACTCTTCGGCCAGTTGGTACCGACGACACCTTCGAGGTAAGAGATATCCTCGCTATGAAAAGAATCAGGGGAAAACCCTTTTTTCTTATTGACTGGAAGGGTTTTGGTCCCGAGGAGAGGTCCTGGGAGCCCTGGGGGAACATTAACGCTCCTCGTATTCTAATAAGTTTTTTGCCAGTCGGAGTGGGGGGCGGCTTAAGGGGGGTACTGTTACAGCCCCCATTGCTTCCCGCTGTAGTCACCCGGCCGATCCCGCACCGCAGCCTGGCTCCTTTCCTCAGCCACGGCATCCTGTGTCCAGTCCGCGGCCTGCGACTTCCTTGCATGCTTCTCGTGCTCGTGGTACCAGGTACTCTCACTCCAGTCCATCCGAGCCACCCCTCTTGGTACCGGCTGCCATGGAATTCGAACCCTTGGGCCTGCTCCTAACGGTCCCTGTATAGTGGTCGGTTCAACCTGGTAACTCGCCCAGGGGCCCCTCAGTGCCACGGTCCAGAGGATCCACTCTTGGAATTCCGCCTTGCCTAGCGGAACGCTTACAATAGGAACAACATTTGCTCTTCTCTAGTCTTCTGGGACTTCTCCTGTTCTCCAAGAATTTTCAAAGATTATGGAGAGGGGTTCAACAATTTCTTCTGCTTTCTTCTTCAGTACTCTGGGGTGTAATTCATCTGGACCTGGAGACTTGAATTCATTTAGTTTAGCTAAGTGTTTCCTCACTATCTCTCTGCTTATAGATGTCCTGAATTCTTCTATTCCGTTAATAGGACAGTGAAGAACAGTTGATGATACATTTCCTTTCTGAGAGAAAACAGATGCAAAATAGGAATTTAAAAGTTCAGCCTTCTCAACATCCTGTCTTACCATTTCATCATTTTCATCCTGTAAAAATCCTATAGCATCTTTGACTTTTCTTTTACTTTTGACATATCCCCAAAATCCTTTATTATTGCTTTTGACGTCTCTTTCAAGCCTCAATTTATTGTCAGCTTTAGATAATCTGATTTGTGCCCTGCAGGTTCTGCAGACAGCATTATATTCTTCTTTAGATATGCCTCCCTCTTTCCATTTTATAAACATTTCTTTCTTCCTTTTTAGCAAGTGTTTAAGTTCTGTGTTCATTCATCCTGGTTTCCTTAAATGCTTCCTATTCTTATAATAATAATAATAATAATAATAATTTTTATTTATATAGCGCCAACATATTCCGCAGCACTTTACAATTAAGCGGGGACATGTACAGACACTAAATTCAATACAAGTTAAGACAATTCAAACAATAACATTAGGAGTGAGGTCCCTGCTCGCAAGCTTACAATCTACAAGGAAATGGGGGGACACAGTAGGTGAGAAATGCTTGTTAATTCAGGTCTGGCAATTATAATAGGGATTTTCATATAAAGCTGCATGATCCGGTCATCAGCCCGTGTGTTTAAGTGCAATAGACAAGTATCAAGTGCAGTTATCATGTGCATGAAGGGTGTGGAGACAGATGAACAGTAGGGTGCAGATTCAGAATAATATTTGGAAGGAGGGAACAGGGCAAAGTTAGCTTGCTGAGTTGTTGATGTGATAGGCTTCTTTGAAGAGATGGGTTTTCAAAGCGCGCTTGAATAGGTCAGGGCTAGGTATCAGTCTGATCGTCTGGGGAAGTGCATTCCAGAGAGCTGGAGCAGCACGAGAGAAGTCTTGGAGACGGAGGTGCGAGGTTCGGATTACGGGGGATGTTAGTCTTAGGTCATTTGTAGAACGGAGGGCACGTGTAGGGCGATAGACAGAGATGAGAGAGGAGATATAAGGCGGTGCAGAACAGTGGAGAGCTTTGTGGGTGAGAGAGATGAGTTTATACTGGACCCTGTAGCGAATAGGTAGCCAGTGTAATGACTGGCACAAGATGGAGGCATCGGTGAAGCGGCTGGACAGAAATATGACCCTGGCTGCCGCATTCAAGATGGATTGGAGAGGAGAAAGTTTGGTAAGAGGGAGACCGATCAGAAGAGAGTTGCAGTAGTCCAGACGAGAATGAATAAGAGCGACAGTAAGAGTCTTAGCAGTTTCAAAGGTGAGAAAAGGTCGGATTCTGGAGATGTTTTTAAGATGCAGGTGACAAGAGCGACTGAGTGATCGGATGTACGGAGTAAAGGAAAGTTCAGTGTCGAATATGACCCCAAGACAGCGGGCATGCTGCTTGGGAGTTATGGTTGAACCCTCCAGGGTTATTTCGATGTTAGGTAGAGTGAGGTTAGTAGAGGGGAGAAACACAAGAAGTTCAGTTTTAGAGAGATTTAGTTTCAGATAGAGGGAGGACATGATGCTAGAGACAGCAGACAGACAATCCTTGGTATTTTGAATTAGGGTAGGGGTGATGTCAGGGGAAGAAGTGTATAATTGGGTGTCATCAGCATAGAGATGATACTGGAACCCAAATCTGCTGATTGTTTGTCCAATAGGGGCAGTGTATAAAGAGAAGAGGAGGGGGCCTAGGACTGAGCCCTGCGGGACCCCGATAGTAAGGGGACGAGAAGAGGAAGAGGAGCCGGAAAAAGATACAGTGAAGGAGCGGTCAGAGAGGTAGGAGGAGAACCAGGAGAGGGCTGTGTCCTTGAGGCCTATAGAGCGGAGCATAGTGAGGAGGAGCTGGTGATCCACAGTGTCAAATGCGGCAGAGAGATCCAGGAGAATCAGCAGGGAGCAATGACCTTTCGATTTAGCTGTTATTAAATCATTAGAGACTTTAGTGAGGGCAGTTTCAGTAGAGTGTAAAGAGCGGAAACCAGATTGTAAGGGGTCGAGAAGAGAGTTATCCGAGAGATAGCGGATTAGACGGGAGTGGACCAGGCGTTCCAGGAGTTTAGAGATGAAGGGAAGGTTAGAGACAGGTCTGTAGTTAGCAGTGCAGTTCTGGTCCAGGGATGGCTTTTTAAGTAAAGGGGTTATGATGGCATGTTTAAATGAGGAGGGAAATATACCTGAAGAAAGAGAGAGGTTAAATATTTTAGTCAGGTGAGTGGTGACCACTGGTGAGAGAGACTGCAGGAGCTGTGAAGGAATAGGGTCACTGTTGCAGGTTGTAGGCCGAGCAGAAGCGAGGAGCTTGGAAACTTCTTCTTCTGAAACAGGCTCAAAGATGTCTAGTGAGCTTGAGGTGCGGCAGGGAAGGGGATCCAGGCACTGAGGAGATAGGGCAGAGATATCCTGATGGATGTGGTTGATTTTTTCTAGGAAATAAGTGGCCAGATCCTCACCGCTGAGGTTGGTGATGGGGGCCTGTACTTTAGGTTTCAGGAGGGAGTTTAAGGTTTCAAAAAGTCGTCTTGGGTTGTTGGATAGTGAGGTGATGAGGGTGGTGAAGTAGGATTGTTTGGCCAGATGAAGGGCAGAGTTATAGGTTTTGAGCATGAACTTATAGTGGATGAAGTCTTCTGCTAAGAGAGATTTTCTCCACTGCCGCTCTGCACACCTCGAGCAGCGCTGAAGAGAGCGTGTTTGCGTTGTGTGCCAGGGCTGCCTTTGTCTGTGTCGGGTCTTTCTGCGTATAGAAGGTGCTGCTTCATCTAGGGCATTCTTCAGTGTATTATTGAAGTGTGACAATGCTATGTCTGGACAGGAGAGGGTGGAGATGGGGGCTAAAGATGTGTGGAGATTGTCCCTAAGCTGTTGGGTATTAATGGTACGTGTATTCCGATAAGTGTGGTAAGTGGGGGTGTCCCGGGTGAGGAGACAATTCTTGACAGAGAAGGAAAGAAGGTTGTGGTCCGAGAGCGGGAGAGGTGAATTAGTAAAGTCGTGCAGCGAGCCGGGACGGGAGAAAACCAGGTCCAGAGTATTCCCGTCCTCATGTGTAGGAGAATTAGTAAACTGTGAGAGGCCGAATGAAGAAGTTAGAGAAAGAAGATGAGAGGCAGACTGGGAGAGCGGATCATTGATGGGGATGTTAAAGTCTCCCATGATGAGGGTGGGGATGTCACAGGATAGAAAGTGAGTAAGCCAGGTGGTGAAGTGGTCTAGAAACTGGCGGGAGGAGCCTGGAGGGCGATAAACGACCGCCACTCGTAAGGAGAAGGGCTTAAAGAGTCTGACGGCGTGGACTTCAAAGGAAGGAAATGTAAGTGAGGGAACCGGGGGGATGACCTGGAAAGCACATTGTGATGAAAGGAGCAAACCAACACCTCCACCCTGTCTGTTCTCAGGTCTGGGGGTATGTGAAAATTTCAGCCCACCAAACGAGAGAGCGGCAGCAGCGGTGGTGCCTGAATGCTGGATCCAGGTTTCTGTAATAGCCAGAAGGTTAAGGGAATTAGAGAGAAAAAGATTGTGAATGTAAGTCAGTTTGTTACACACAGACCGTGCATTCCAGAGAGCACATTGGAAAGTGAGAGGAGAAGGAATGCACTGAATGTTAATAAGATTAGCAGGGTTTCTATATGCAGCTGGAGGAGAGTAATGTATGCTGGTGGAGGGAGGCCCAGGGTTGGGGGAGATGTCACCTGCAACTATTAAAAGGAGAAAAAACAGAAAAAGCAGGTGGTGGGATGATTTGTATGAACGTTTTGAGTGCTGCATGGAGGTTTTGGATGGTTTGGTGTGGGTAAGAAATGTCAATAGAGCCTCAGAGTTAAACATCGGAGAGGGGAAAAGGGAGGGGTGGATATGCAGAGAGTGCACAGAATGTGTAAAAGGGCAGGCGAGTTGTTAAAAAGCAGAAGTGAAGACAAATAAGCAGCAGGTTAATATGATCAATGCATACGTAGTACGACTGACCAAGAAGCTAGCGTGCATGAAAAACTTATGCACCTTACCTGTTTCCTGCCCTGTCCAACTGCATTGTCTAACTGCAAAACACTTTATCCTGTTGCACTTAATCTGTTGCACGCGTAAGCCCGCACTCGTGCTATCCCAGCCAGAGCTAAATATATATGAAATGAAATGTCTGCTAGCTTCAGCCACCAAAAGGCCACAATCAGTAATTAACCAATTAGCACAAGGCCAGAGCAGGCATTACTATGCAGGGTAAATAACTAACGCTGGACAAGGCCATCAAACAGAGAAAGGGAAAAAAAAAAAAAAAAAACACAACACCTTTCTACACTTCAAAGCAGAAACCAAATAGATAAAAAATAAAGACCCACCACAGGAGTGATGGAATGAAATACCATAAAAATATCTGGCACTATATGATGCAGTTCACACTTGTCAGACAGCATACATGGATGATGGAATGAAATACCATAAAAATATCTGGCACTATATGATGCAGTTCACACTTGTCAGACAGCATACATGGATGATGGAATGAAATACCATAAAAATATCTGGCACTATATGATGCAGTTCACACTTGTCAGACAGCATACATGGATGATGGAATGAAATACCTGTGTGAAGAAGAGAAGAGAGGAACATCAGCTTCAATGCATTGTCTAACTGCAAAACACTTTATCCTGTTGCACTTAATCTGTTGCACGCGTAAGCCCGCACGCGTGCTATCCCAGCCAGAATTCTTCCCTCTTTTTGGAATTGTTAACAACTGTGCTTTGCGAATTTCATTTTTCAAGATTTCCCATCCTTCCTGGACATTTTTGTCTTTAAGGATATCCAGCCATTGGATCCCTCCAATTCTCTTTGAATCCCTTAAAATCTGCCTTTCTGAAATCTTACCTTGACATCTGAGTTTTCACAGGTCTTCCTCCTCTAGTTATCCAAAACTCTAAATTAGCATGGTTGCACCTCCTAGGGTCCCAGCCACTTTTACCTCCTCAACCATTTCCTCCCTGTTTATAAGGATTAGAATTTCCTTGACCTGTTAGTTTTGCCTGAGAGAGATTCCCAACAAATGTCAGGATAGTTGAAATCTCCCATGACAACTATGTCATATTGTTTGGAGAACTTGGCCATTTGATGCATAAAGAGTTCATCCATATCTTCAGCTTGCACAGGCAGCCTGTAGTAAATGCCTACAATGGTGTCCTTTCCATTGTTCTGTCCTTGTATTCTTACCCACACAGTTTCCACAGAACTCCCAGTCTCTGAAGCTTGGATCACTGTGCAGATATACGCATTTCTAACATACAATGCGACACCTCCTCCTCGTTTATCAAGTTTGTTTCTAGCAAAGAAGTTGTATCCTTCTAGCCTTGTATTCCAATCATGTGTATTGTCCCACCAAGTCTCAGTGATTCCAATGACATCATATTTCTTCTCCTGTGTTAGTAGTTCCAATTCTCCTTGTTTGTTGCCCATGCTTTGTGCATTAGTATAGAAACATTTTAGTTTGTGATTGGTTTCTCTTCCTCCAATATTTTTATTTAGATTCTTTTGTCTTTGTTTCTTCGTTTCCACTTCTAATAGCAGAGTTCTCAATAGCATTTGTCAGGTGTATGGCTTTTTCTGGTCTTTTGCTTCCCTTCCCACATTGTTCTAGTGTAAAGCTCTCCTTACAAGTGTAGCAAGGTGAATTCCAAATACATGTTTTCCAGTCTTTGTAAGGTGCACCCCATCTCTAGCAAGTAGTCCATAGTATAGGTAATTCACTCCGTGATCCAGAAATCCAAATCCTTGCTGACGGCACCATCGACGTAGCCAGTTGTTCACCTGCAGAATCTTATTCCACCTCCTTGTTCCATGGCCATCCACTGGGAGGATGGAAGAGAAGACCACCTGCGCTCCCAGTTCTTTCACTTTCTTACCTAAGTTTTCAAAGTCACTGCACATGGTTTCCAGGTCGTTTATTGCGGTGTCATTTGTCCCCACATGTATTAGCAGGAATGGGTGGTCATCTGTAGGTCTGAAGAGTCCTGATATCCTGTCAGACACATCTTTAATTTTTGCACCTGGAAGACAGCACATTTCTCTTGAAGTTATATCCGGTCTGCAGATAGCGGCCTCTGTTCCTCTCAACAGGGAATCCCCCATGACCACCACTCTCCGTTTCCTCTTCACAACATTTTTCTTTCTCCATCCAGGATGATTTTGAAGGTGTACAAGGTTGTTCTTTGTGGATAAAGTCTTAGCCTGATGTATTTCTTCATCGTTCTCCTGCGTGAGAGCCTGGTACTGGTTCCTTAGCAGTATGGGTGCTGACTGCCTCCTGATCCTCCTGCTTCTCTGGGTCACATGTCTCCATTCCTCTGTTTCTTCAGGTGCACTTCGAATTTCTTCTCTTTCTGTAACATGAAGAGATAATTCTGCTCTGTCTAAGAACTCTTCACCTTCCTTAATGATCTTCAATGTTGCTAATCTCTCCAAGATTTTGCAACTTTTCCTCTAACAGGGACACAAGCAGCATTTGTGGCATGTGAAGTTTGGCTTTTCTACTGGTAAATCTGTGAACATGTAGCAAGAAATTCTACTCAGCAAATGGCTCCTGGCCTCTTCCATATTGTTATTGTGAAAGAGATTTCAAAGCGATGAAAAATGAGCCAAAATCCAATAGGCGCGCGGTTTACCGATTTCCTCTTTTCAGCTGCAACGGCCAAAATCCAGTGATCGTTGAGCTCGCGTAGACTCTTCACTTATCCCAGAAGGTACTGGGAATATACAAATTCTCTCCTCAGGACTCTTCCCCTGGTTTTAAATATAAAAGACACATAATAAAAAGACACATCTACATGTTTTTTCAGTTTCTGACATGAAATCAGAATAAACTTTTCCCATTTTAGGTCAATTAGGATTACCAAAATTAATTATTATTATTATTATTATTTTTATTATTATAATTATTATTATTATTATTATTATTATTTCTATAGCCCCAACATATTCCACAGACAAAAGACATTACAGCATAACAATAATCACATAAATCAACAGATACCAAGAGGAATAAGGGCCCCGCTGCTCGCAAGCTTACAGTCTATGAGGAAATAGGGGAGACACGAAAAGTCGATGTCAACAATTGCCTTCATTGTTCGGACCAGCCTTAATTTAAGAAATCGGGTGTTCATGTAATGCTGCATGAACCAGTTATCAGCCAGACTATGTAGCAGTATATACACAGAGGGCTATTAAATGCATAAAGCGTGTGAGAACATGATATGAAGAACCTGGTTATGGTAAAAATATTGAATGGGCCACACAGGGATAGTTAGATTAATGTATTGAGGCGGTAGGCCAGTTTGAAGAAATGTGTTTTCAGGGCACGCTTAAAACTGTGGGTATTGGGGATTAATCGAATTAAGCTGGGTAATGTATTACAAAAAATTGGCGCAGCACGTGAAAAGTCTTTGAGACAGGAGTGGGAGGTTCTGGTTATTGAGGATATTAACCTCAGATCATTAGCAGAATGGAGGGCAAGGGTAGGGTAGACTGAGATAAGTGAGGAGATGTAGGGTGGTGCTGAGCCATGGAGTGCTTTGTGGGTGAGGGTAATAAGTTTATACTGAATTCTGGAGTGGATGGGTAGCCAGTGTAAGGACTGCACAAGGTAGAGGCAACGGTGTAATGGTTGGTGAGGAATATGATCCTAGCTGCAGCATTCAATACAGATTGGAGGGCGAGAGCTTGGTAAGAGGGAGACCGATTAGTAGAGAGTTAAAATAGTCCAAACGAGAATGAATAAGAGAAACAGTAAGAGTTTTTGCAGAGTCGAAAGTAAGAAAGGGTTGAATTCTAGAAATGTTTTTGAGGTGCAGATAACAAATAATAGCCAGTGATCGGATGTGGGGGGTGAATGAAAGATCTGAATCAATCATGACCCCAAGACAGCGGACATGTTGCTGGGAAATAATGGTAGAACCACACACGGAAATGGCAATGTCGGGCATAGGTAGGTTAGTAGACGGAGAAAACATGAGTTCAGTTTTTGACAGGTTCAGTTTCAGATAGACGGAGGACATGATATTAGAGACAGTGGTAAGACAATCGCTGGTGTTTTCTAAAAAGGCAGGTGTGCTGTCAGGAGAGGAGGTGTATATTTGGTTGTCATCAGCATAGAGATGGTACTGGAAACCAAATCTACTGATTGTTTATCCAATAGGGGCAGTATACAAAGAGAAGAGGAGGGGGTCTAGGACTGATCATTGAGGAACCCCAACAGTAAGGGGAAGATGAGTGGAGGAGGAACCAGCAAAAGATACAGTAAAGGAGCGGTCAGAGAGATTGGAGGAGAACCTGGAGAGAACGGTGTGCTTGAGGCCGATGGAGCGGAGCATAGTGAGGAGGAGCTGATGATCCACAGTGTTGAATGCTGCAGAGAGGTCCTGGAGAATTAGCACAGAGTAGTGACCATTAGGTTTAGCGGTTAGTAGATCATTAGAGACTTTAGTGAAGGCAGTGTCAGTAGAGTATAAAGAGCGAAAACCGGATTGTAGAGGGTCGAGAAGAGAGTTATCTGAGAAATAGTGGATAACATGGGAGTCGACCAGGCGTTCCAGGAGTTTAGAGATGAAGGGAAAATTAGAGACGGGTCTATAGTTAGCAGCACAGATTTGGTCAAGGGATAGTTTTTTAAGTAGTGGATATATGATGGTATGCTTAAATGAGGAGGGAAAGATACCGGAAGAGAGAGAGAGGTTGAATATTTTAGTTAGGTGAGTGGTGACAGCAGGGGAAAGGGACTGGAGGAGATGTGACAAAATAGGGTCACTGGTACAAGTAGTAGGGCGAGAAGGGGAGGAAGGACAGTGCATGGTGTGAGGGGGTTGGGAGAAAATTTCCTGTCGGATTTGGTCAATTTTTTCTTTGAAGTATTTGGCCAGATCGTCAGTGCAAAGATCCGTGGTTGGGTCCAGCACTTTTGGGTTGAATAGGGAATGAAAAGTATCAAAGATGTTTCGGGTTACTGATAGTGAGATGATGAGGGTGTTCAAATAGGTGAAGGGCAGTGCTGTATATTTTAAGCATAAACTTATAATGGATGAAATCTTTGGGTAGATTGGAATTTCTCCACAGATGTATGGCACACCTGGAGCACCGCTGTAGGAAACATGTTTGCAGCGTGTGCCAGGGTTGTCACCATCTGTGCTGAGTTGTTCTATTTTATAGGAGGTGCAGCTTCATTCAGGCAGTGTCTCATTATAATGCTTCAGTGCAGAATCAGGACAAGAGAGGGAGGAGATAGGGGCCAATGATGACTGCAAGTTCTTCATAAGTTTCTGGGTGTTGGCCTGTATATTTCTATAAGTGGGGGTGACCTTAGCGGAATGGCAGTTTTAAGGTGAGAATGAAAGAAGGTTGTGGTCAGAGAGTGGGAGAGGGGAGTTTGTGAAATCAACCATTGAGCAAAGCTGGGAGAAAACCAAGGTGAGGGAGTTTCCATCTTCATGCTTAGGAGAGCTAGTAAGCTGCAAAAAGGCTGAAGGAGGAGGTTAAAGATAAAAGGTGAGTAACAGATGTGGAGAGGGGGAGAGCAATAGGGATGTTGAAGTCTCTCATGAGGATGAGGTAGTTAAAGGAGAGAAAATGTGGAAGCCACGTGGCAAAGTGATCCAGGAATTGATGCGAGGGGCCCGAAGGACGATACACCACTGCCAGTCGCATGGAGAAGGGGATGTAGCGTCTGACGACATCAACCTCAAAAGAAGGAAAGATAAGTGAGGGTACTTGAGGGACAACCTGAAAGGTACATTTGGGTGATAGGAGCAGACCAACGCCTCTACCTGCTCTATTGTCTGATCTTGGGGTATGAGAGAAGTGTAGTCCACCGTATGAAGGTTAAGAGAATCAGAAAGGAAGAAGTCATGGATGAAGGAGAGTTTATTACATAAATTACAAATGCGAGAATAATGAGAGAGTAAATGTTTTAAGGCATTTTTATTATGTAGTGCAAAGTCAAAAGTTTACATACACTAAAATTACTCTGCCTTTAAACAATTCTGGACTGCCCACATGATGATGTCATGTGTTTGGAAGCTTTTGATAGTTTTTTTTTGGGGCAACATCTTAGTTAATTAGAGACACACCTGTGAATGTATTTTAACTCACTCCTGAAACACACTGCTTCTATGTGTAACATCATGGGAAAATGTAAAGAAATCAGCCAAGATATTAGGAAGAGAATTGTGGACTTGCACAAGTCTGGCTCATCTTTGGGTACAATTTACAGATACCTGAAGGTGCCTTGTTCATCTCTACAAACAATTATACACAAGTACAAACAAGATGGGAATGTGCAGCCATCATACTGCCCAGGAAGGAGATGGGTTCTGTGTCCCAGAGAAGAACGTGCTTTGGTCCGACATGTGCATATCAACCCAAGGACAAAAGCAAAAGACCTCGTGAAGATGATTGTGGAAGCTGGTAAGATTGTGTCAATATCCACAATGTAACGAGTACTATATCTCCATGGGATGAAAGACATGTCCTGTGGTCTGATCAAACTAAAATTGAACTTTTTAGATATAATGACCATCGTTACTTTTGGATGAAAAAGGGAGAATCTTGGAAGCCTAAGAACACCATCCCCTTTGTGAAACATGGGGGTAACAGTATCATGTTGTTGAGTTGTGTTGCTGCAGGAGAGACTGGTGCACTTCACAAAATAGGTGGCACCATGAGAAAAGAAGATTATGTGGCAATACTGAAGCAACATCTCAAGATATCATCCAGGAAGTTAAAGCTTGGGCGGAAATGGGCCTTTTTTAAACAGCAGACAAAAAGGCAGCAACACTTACCTGCCTAGATCTTAATTATGCAAATTGTCTCTTCAGAGAGGAAGAGGACTAGAACTCTAGTGCCACCTATTGGAATTAGCAATCCTAAAAGTCAATGTCGACTCTTTAACGAGCCTTGTTACATGACTTAGGATAAAAGCCAAGCCAGAATCTCAATTTGCAGACACTGTGTTTCGGGGTACTGCCCCTCGTCAGTGCAAAGTGTGAGATCTGGCTTGGCTGTGAGAGAGGCGTCTGACCAATATCCAAGAAGTATAATTTCTCCTTGTGGAGAATGACATGCTAAGCATGTCGAGATGAGGAGACTTAGGCCTCTTTCATACATCAGTTTTTCGCCGTCAGGCGCGATCCGGCTTTTTTTTTGTAAAACCGGATCCGGCAAAATGCAATGCCGGATCCAGTTTTTCCCCATTGACTTGCATTAGCGCCGGATGGCATTGCGTTTCGTCCATTTTTTGCCAGATCCAGCTACTTGTCTCATTCCCTCGTCTGGAAAAAACGGCTACTGTAACGTTTTTTGTCTCCGGCGAAAAAGCTGGAAGCGCCATATCCGACGCGTCCGGCTTTTTGCCACAATGAAAGTCTATGGGCGCCGGAATGCGCCGGATCCAGAAAAAGACGGATCCAGCCACCCGATCCGTTTTTTTTTAAGTCTGCGCATGCTCAGATCCAATTGGTCAGCCCCCAGGAAACAGATATAACCTGCTAGACGGATCCGGCAGAAAAACGGATCCGTTTCTACAGTTCTCCAAAATTTATGCCGGATCAGTTTTTTCTAAAAATAGCCGGATCCTGCCTGACGGCAAAAAACTGATGTGTGAAAGTAGCCTTAAAGCCGCAATGCTCCTCTGGGAAATATGCTAATTATGCAAATTGTCTCTTCAGAGAGGAAGAGGACTAGAACTCTAGTGCCACCTATTGGAAGTAGCAATCCTAAAAGTCAGTGTCGACTCGAGTTCTAGTCATTTTCCTCTCTGAAGAGACAATTTGCATAATTAGCATATTTCCCAGAGGAGCATTGCGGCTTTAAGTCTCCTCATCTCGACATGCTTAGCATGTCATTTTCCGCAAGGAGAAATGATGCTCCTTGGATATCTGCCTAGATCTTGAAACAAATGCACTACAGGGTGCAGCCAGCCCATATAGCAAGATGTCAGCAACACAGGTGCAAAATACCAGATCAACAGACACTCTCCACCTACCCAATCCTGGAGGGGGTGACTGCCCAGTGTACAATTGCACAATAGAGGCCCGCATAGGGCGTTGTTCACACAAAGGTACCGCACAGTGCCTGGTTCACAGCCTATTAGTCAAGCCCCTACTTTTCGACTAGGCGGGCTGGCCAGCACACTCTCAATTCATAGCCTTTTGAACACCCCTCATGCGAGACCAGACATGTCTGGGCTTGGCTGCACCCTGAAAAGTATAGTGCAAAAAATACAGAAATAGTGAGGTATTAGTTGATATTTTGGCCAAAATACGTGAGCCCATAACCTGCGCCAAAGGTCCCCACGCTTACGGGTCAATGCACTAAACTAAATAGCAAAGCCACTAAAGAAGACTCGACGTCTCCAAAAATTCAATTGGAAATGGGTTTCCAAATGGACAATGACCTGAAGCATACTGCCAAATTGGGAACAAAGTGGCTTAATGATAACAAAGTCAATGTTTTGGAGCGGTCATCACAAAAACCTGGTCTCAATCCTATTGAAAATTTATGATTAAAGCTGAAAAGGCCGGTTTGAGCAAGGCGACCTACAAACCTACAATCCTACTACACCTCAACAAACCTGGGAAACACACATTTGCCAGAAGACTCGCTACACTCATCAGCAGGGCGTTAAACTAGAAGAAGAGGGGATGGGAAGAAAAACGTTAGACACAAACATGAAGCCAGATATTATACTGATGAATGATATGAGGTGAGGCAAAGAAGATGCAAGACAACATACTCAGAAGGGAGGTAAGAAAATTTCTAAAACAATCAACAGGGAGGAGATTGGAACAAAGCAAAATCCTCTAAACTGCATGCTCGCAAACGCCAGAAGCCTGACAAACAAGATGGAAGAACTAGAAGCAGAAACATCTACAGGGAACTATGACATAGTGAGAATAACCAAGACATGGTGAGATGAAAGCTATGACCGGGCAGTTACCTTACAGGGTTACAGTCTGTTTAGAAAGGAGCGTAAAAATCGGAGTGGAGGAGGGGTTTGTCTTTATGTAAAGTCTTGGCTAAAGTCCACTATAAGGGAGGATATTAGCGAAGGGAATGAGGATGTTGGAGTCTACTACTAGGGCAGATAGATGAAGCTGCAACCCATAATGAGGTCCTTGTTATGAGGGACTTTAACTACCCGGATATTAACTAGGAAACAGAGACCTGGGAAACCCATAAAGGTGACAGGTTTCTGCTAATAACCAAGAAGAATTATCTTTCACAATTGGTGCAGAATCCAACCGGAGGAGCAGCACTTTACACCTAATACTATCTAATAGAGCTGACAGAATAACAGATCTGCAGGTCGTCGGCATCTAGGAAATAGCGACCACCATATAGTACAGTGTCACGTGTGTTTCGCTAGGGGGACTTGTCAGGACGTCACAAACACTGAACTTTAGGAAGGCAAAGTCTGACCAGCTTAGAGATGCCCATAATCTGGGTGACTGGGATAATGTCCTCAGAAATACAGTAAGAATACAGATAATAAATGGGAAATGTGTAAGAACATCCTAAATAGGCGCTGTAAGCGGTTTATACCTTGTGGGAATAAAAGGACAAGAAATAGGAAAAACCCAATGTGGCTAAACAAAGAAGTAAGAGGGGCGATTACCAGTAACAAGAAAGCATTTACACTACTAAAGCAGGATGGCCCCGCTGAAGATCTAAAGACTATAGGGAGAAAAATACTTTATCTTTAAAAATAATTAAAGCTGCCATAAAGGAAACAGAGAAGCACATTGCTAAGGAGAGTAACACTAATCCCAAACTGTTCTTTATCTATATCAATAGTAAAAGAATCAAAAGTGACAGTGTAGGCCCATTAAAAAATTGTGAGGAAAGAATGGTTGTAGATGACTAGGAAAAAGCGAATATATTAAACACCTTCTCCACGGTATTCACGGTGGAAAATGAAATGTCAAGAGACGAAGAAAACTCGTCATAAATAAGATTAAAATAGATAACTCTCCGGGTCTGGATGGCATACACCCACGAGTACTAAGAGAACTAAGTAATGTAACAGACAAACCATTATTTCTTATATTTAGAGACTCTATAGTGACGAGGTCTGTTCCACAAGACTGGCGCATAGCAAATGTGGTACCAATATTCAAAAAGGCTCTAAAAGTGACCTGGAAATTATAGGCCAGTAAGTCTAACCTCTATTGTTGGTGATATGTGAAGGGCTTCTGAGGGATGTTATTCTGGATGATTTCACTGAGAATAACTGTGTGACTCCATATCAGCATGGGATTATGAGGAATCGCTCCTGTCACACCAATCTAATCAGCTTTTATGAAGAGGTAAGCTATAGACTGAACCAAGGTGAGTCATTGGATGTGGTATATCTTGATTTTTCCAAAGCGTTTGATACCGTGCCACACAAGAGGTTGGTGCACAGAATGAGAATGCCGGGTCTGGGGGAAAATGTGTGTAAATGGGTAAGTAACTGGCTGAGTGATAGAAAGCAGAGAGGGGTTATAAATGGTATATTCTCTAACTGGGCCGCTATGACCAGTGGGGACCGCAGGGGTTGGTGTTGGGACCTCTTCTCTTCAACATATTTATTAACGATCTGGTAGAAGGTTTGCACAGTAAAATATCGATATTTCCAGATGATACAAAACTATGTAAAGCAGTCAATACAAGAGAATATAGTATTCTGCTACACATGGATCTGGATAAGTTGGGAACTTGGGCCGAAAGGTGGCAGATGCAGTTTAACAATGATAAATGTAAGGTTATACACATGGGAAGAATGAATCAATATCACCATTACACACTGAATGGGAAACCACTGGGTAAATCTGACATGGAGAAGGACTTGGGCATCCTAGTTAATGATAAACTTACCTGGAGCAGCCAGTGCCAGACAGCAGCTGCCAAGGCAAACAGGAACATGGGGTGCATTAAAAGAGGTCTGGATACACATGATGAGAGCATTATACTGCCTCTGTACAAATCTCTGGTTAGACCGCACATGGAGTACTGGGTACAGTTTTGGGCACCGATGCTCAGGAAGGATATAATGGAACTAGAGTGAGTACAAAGGAGGGCAACAAAATTAATAAAGGGGATGGGGGAACTGCAATACCCAGAGAGATTAGCAAAATTAGGATTACTTAGTCTAGAAAAAAGACGACTGAGGAGCGATCTAATAACCATGTATAAGTATATAAGGGGACAATACAAATATCTCTCAGAGGACCTGTTTACAGCAAGGAAGGTGACTGTCACAAGGGGGCATTCTCTGCGTCTGGAGGAGAAAAGGTTTCTCCACCAACATAGAAGAGGATTCTTTACTGTTAGGGCAGTGAGAATCTGGAATTCCCTGCCTGAGGAGGTGGTGATGGCGAACTCAGCCGAGGGGTTAAAGAGAGGCCTGGATGTCTTCCTGGAGCGCAACAATATTGTATCTTACAGTTATTGTTTGGTTCTTTAGAAGGACGTAGATCTGGAGATTTATTCTGACAGAATTTTATAGGCTGAACTGGATGGACTAATGTGTTTTTTTCAGCCTTACAAACTATGTTACTAAACCTGGATCAGTTACACCAGTTTTATCAGGAGGAATGGGCCCAAATTCCAACCAACTATTGTGAGAAGCTTGTGGAAAGAGATCCCAAATGTCTAACCCAAGTCATTCAGGATAAGGGCAATGGTACCAAGTACTAATGATTAATAATGTGCTCATGACAAATTGTCATCATAAATAATGTATAGCCTAATAGCTCAAAGAGTATTTAAGACATATGGCAAAAAGTGGACCTATCGCAACCTGAAACACAACATGAGCAAAAGCTCCAAAAACGCAACAGACCAGGTCCACAAATTGATGTAATAAAATATATGAATTTATTGGCATATATAATAATAATTTAATGCATACAAGGACATATAGCAAAGGAAGGGGAGACAGGGATACTGTCACATCCAAAACCACATGGGTAACAAAAAGGGGGCTGGAATAAGATAGCCCAACTGGCAGATAATATTATAATATACTCATATAAAAAGTAGATATCATGAGAATCCACAGGAAGATGTAATAATCACTAAACTGTGCTCATTTCTTGCAAGTTACCAAGAAGCCACCAAAGAGCGTCATGATGAAAAACAAGTAAATAGAGTGTACCTGGGGATAATTGCCAGCGGCTACCAACATCCAGACACCCACCCCGACGCGTGTTTCGGAGGGTCAGTCCTTCATCAAGGTGCGTGACGGAGAGCAAAACAAGCGCTGTATATGTACCGGTAAAAACCGGAAGTGGCGTCGCCGTCTGACCGGAAGTGACGCATCCGCCATCCCAGCTCCCACCATGGCGAGCGGCATCGACGTCATGCAGCAGGGAATCACCAAGGCAACCCCTGAAGCATGGAGACGCCGAGAGCCGCGCGACAGTGAGGGTCACGTCAGCGGAGGAACCACTTAGGAATCAAAATGAGGTAATGCGGCATGTAAGGAAATGGTAACAACTGCACAGAGTGCAGGAAGTTCACATTATAAAGCGATCGCGTAATGGACATGACATCAAAGTAATAAATATACATGGTGTACATATAAACAACTCCCCATGTGTCCAAAATTTTTTTACATGTAATAGACAAACATGAAGAATTACAAAAGTGTGTCATACATATAATAGTGAATATATAACCAGTATATTATGGAATAACAATACATTTAATACCAATCCTCATAGATATAAATCCCATAATATACAATATATATACAGAAATTATACAAAAAGTATATATATATGACAATGTTGATTATATACTCAAAAATAATGAAAAATAACAAATGAAAAATAGAAAATAAAAAATAAATAAAAAATAAGGAGTCATATAAACATTTATAATGTATGAGAAAAAGAGATGCCGTCCAACTTCAGAATCGAATCATATGAATCCACCAGGTAACCGGTACAGTAGCAGCGATATCAAAGTGCGACAAACTAAAGATAAAAGAATAAAAACAATTAATAAAAATACACCATTGGTGATAGAACATGACACAAGTGTGCAGCAAGAAAGACAATCACAAGAAGGGAGCAAAACTGAGACTCTCATTCAGGCCATTGGGGTGCACTGTATTCAATCTCCAAATCCATTGGGTCTCCATTTGTGCCAGGCGTTGTGAGACTCTACCTCCACGGATACCCACCTCCAATACATCAATCCCCCTAATCCTCAAACCACCTGCTTCACATTGATGATGGATTTTGAAGTGGCGGGGTAGGGTCTTAAGCGTGGACACGTCCTCGTGTCCCACAGCAGCCTATATACCTAGCACATGATCCCTGACACGTATCTTAAACTGTCTGGTGGTCAAGCCAACATATATCAGGGAGCAGGGGCAGGTAGCAAAGTAAATCACATTCTTGGTGGTACACGTAATAAGTTTACGTGTTTTAAATTCCCTTGACCCAGAGGAATCAGTGAATGTGGTACTTCGTTCGATGTTTGCACATGCTACACAGGGGACGCATCCATGCCTGGGGGCGATGTGACTAAAAAAATGCGATTGAGGAGCTGGAGCATAGTGACTATGCACCAGTTGATCACGCAGATTCCTGGCTCTGCGAAAAGTAATAAGTGGTTGATTTGGTAAGATTTTAGAAAGAATCGGATCAGCCAACAAAATCGGCCAAGATTTAGACAGGACCATACGTAATTCATCCGCCTGACTATGGAAGTTGGTTATAAACCTGATAGGTTGTGAAGTAGTAGACTGTTCGGAGTGTTTATATAAGAGCATATTTCTAGAATTAAATTTAGCCTTGTGGTAGGCCATTTTTACTACCCGATGGCTATACCCCCGATCAAGAAGACGTGTTTTGAGTTCGTTTGCCCGTAATTCAAAGTCATCTGTAGAGCACATTCGCCTAAGGCGAAAAAATTGGCCAGTTGCTACTGCACGAATCATATGAGCAGGATGAGAGGAATCCGCATGAAGCAACATATTAGTTGATGTCGGCTTCCTAAAGATATCAGTTTGTATATTTCCTAAGGCATCTCTCCTTAAGTTGACATCCAAGAATTCAATGTGGTCAGGATCGTATTTAACAGTAAGATGAATATTACGGTCATTGTCATTAAGCTTCAGAATAAATTGTTCAAGGGACAAGGCAGAATCCTGCCAGATCAGGAGCACATCATCAATGTAGCGCGTCCACAAAAGGACGCGCTCCATTGACATCTCCTGATCTGAGAGGAAGAGGTCCCTCTCCCACAGCCCCAGGAAGAGATTTGCGTTGGTGGGCGCAAAGGCCGCGCCCATCGCAGTCCCCTGGAGCTGTAGGAAGAAGGACCCCTTAAACGTAAAAAAATTATGAGTCAAGGTAAATTCCAGGAGTTCGAGTATGAGGGTCCTCATACCTATACTTAGATTGGACATTTCAAGAAAATACCTCGTAGCATACAACCCATCACTGTGTCGTATGTTCGTATACAGGGACTCAATGTCCGCTGTAACAAACAACGTCCCTGGATCTAATGAAAGCCCATCCATCCTGCGAAGTAGTTGGTTCGTATCCTTCAGGTAAGAAGGGAGGTCCTCAACCAATGGTTGTAGCATAGAATCTATCCAACGATTAACACACTCTAGGTAGTTTCCCCCACAACTATTGTGAGAAGCTTGTGGAAAGAGATCCTAAATGTCTAACCCAAGTCATTCAGGATAAGGGCAATGGTACCAAGTACTAATGAAATGGATTGAAACTTTTGACTTTGCAGTATTAAAAATGCCTTAAAACATTCTCTCTCGTTATTCTGGAAATATTAATAATTATGGTAATCCTAATTGTCCTAAAATGTGAAAGGTTTATTCTGATTTAATGTCAGATATTGAGAAGCACATGCAGATGTGTCTTTATTAGTGTTGAGCGATACCATTCGATACCCAAAAATATCGTATCGGATGGTATCGCCCGATACGAAAAAAATATCGGGTATCGCCGATACCGGAAGTCCCATTCAAGTCAATGGGCTTCCGGTATCGGAATTTTAAAAAGCCCTTTATTTCCTTGTTGGCTAATTCTACATGATTTAAAACAAATAAGAATCATGTAGAATGTATTGTGGGAGGTGGAGGAGACATTAAAGGCATAGAGGTTTGGTCCAATCAAATGGCATAGCATTAATTCAAAATTTTTTTTTGTAAGATGTTCGGAGTTAAAAAGATATTGACTATGTTATCCTTTTTTATATTTTGTCAGATATGTATGTTTCACAACTTCCATGCTCTTCACCTTATTTTGTACTTCTCCCACACTTTCTCCTTCATGATCCACAGCAGTAGCATTTTTTTCATCAACTTATTCTTCACCTTATTCATCTTCTTCTTCTTCACCTTCTTCCCATTATTCTTTTTTTTCCATTCTTCATATTCTTCTTATTCACCTATTATTAATTTTCATATGCTATTTCTTCATCTTCTTCCTATTCATCTTTTTCTTCATTTTCTTATGGTGACAGGCATTCCTGTAGTACTTATCTATAAAAGTTATAAGATTACACCTTACGTTCTGCCTGTCACAAAAGATTTACAACAGGATTTATCCGCGTTCAGTTTGGCCTGCAGCAGCAGGCATTTTCCAGGGGCTCCACGAGGAGGAACGGACTCACCCCCATTTACTGCTTAGTCTTTTTCTGCTTATAATTTTGATATCTTCTATTCTGATTTTTAGTCTTATGCTTAATGTTCTTCTGCTTTCTGTTCTTCTGCTTTTGCTTCTTCTGCTTCTTGTTCTTCTGTCTTTTGTTCTGTATCTTGGTGGTTGTCTTCATGTTCTTTGTCCTCTTGGTCATATTATTTTGGGTCATATTTCTGGTCTTCTTTGGTGTGGTCTTCAGGGTCGTCGTCATCAGGGTCGTTGTCATGGAGATCAATAAGGATTACCAAAGACAATTTCAAAAAGCTTGATTTTGGAAATGTAGCAGAAGGTACAAGAAGGCTGAGAAACTGGAGAGAACCAGCTGACAGTACTGGAACCCGTAGTGGCAGCAGAAGGAACAAGATCCAATGGCACTACTGAGGAACAGCTGACGGTGCTGGACCCAGGTTACTATGCAGGAGGTACCTGTGCTAGAAAGCACTACCAAGGACCAGCTGACGTTGCTGGACCTCGGATACTGAGATGGAGGCACCTAGGCCAAAGGCTCTGGTGAGAACCAGCTGACAGTGCTGGAACCCGGATGGGTAGCAGAAGGAACAAGAGCCAATGGCACTACCGAGGACAAACTGACGGTGCTGGACCACGGTTACTAAGCAGAAGGTACCTGTGCTAGAAAGCACTACCAAGGACTAGCAGACGTTGCTGGACCTCAGATACCGAGATGGAGGCACCTAGGCCAAAGGCTCTGGCGAGAACCAGCTGACAGTGCTGGAACCCGGGTGGGTAGCAGAAGGTACCCATCAAAAGCAAAGTAGCCAGGCCGCAAGCCGGCCGCAGTTACCAAAACCCACAGTCCTACAGGGGATCCATGTCCGATTGGCACTACGGATCCAGCCTTCAGTGCCAGATCCCGCAGTCCACATAGGAGTCCCCTAAACTGCAGGCACCGTAGAGTCGGCTAGCCCGGCTGCAAGACGACAGGACAACGGATTGGTGGCAAAGTGACCTTGACACTACCCGGAAACAGCTGGCGTGCTGGAACCAGGCTGGGCAGGAGGGAGTACCCGTGCCAACGACACTTCTGAGCAGCAACTGGTGATGTTGGAGCCCAGGGACAATCATGGTGTAGGCCGAGGCCTACTTGGTGGCAGTGTTATATCGGTTGTAGACTACAACTGACTGTCAACGTGCTCCAATTAGGCATCTGTTTCCAGGATTTCACCTGACCGCCAACACCGCCAGTTTATGCGTACAGTAGCCGTCTGCCCAATCCACACGTGTTCCTGTGTTACTGGGGTTCTGTAATGTCAGCAGATCCCCTGATGTGTGTCTGGCAATGTCTCCTGCTCTGTCCACATTCCCACCACTTGTAGTGGGAAGGTGGACAGCGCAGGAGACAGCGCCGGACACACATTGGGGGATCCGCTCACGTTACAGAACACCAGGAACAAGTGTGGAATGTGTGGACGGCAACTGTGAGCAGGAACTGGCGGTGTTGGAGGTCAGGGGAAATACTATAGACAGAGTGGAGACAGAGGCCAAATCAGAGAATGTTTAAATCAGAAGTAGTTAGAATTTGGAGGCAGCAGGAGTTTGCCATCCACACAGCAGGGGATCAGCTGACGTTACTGAACCCCACTTTCACATGAACGAGTGTTTTTTCTGTGTGGACAGCACTTCTGAGCACCAATTGGCGTTGTCGGAGCCCAGGGAAAATCAGGTAGTAGGTTGAGGCCTACTTGGAGCCAGGTTTAAATCCGAGGTAGTTTGACTTTGGAGGGAGCAGGACACTTTGCCATACACACAGCAGGGGATCAGCTGACGTTACCGAACCCCACTTACATATTAGCGAGTGCTTTTTCTGTGTGGACAGCACTTCTGAGCAACAACTGGCGGTGTCGAAGCCTAGGGAAAATCAGGTAGTAGGTTTAGGCCTACTTGTTGGCAGTTTTAGATTGTTTCTAGACTACTACTAACTGTCAATGTACTCCAATTAGGCCTCTGTCTCCACTCTGTTTTGAGTATTTCCTCTGGCCTCCAACCACGCCAGTTGCTGCTCTGAAATGCCGTCTGCACAACCAACACTTGTTCCTGTCTTACTGGGGTTCTGTAACATCAGCTTATCCCTAGAGGTGAGTCAGGCAATGTCTCCTGCTCTGTCCACTTTTCCACTGCAAGTAGTGGGAATGTAGACAAAGCAGGAGACATTGTCGGACTCACCTCTGGGGATCAGCTGATGTTACAGGACCCCGGTAACACAGGAACAAGTGTTGATTGTGCAGACGGCACTTGAGAGCAGCAACTGGCGTTATTGGCCGCCTGAGGAAATACTCAAAACATAGTGGAGACAGAGGGCAAATCAGAGAACATATTAAATCAGAGGTAGTCAGAAGTTGTAGGCAGCAGGAGACTTTGCCGTACACACAGCAGGGGATCAGCTGACGTTACCGAACCCCACTTTCACATGAGCGAGTGTTTTTTCTGTGCGTACAGCACTTCTGAGCACCAACTGGCGGTGTCGGAGCCCAGGGAAAATCAGGTAGTAGGTTGAGGCCTACTTGGAGCCAGGTTTAAATCAGAGGTAGTTTGACTTTGGAGGGAGCAGGACACTTTGCCATACACACAGCAGGGGATCAGCTGACGTTACCGAACCCCACTTACACATGAGCGAGTGTTTTTTCTGTGTGGACAGCACTTCTGAGCAACAACTGGCGGTGTCGAAGCCCAGGGAAAATCAGGTAGTAGGTTGAGGCCTACTTGGAGCCAGGTTTAAATCAGAGGTAGTTTGACTTTGGAGGGAGCAGGACACTTTGCCATACACACAGCAGGGGATCAGCTGACGTTACCGAACCCCACTTACACATGAGCGAGTGTTTTTTCTGTGTGGACAGCACTTCTGAGCAACAACTGGCAGTGTCGAAGCCCAGGGAAAATCAGGTAGTAGGTTGAGGCCTACTTGGAGCCAGGTTTAAATCAGAGGTAGTTTGACTTTGGAGGGAGCAGGACACTTTGCCATACACACAGCAGGGGATCAGCTGACGTTACCGAACCCCACTTACAAATGAGCGAGAGTTTTTTCTGTGTGGATAACACTTCTGAGCAACAACTGGCGGTGTCGAAGCCCAGGGAAAATCAGGTAGTAGGTTTAGGCCTACTTGTTGGCAGTTTTAGATTGTTTCTAGACTACTACTAACTGTCAACATACTCCAATTAGGCCTCTGTCTCCACTCTGTTTCGAGTATTTCCTCTGGCCTCCAACCACGCCAGTTGCTGCTCTGAAATGCCGTCTGCACAACCAACACTTGTTCCTGTCTTACTGGGGTTCTGTAACATCAGCTTATCCCTAGAGGTGAGTCAGGCAATGTCTCCTGCTTTGTCCACTTTTCCACTACAAGTAGTGGGAATGTAGACAAAGCAAGAGACATTGCCGGACTCACCTCTGGAGATGAGCAGATGTTACAGGACCCCGGTAACACAGGAACAAGTGTTGATTGTGCAGACGGCACTTGAGAGCAGCAACTGGCGTCGTTGGAGGCCTGAGGAAATAATCAAAACAGAGTGGATACAGGGCAAATTAGAGAACATTTTAAATCAGAGGTAGTCAGAAGTTGGAGGCAGCAGGACAGTTTGCCGTACACACAGCAGGGGATCAGCTGACGTTACCGAACCCCACTTACACATGAGCGAGTATTTTGTCTGTGTGGACAGCACTTCTGAGCAACAATGGGCGTTGTTGTAGCCCAGGAATTACAGTTCAGGTCATAGAAATATGAACACAACAAGAGACCTAGATCCTGTTGCCAGCCAATTATTTATTCTGGAAGAGGACTGGCAAATTCTGGTGAGATCCAGGCCTTGTTCATTTTCACAAAAGTAAGCCAGTCAACATTATCGGCGGATAGTCGCGTGCGACGGTCTGTTAGCACACCACCTGCAGCACTAAAGACACGTTCCGATAATACACTGGCAGCAGGGCAAGCCAGCACCTCCAATGCATACTGGCTAAGCTCTGGCCATGTATCCAGCTTAGAGACCCAAAACTTGAACGGGGAAGAGCCGTCTGGGAGTACACTAACAGGGCAAGACAAGTAGTCTGTCACCATCTGACGGAAACGTTGCCTCCTGCTGACTGGAGCCGTCTGTGATGGTGTAGCCGTTTGTGGCGGGCCCACAAAACTTTTCCACATTTGTGCCATACTGGCCTTGCCTTGTCCTGCGGCACTGCCTCTGCTACCTCTTTGTGCAGAGCTTCCTCCACTGCCTCTACCCACATGGCTGCTTTGAAAAGCACTACCAGCAACACTCACGGGGGGAATGCAGAACATGATGGCCTGCACCAGTGTTTCTTGGTACTCCCGCATTTTACGCTCCCGGTTCAACTGTGGTATGAGGCTTTGTAAGTTGTCCCGGTAGCGAGGATCTAGGAGGGTGTACACCCAATAATCAGCCATGTGGAGAATGTTGGCGAAGCGGCGGTCATTTACCAAGCACTGCAGCATGAAATCAACTATGTGCTGCAGACTGCCAACTGGACCGGAAACGCTGTCCCCATCTTGAGGCAGCATCTCAGCCTGCTCAGCATCACCCCACCCTCACTGTACACACTGACTACTAGAGCCTTGTGTACCTCCCTCCGCTGGAGAGATGTCTTCCTCCTCCTCCATTGACTCCTCGTCATCCTCCTCACAAAGTGTCCCCTGCCTAGGCCTTTGTGGGGAACCATGTTGCGCAGACTTTCCAGAAGCAGATGGCATTTGTGACTCCTCTTCAAAAACCTCCTCACTTAGTGCTTGTAAGGTTTTTTGAAGCAGACAGATAAGGGGGACAGTCATGCTGACTAGTGCGTCATCTGCACTGGCCATCCGCGTGGAGTATTCGAAGGCACGCAAAACTTGGCAGATGTCCCTCATAGTGGCCCACTCAGTGGTGGTGAAGTGTTATCGGCGCACAGTGCGACTTGTTTGCGCCTTATGCAGCTGGTACTCCATTACTGCTGCCTGCTGCTCACACAAACGCTCCAAACATATGTAACGTAGAATTCCACCTGGTGGGGAGGTCACATATGATGTGATGTTCTGGCAGGCGGAATCGGCGTTGCAGAGATGCAATGCGCGATCTTGCCATGCTGGAACGCCGCAAGTGAGCACACTCTAGGCGAACCTTGTGCAGCAGTGCATCAAGATCCGGATAGTCCCTCAGAAAGCTCTGCATGACCAAATTGAGCACGTGTGCCAGACATGGTATGTGAGTGAGGTTGCCTAGGCCCAGAGCTGCCACTAGATTTCGGCCATTGTCACTCGCTACCAAACCTGGCCGGAGATTCGCTGGCACAAACCACACATCGCTCTCCTGCTTGATGGCATTCCAGAGCTCCTGTGCTGTGTGGCTCCGATTCCCCAAAGAAATTAATTTAAGGATGGCCTGTTGACGTTTGGCCACACCTGTGCTCATATCTGTCCTAACAGGCTCATGCAGTGCTGATTCCGAGGAACTAGAGTAGGACTCAATATGTACAGACTGCATTCCTGCAATCCTTGGAGTTGGCAGAATACGTACAGAGCCACTCTCCAGATCTGTACCCGGCTACACAACATTGACCCAATGGGCAGTGAGGGAAAGGTATCGTCCTTGTCCATGGCTACTGGTCCACGCATCGGTGGTCAGGTGGACCTTGCTACTGACGGCGTTTTGTAGCGCATTTTTAATTTTTCCCTCCACATGCTCTTGCAGGGCAGGGACGGCTTGCCTGCTGAAATTGTATTGTGGAACTGCCAATGACATCAAGTTCCAGAAGGTGTCAGTCTCCACCAGCCTGAATGACAGCATTTCAAGGGCCAGTAGTTTGGCAATGCCGGCATTCAGAGCCAGTGCTTGGGGATGGTTTGCCGAGTATGGACGATTTTTCTCCCATGCCTGTGCTACCGATTGCTGGTGACTGCCCTGGGAGTGTGATGATGACTGAGAACGTGGTTCAGTGGGTGGAATTTCACTGGGTCTCTGGACAACAGTGGCAGAGGTTCTTCCATGGTGTTCCAGTGAGGAAGCCGAACCAGCTGTGTGTGAGCTGGAGGAAGAGCCCCCAACATGAGCTGAAGAGGTGGTAGGTGCTGCTGAAGGTTGGCCTACATCTTCAGTGTGTCTGTGTAACTCCACCTCGTGCTTGGTACGCACATGTTTCCACACATTTGTGGTATTGAGGTTGCTCACATTTTTCCCTCGTTTAACTTTCTGATGACACAGCTTGCATTTGACAAAGCAAATGTCATCTGCAACGGTGTCAAAAAAAGACCACGCACTGCAAGTCCTGGGAGTGCCCGTTTTGTTTTTTGGAAGAGGATTGCTCCTCACGGGTGCCAAAGTGGAGGATACAGGCAACCAAGTCTGCCCCCGCCCTCTCCCTCCTGTTTTGGCCGTTCGGGGAATCTCTTCCTCAGAACTGCTCCCACCACCTTCCTGTGGCTGACGCCATGATGGGTCAAGGACCTCATCATCTCCACTACCCTCTTCAAGCACCGGCTTCTCCTGGGTTGTCTCGCCAGCACCGTACGCACCAGAAATTGGCAACTGAGTCTCATCATCATCAGATGCGTACTGAGGTGTGCTGACAATAGGCACAGGCCCACCCGCCTCTTCAGATTCAGAGGGACAAAGCAGTTGCGCATCACTGCATACTCCCTCTTCACGCTCTAGACTGCTGCTTGGCTGGCCACCTCTTTCCAAGCCAACAGATTCTGAGAACAGAAGTAAAGATTGAGATGGCTCCTGTCCAGGGCTCTCAGACTGCCTGGGCAATTTGGCAGGTGGTGAAGAGAGAGATGGTTGCTCTTCAGTGCTCTGGCCCTGGGAGGATGCGGAAGTCATTGAAGTGGATGCGTTAGCTGCCATCCATCCAACAACTGCTTCAATTTGTTCGTCTCGCAGCAGTGGGGTACGGCGAGGTCCTACAAAGCTGCGCACAAAGGACTGTTGCCTGGTAAAAGTGGGGGATGCTGGGTCACTGGTGGCCGCAGCAGGCACCGAATCCCCACGTCCTCTCCCTGCTGAATCCCCACGTCTTCTCCCTCCTGAAACTCCACGCCCACGACCATGTGCCTTACTCCCTGCCTTCTTCATCTTGGTAGACTGATAAAGATAGGCAGAAAAGTGAAAAAGGGGGGCTTAGTGTTCTTATTCCTGAACACCTGCTAACCAGTATAAGAAACACTAATTTTGACAAGAGTGTGTGTACTACACTTTAATATGATCTAATGTGGCCTACACAACTGTAAAGTGGAGTGTTTGGTGAACTTTATTTCCATTTTTTTTTTTTGGGGGGAAAAATAAAAGGATGTGACCAAAGCTTGAGAGCTATAGTATCACAAACTTTTTGGAGCTATTACAATGCAGGAAGCTAACCTACAATGTAATCGATGAGGCTCCAAAAAATAGGGTGATACTAGTCTGGCTGGCCCTGAAGGGCACAAGCCAGCAAAAAGGCTCCTCTATCTAATCCTATATAGTGTTTGCAACCAACCAATGACAATAGATGCGGATGGAAGCACACTAATATATGAGCAAAAATCTGGACAAATTAGCTGCAAAAAAAGGACTGTGTATGAGGCAGTGACGCACGCTGAGCGGACTACAACCAGCGGTGGCTGTAGAACACACTGCAATGTGAGCTGCACTCACACACAGAGAGACCTATCAGACAGTGAAGAACAGTGCAGAGAAATGGGCTATAGCACTGAAAGGCTGCAGAAAGGCTCCGCTGTCCACTCCTTTAGTGTTTGCAACCAAAGTATATGGATACGTATGGAAGCACACTATACAGGAGAAAAAAAAAAGCAGCAATAAAAGAAAAATGTGTATGAGGCAGAGACACACGCTGGGCGGCCTACAAGCAGACGTGCCTGCAGGACACACTACACAGCGTGGGTCTGCACTCACACAGCCCTTGCAGACAGCTATTAAAACAGCGCTGCTGGGCTAACAAAATGCTACAGTGGTGGATTATGTAGCCTGGGTAAAGCAATAGATATTTTTTATGATCACTATTTCTAACTGTCCCTCACAGTCTTCAACAGCAGCCTGTCCCTAACTGAATTCACAGCAGAGTGAACCAGAAATGGCGGCGGCGGGTTTTATAGTGCATCATGACATCATTTCAGCAGCCAATCACAGCCATGCCAGTAGTTAACATGCCTAACAGGATGTGCCCACATTTCTGAGGATCCCCATTGGCTGAATCAAATCGAGCGGGCTCCTAGCATTATGGGAACTTCCGATTCCGGTATTCGATATGAAAAAAGTATCAGAACTAAGTATCAGAATTCCGATACAGCTAATATCGGCCGATACCCGATACTTGCGGTATCGGAAAGCTCAACACTAGTCTTTTTATATATAGTGGATGGAAACTTCTGGTTTCAACTGTATCTTTCTATTATATAGCTTTTATCTATTTCTCTAGCTGTCTATCCTCTGTTTGCACATCTAACACCTAAACATTTGTCATTTCTGTTCTGCATTCTATTCCAGTACGTGTCACACTGATGGTGCACAAGGATGCCACACGGTTTTTACATGTGGACACTGATAGCACCGGTACTGTTTTTTCCCGTTTCAGAACTATCAAGAGTCAGGACAAGTGAAAATGTGAAAGATGCCTTACACTGATACTTTGTTGCAGTCTAATTTGAATTTCTGGCAGAATTCAGTCTATATGGGTCTGGATCTATCTCAAGAGACATCTACAATTGGCGATCTTTGCCTGCTCTTCCGTGCAAACACTCCATATCTGTCAGATTGCTGGGGTGTCTCCTGTGTACAGTGCCTTCTTCAGGTCCCCACAGAATTTGCATTCAGTTTTGGGCTGGGGTTTGGCCATTCCAGAACATCCATCTTCTCCTGGTGAAGCCGTTCTTATGGGGACTTCGAGGATGCTTATGGTCGTTGTCGTGGTGAAAGTTGAAAATTCTCTTCATCTTCATCAGGAAATGCAAATATAATATTTTAGGTCATGTTATTTAAAAATAATAACATACATTTTATTCTTGACAGATGACTGTACCAGGAGCTTCAAGGGACATCTGATATCTTTAGAGTTTAATGCAGAAGATTCGAGTATCACACAAGATACTTGTACACAGCATGAAGACATCTCAGATATACTCCCAGCTGTTCACAGCAGAGACCGATCCTCTTATTTTAATGAACAATTATCTCCAAATTCATCACAGACTGTTAAACAAAACAAAAGTCACAGAAGAAATCCTGAAGATAAAAGCCCTCTAACAGGGGAGAAGCCATACTCCTGTTCAGAATGTGGGAAATGCTTTATACATAAATCATATCTTGTTATACATGAGAGATTTCACACAGGAGAGAAGCCATATTCATGTTCAGAATGTGGGAAATGTTTTTCACGGAAATCACGTCTTAATAATCATGAGAAAATTCACACAGGAGAGAAGCCATATTCATGTTCAGAATGTGGGAAATGTTTTTCAATTAAATCAAATCTTGTTGCACATGAGAGAATTCATACAGGAGAGAAGCCATATTCATGTTCAGAATGTGGGAAATGTTTTGCACAGAAATCACTTCTTAATAATCATGAGAAAATTCACACAGGAGAGAAGCCATATTCATGTTCAGAATGTGGGAAATGTTTTGCACAGAAATCACATCTTAATAGTCATGAGAAAATTCACACAGGAGAGAAGCCATATTCATGTTCAGAATGTGGGAAATGTTTTGCACAGAAATCACAGCTTAATTGTCATGAGAAATTTCACACAGGAGAGAAGCCATATTCATGTTCAGAATGTGGGAAATGTTTTGCACATAAATCACAGCTTAATTATCATGAGAAATTTCACACAGGAGAGAAGCTATATTCATGTTCAGAATGTGGGAAATGTTTTGCACAGAAATCACAGCTTAATCGTCACGAGAAATTTCACACAGGAGAGAAGCCATATTCATGTTCAGAATGTGGGAAATGTTTTGCACAGAAATCACAGCTTAATTGTCATGAGAAATTTCACACAGGAGAGAAGCCATATTCATGTTCAGAATGTGGGAAATGTTTTGCACAGAAATCACATCTTAATAGTCATGAGAAATTTCACACAGGAGAGAAGCTATATTCATGTTCAGAATGTGGGAAATGTTTTTCCCGGAAATCACATCTTAATTATCATGAGAAAATTCACACAGGAGAGAAGCCATATTCATGTTCAGAATGTGGGAAATGTTTTGCACAGAAATCACAGCTTAATCGTCACGAGAAATTTCACACAGGAGAGAAGCCATATTCATGTTCAGAATGTGGGAAATGTTTTGCATATAAATCACATCTTAATAGTCATGAGAAAATTCACACAGGAGAGAAGCCATATTCATGTTCAGAATGTGGGAAATGTTTTTCACAGAAATCACCTCTTAATAGTCATGAGAGAATTCACACAGGAGAAAAGCCATATTCATGTTCAGAATGTGGGAAATGTTTTGCATATAAATCACATCTTAATAGTCATGAGAAAATTCACACAGGAGAGAAGCCATATTCATGTTCAGAATGTGGGAAATGTTTTGCACAGAAATCACAGCTTAATCATCACGAGAAAATTCACACAGGAGAGAAGCCATATTCATGTTCAGAATGTGGGAAATGGTTTTCACATAAATCAGCTCTTACTAATCATCAAAGGTGTCACACGGGAGAAAAGCCGTACTCATAATCAGAATGTGGGAAATGTTTAACTTGGAGATCATCTCTTTACAAACATAAGAACATTCACACAGAAGTAGCCATTTTATAGTCACATTATAACAAACAAACATGGCTTCTTGAGACCTTGGGTTCCTATTGTCCTATTACCTTCCTGGAGTGATGCTCTTGCTCTTAAACCCTTTGGCGACAAGCTGTCCATCATAGTTACACAAGCGGTGGTCACTATGATAACATATAATATGGGGAACGTGCCTATATTTCATTATTCTGCTTTCCACCATAGTTTGAATATCTCTTTGGTCGCGGCTCCACACTGGTAGTAATCCACCATAAGCAGGAGAGTGATGGCGCCTCTTCTCATGAACAGAAGTCCCGTCCATCTCATGTAACCTCCAGACAGCAGACACATTACTCACATTTCACTTTCTCACTATTGATAATTGTTCTCATGAAATCTCGTTCCTGTGACTGAGAACTTACAATTTGTGTTGCTTTTCTGTGTTCTGCTCTTCTGTCTTCATCATTATTGATTATGTGCACGTTACATAGAAGGCTTCTCTTCCTGATGTCCTTTTCCCCTATTTGTTAGTCATTGTGGCTCAGGGGAAGATACCAATATGATATATAATGAATCTTGTAGCCACCTACTTGCAATAAAGGAAGCTTTACTGTCTCACAGTGGTTTGAATTGTCCTTGTCAGATGTGCCCGCATCCTGGATTTTCTATGGATTTCTAGATGGTGAAGCATATGTCCCTGAGATGTGCCAATGCATCCGGCCTCTGCATGCCATCGAGTGGGCTGTCAGTAGGCTGGATCATGGGAGGACACAGACTACACATGACCCCTGAGCAAGGAATGCACCGTTCCCCCCATATACTATGAAAGTGACTTGGACATTAGAGATGAGCGAACCCGAACTGGAAAGTCTGAGGTTCGTATTGGACACCTAGTGTGCGGTACCGAATGCCGAACATGGTGTTTTTACTGTCTGTCCAGTTTCCTGTTTGGGTTTGCCAGTCTAATAAAGCTTGTTGAAAGGCTATAGCCCAGCCAATCAGCAAGCCTTTAGACTGTGGGCACTTACAGAGCCATCACAGCAATTCCAAGTATTGACATAGCTGTAATTGGTTGGCGTAGCATGTGACCAGGCCTTTATAAAGGCCAGATCACGAGTCAGCCGCCATTCTGTTCTGATTAGTGTAGAGATAGGATGCAGCTGGAGTGAGGGACAGACAGTGACTGTGCACTCTGCAAACAACACTGTACTCTGCAACCCATATCTGGGGTAGTACTGTGCTAAAAGCCACTCTGTGTACTCTGCACCCTCCGCCTGTTGGAGTACTCTGCTAAAAACTGCTCTGTGAATTGTGACCCCCCCCCGCCTGTGGGAGTACTGTGCTAAAAGCCGCTCTGTGTACTATGCACCCCCCTGCCTGTGGGAGTACTGTGCTAAATGCCGCTCTGTGTACTATGCACCCTCCGCCTGTTGGAGTACTGTGCTAAAAACTGCTCTGTAAATTCTGCATCCCCCCGCCTGTGGGAGTACTGTGCTAATAGTCGCTCTGTGTACTATGCACCCTCCGCCTGTTGGGGTACTCTGCTAAAAACTGCTCTGTAAATTCTGCACCCCCCCCGCCTGTGGGAGTACTGTGCTAAAAGCCGCTCTGTGTACTATGCACCCCCCTGCATGTGGGAGTACTGTGCTAAAAGCCGCTCTGCGTACTCTGAACCCCCCCGCCTGTGGGAGTACTGTGCTAAAAGCCGCTCTGTGTACTATGCACCCTCTGCCTGTGGGAGTACTGTGCTAAAAACTGCTCTGTAAATTCTGCACCCCCCGCCTGTGGGAGTACAATGCTAAAAGCCATTCTGTGTACTATGCACCCTCCGCCTGTTGGAGTACTCAGCTAAAAACTGCTCTGTAAATTCTGCACCCCCCGCCTGTGGGAGTACTGTGCTAAAAGCCGCTCTGTGTACTATGCACCCCCCTGCCTGTGGGAGTACTGTGCTAAATGCCGCTCTGTGTACTATGCACCCTCCGCCTGTTGGAGTACTGTGCTAAAAACTGCTCTGTAAATTCTGCATCCCCCCGCCTGTGGGAGTACTGTGCTAATAGTCGCTCTGTGTACTATGCACCCTCCGCCTGTTGGGGTACTCTGCTAAAAACTGCTCTGTAAATTCTGCACCCCCCCCCGCCTGTGGGAGTACTGTGCTAAAAGCCGCTCTGCGTACTCTGAACCCCCCCGCCTGTGGGAGTACTGTGCTAAAAGCCGCTCTGTGTACTATGCACCCTCTGCCTGTGGGAGTACTGTGCTAAAAACTGCTCTGTAAATTCTGCACCCCCCGCCTGTGGGAGTACAATGCTAAAAGCCATTCTGTGTACTATGCACCCTCCGCCTGTTGGAGTACTCAGCTAAAAACTGATCTGTAAATTCTGCACCCCCCCCGCCTGTGGGAGTACTGTGCTAAAAGCCGCTCTGTGTACTATGCACCCCCCTGCCTGTGTGAGTACTGTGCTAAAAGCCGCTCTGTGTACTCTGAACCCCCCCGCCTGTGGGAGTACTGTGCACTCTCCGCCTGTGGGAGTACTGTGCTAAAAACCGCTCTATAAATTCTGCACCCCCTGCCTGTGGGAGTACTGTGCTAAAAGCCGCTCTGTGTACTATGCACCCTCCGCCTGTTGGAGTACTCTGCTAAAAACTGCTCTGTAAATTCTTCACCCCCCCTGCCTGTGGGAGTACTGTGCTAAAAGCCGCTCTGCGTACTCTGAACCCCCCCCCCCGCCTATGGGAGTACTGTGCTAAAAGCTGCTCTGTGTACTCTGCAACCCATATATTGGGTAGTACTCTACTAAAAGCTGCTCTGTGAACTCTGCACCCCTGCCTGTGGGAGTACTGTGCTAAAAGCCACTCTGTACTCTGCACCCCCCCACCTGTGGGAGTACTGTGCTAAAAGCTGCTGCCCTGTGTGTACTCTAAAATCTCCTGTCTGTGAGAGTCCTGTTCTTTACTCTGCTGAGTGCACTCTACACTTCTCTGTCTGTGAAAGTACTGTCCTTTAAGCCGCCGTGTGTACTCTGCACCCATATCTGTGGGAGTTCTGTCCTTTAAGCCCCTGTGTGTAGTCTGAAATCTGTCTGTGAGAGTCCTGTTCATTAAGCTGCTGTGTGCACTCTACACTCCCCTGTCTGTGGGAGTACTGTCCTTTAAGCTGCCGTGTGTACTCTACACCCATATCTGTGGGAGTACTGTCCTTTAAGATGCCATGTGTACTCTGCACCCATTTCTGTGGGATCACCGTCCTTTATGCTGCCATGTGTACTCTGCAACTCCCTTCCTATGAGAGCTCTGTTATTTAAGACGCTGTGTGTACTCTTCACCCTCCCGCCTGTGGGAGTACTGTCCTTTAAACTGCTCTGTGTACTCTACATTCCCCTGTCTCTGGGAGTGCATTCCATTAAGCTTCTGTGTGTACTCTGCACCGATACGTGGACCAGTAAGCTCGACCAGGGACGTTACATCTCCCTAACTGCCCACTGGGTAAATATAGTGGTGGCTGAGACAGAGGCGGAAGGCGTTCTACCTGACGCTCTACCACCACCTAGTATTGCTGGATGTTCTGTCCGGGTTGCCTCCTACTCATACCTTCACTTCCTCCACCGCCTCCTCAGTTGGTCACAGGAAGACCTGCACCACCATCTTCAGCACAGCCAGGAGGGGAAACAGCAGCAAGCTATTCTTAAACTCTTGTTTGGGGGAGAAATCCCACACCACGCAGGAGCTGTGGATGGGGATCAAACAGCAGATGTGTGGTTGGTGCCGGTGTTCTATTGTTTACCCCTGATTCATTGTGTACTTCCATATTCTGCTGGCACATTGCACCTTATTGATACATTTAGAGGAACAACACAATTGTTTTTTATTTTTTATATTTGCTGCTGTGTTGTCCGACTGTAAGGGGGTGACAGAGGCCGCCATATGCCTCCCCCTATAAACAGCGTTGACATGGAATATGAGCTGCTTCATAGAGTTTTATGAATGTTTACGTTATATTGTGAATGCACTTTACATTTACTTGGTATAGGAGTAGGGAAAGATATAGAAGGTAGAAGAGAAGGGTAGCAGTAGGATAGGACAATATTGGGAATAGATTAGTGGGGCACAATAGAGGTAGTAAATGGAAATGCCAGGATAAGCTTAGTTGAATAAGTGGTTCCAGGTTAGGAGGAGTTAGAGATGGGTGTTTTACAGAGCAGTGAGTTATAGTGTGAGACTTCCTATTTATTGAGGACTAATGATGTAGTAGTGAGAGAGAGCAGATGGATAGCCCTGGGGGTGAAGATTGCTGAGGCAATGAGGGACCCCAGGCTGAGCAGCGTGCGAGTGGTCACCATCTATTGAAGTAACCATTCCAAAGGAGATCAGGGGCTAATGGCTGGAACTAGGCAGAGCTAAGCGCGCCTCTTACCTTTTTCCAATGAAAACCAGACAAGGGGAATGGGAGGAAGATGGTGGACCTAGGGGCACGGACGCCGCAAAAGAGAAAGGAGTATCTGCGGGACAGAGATTGTTGGAAGAGACAGGGATACAAATGTCTTCAGGAAGGAAGTTGTCAGAGAATGCAGGAAAAGCTCAAGGAATGCCAATATATGTGTTCTGTGCTATGGCTGTATCAAGAACCCTGCTTTCAAGTAAAGATGAACTGTTGAGTATGAACATTGAGTCTGGAGATTTTTGTGTGAACCGTGGAACTGAAGCTGAGATTACACAATCAGAAGAAACCCTGGGGTCTAATGTGAGTGTTCTACTTGGTACATATCACACACAACAGAAGGGATTTCGTGTTGTGTCCTTTGTAGGGTGACAGGGTGTGGGAATGCAGCAGCATCTAATCGGGGATTGAAGCTTGAGGAGAACAATTTGCACATTCCATGTGCCTTCTGGGAAAAGCGAAGAGTCTTCCTCAGCCAGAAGAACATTGGGCACAGCCGGGACCAGCTGCTTAGAAAGCATAGCCAAACCGGGAATTGAAGCTTGAGGAGGACAATTTGCATATTCCAGGTGCCTTCTGGGAAAAAGAAGAGTTTTCCTCAGCAAGAAGCTCGTTGGGTACAGCCGGGACCAGCTGCTTACAGTGCACAAATTTTTGCCTCTAGGACATTGCAAGAAAGCTTGGCTGATTGAGTAGATTATACAAGAAGGAAATAACACAGCAGATTACACAAGGAGGAAGACACACAGCAAGTCAGCAGGATCAAGGAGCAACAAGGCTGATGTGACAACCCACATGGTGAGCTGCAACATGAGCTACATGTTCACAGTTCAACCAGAAGACGAATCCAACTTCACCTGTGAGAAGTGTAGACTACTGGCCCTTTTAGAAGAAAAGGTGCGGGGTCTGGAAGAAAGAATTGCAACTTTGAATCTCATCAAAGAAAATGAAGACTTCCTAGACAGAATAGAAGTATCTCTACTGGTCACAGAAGGTGAAGAACGTGTCAGAGAACCTCCAAAAGCAGATACGTGGAAACGTGACCAAAAGAAGCAAGAAGTCCATGGAGACATCACCAACCACACAACTGAGAAACTGATACCAAGGCCTTGTGGAAGACGAAGATGGCTCACCTAAGGCTGAGGCATTACCAGCAAACAAACAAGAAAAGGGCACAGAGCAATACCCAGAAGTGACAACAAAAAGTACAGCCAAGAAGCGAAGAAGAAAGGTGGTGGTGGGAGACTCACTACTGAGAGGCACAGAAGCAGCCATCTGCAGATCGAACATAGCCGCAAGAGAAGCATGCTGCCTCCGAGGTGCGAAGATCAAAGATGTGACCGGTAGGATACCAAAGCTTATCAGTTCAAAGGACGTCCACCCATTTCTTCTGATACATGTTGGCACCAATGACATGGCAAGGAAGGACCTACCGACAATCTGCAAGGACTTTGAAGAGTTGGTGAAGAAAGTAAAGGAACTGGATGCACAGGTAGTTTTTTCTTCTATCCTTCCAGTAGACGGGCATGGCCAGGGCCGCCATCAGGGCATTACTGCCCTGACTGGCGTAATGGACTCGGTGGGCACAGGGGCCGCATCGGGCCCCGTCACTTTCCCCGGTCGGGCCCCACTGCCCATCAAATAACTGAACCTACGTCCGAGACGCAGGCTCAGTTATCTATTGCCGTGCGTGGTCCTGTGCATGGCAATACTAATCCACTAATCCACCTGTCCCCCCGCTATTCCCCAGCTTCTCCCTTCTGTCAATCCCTTCACTGGCTCCCCATTGCCCAGAGACTCCTTTACAAAACCCTAACCATGACATACAAAGCCATCCACAACCTGTCTCCTCCATACATCTGGGACCTCGTCTCCCGGTACTTTCCCGCACGCAACCTCCGATCCTCACAAGATCTCCTTCTCTACTCCCCTCTTATCTCCTCTTCCCACAATCGCATACAAGATTTCTCTCACGCATCACCCCTACTCTGGAACTCTCTACCACAACATATCAGACTCTCAATTACCATCGAAACCTTCAAAAAGAGCCTGAAGACCCACCTCTTCCGACAAGCCTATAACCTGCAGTAACCACCAATCGACCAAACCGCTGCACAACCAGCTCTACCCTTGCCTACTGTATTATCACCCATCCCTTGTAGATTGTGAGCCTTCGCGGGCAGGGTCCTCTCTCCTCCTGTACCAGTTATGACTTGTATTGTTTAAGATTATTGTACTTGTTTTTATTATGTATACCCCTCCTTAAATGTAAAGCACCATGGAATAAATTGCGCTATAACAATAAATAATAATAATAATAATAGTTAAATCTGCCAGGAAATCGGAGGCTGGCAGCTGACGTCAGTGTGCACGCGCCAGCGTCTGCGTCATTGTCAGTAGATGGCAGTGGGCGATACAATGGAGTTGATGGATCTTTGCCGCAGGACCAAGGCCAGGTAAGGAGAAAGTGTTTGTCTTTTAATTTTTTTGTTTTTATTGAATGCGGCAAGCCGGGGGAAGAATGGACCACACGGGGGCAGAATGGACACAGGAGGACAGAACGGACACAGGGGGGCAGAATGGACACAGGAGGGCAGAATGGACACAGGGGGGCAGAATGGACACGGGGGCAGAATGGACACAGGGGGGCAGAATGGACACAGGGGGGCAGAATGGACACAGGGGGGCAGAATGGACACGGGGCAGAATGGACACAGGAGGGCAGAATGGACACGGGGCAGAATGGACACAGGAGGGCAGAATGGACACAGGAGGGAAGAATGGACACAGGGGGGCAGAATGGACACAGGGGGGCAGAATGGACACAGGGGGGCAGAATGGACACGGGGCAGAATGGACACAGGAGGGCAGAATGGACACAGGAGGGAAGAATGGACACAGGGGGCAGAATGGACACAGGAGGGCAGAATGGATACTGGGGGCAGAATGGAAACAGGAGGACAGAATGGACACGGGTTCAGAATGGACACAGGAGGGCAGAATGGACACAGGGGGGCAAAATGGAAACAGGAGGGCAGAATGGACACAGGGGGGCAGAATGGACACAGGAGGGCAGAATGGACACGGGGGTAGAATGGACACGGGGGGGGAAATGGACACAGGAGGGAGGGCAGAATGGAAACAGGAGGGCAGAAAGGACACAGGGGGGCAGAATGGACACAGGGAGGCAGAATGGACACGGGCAAAATGGAGGCAAGGGGGAAGAATGGACACAGGAGGGGAGAATGGACACAGGGGGCAGAATGGACACATGAGGGCAGAATGGACATGGGGTAGAATGGGCACAGGAGGGCAGAATGGACACAGGAGGGCAGAATGGACACATGGGGCAGAATGGACACTGATGTACAATGTCTGCAAAATATGTTTTCTGTTGGAATGTGCTAAAAAATCCTCCATTTTATGAGAAGCTGCCTGCCAGTGTCTGAGTTACATTGTAAACTGTCAGTAGTACACTATCCCTTTCCCCAAGTGTTATCAACCCGGCCATTTCCTCTGGAGAGGCAGGAATGTTAATTAACTAGGACACTGCCTGTTACACAATTTGGCCCCCCCTGCGCAGCTGAAAGAAAAAAAAAGTGAGGGAAAAGTAACCCTTTGTTAAGACATGTAAAGAAGTAAACCTTTAAGAGCCTGCACTGCGAAAACCATACAAAGTAGAGATATAAAAATCATATTTTTGTAATCTGAGCAGTCCCTGCTTCGATACAGTGTCTCTTTCGAAGTTCTAACAAGTCCAGAACCTGAGATACGGGTCCCTCCTAAACTATGGGTCAGAACTACTGCTTGTTTGGTCTTGAATTATTAGACTCCACAACCCACAAACAATGACCCCATATATATGTCTGTGCGGGCCCCCCCAATGAGTTATGATAATTATAAGTTTTTAGTAAGATTTCTACCTTGGAAAGGGAGAGGTGGGATTAACCCAGAATGCATCTCTCCGTGATGTCACATAGCAGAGTCTATAAGGCATTCCCTTGGCAAAACCAGCTCAGAAGAGCTCCAGTCCTCGTGCTAGAGAGACTGCAGATGAGCGGAGTCGTGCAGCTCCACCTCCACCCCCTTAAAGCCACATGGGATGCCTACCACCAACTGACCACATGTGAGTGTTACTTTCTATGTTCATCCATCTTTTATTTTATACTTGTCTAATGTACATATTTTATGTCTCAATTGTATAGCAACTTTTTATCTGTATAACCACTGCCATTTTGGAAATAAATCATAAAGTTATCAGTTTGTCTCCATGCTCTAAGAATCGAACTATACGCCTTTGTTAGATAATCGCTACTAATTTGTGGGTTGGCTTCGAACTCCTCTCTTGAGTCTATAACTTAAGCGGAGAAACCAGGAGCTGGTGGCAGCACGTTGTGTACGGCTATTGCAGCTTGCTGGCAGTCCAGAAGGGTCTTATATTGCTGAGTGAGGGGCTGCAGCCACAGCATTGATAATTCCCTTACAGCAGAAGCCTAATTGCTGGTTCACAGCAGGCAGCCCGTCCGGCGACTAATTATCCTAGGTGCAGTTCCCTGACTGACCTGAGGGTAAGGAGGGCGCAGGAGAGCTGCGAGTTCCAAAGTGGAACTGAGCAAGTGGGATATCCATAAATCCCCACAGTACTTGGAAGGTTATAGCAGTGGTGGGGTATCCAAAATAACCCCCCCTGTGGCAAATTGTAGAGCGAGATTAGCTTGCTGGATATTTTTGGTCACATGGTGCCAGTGGTGGGATAACTAAGATAAGCCCCCACTGCGTCTGTGTTAGCCGTGTGCCGGCAGTGTGTCGCGTCCCTCCGTCCGCTGATACCCCCGTGTCAGTGGTGGGATTGTGACATAGTGGTGACACAGGGTCCGCTGTCCGTCGCACGTTTTTGTGGCAGTGGGTCCCCCCGTTAGTCACCATATTGGGCGAACAGCGGTGGGCTGTTCATCACATATTGGTGGCAGAGGTGGGATAACTACCCCCGTTCATCACAGACACATTGGGCAGAATGGACATAGGAGGGCAGAAAGGACACTGGAGGGCAGAATGGATGACACAGGGGGCAAAATGGAGGCACTTGGGCAGAATGGACACAGGAGGACAAAATGGACACGGGCAGAATGGACACACGGGGCAGAATAGACGACACGGGGAAAAATGGAGGCACGGGGCAGAATGGACACAGGAGGACAGTATGGACACAGGATGGCAGAATGGACAATGGAGTGCAGAATGGACACATGAGGGCAGAATGGACACAGGGGGCAGAATGGACAATGGAGTGCAGAATGGACACAAGAGGGCAGAATGGACACGGGGCAGAATGGATAACACAGGGGGCAAAATGGAGGCACGGGGCAGAATGCCTGACACAAGAGGGGGCAGGATGAGAGACACATGGTGCAAAATCATGGGGCAGAATGGAGACAGATGGGGCGGCAGAATCATGGGACAGATGGGGCAGGATCGGGAGATCATATGTGACATAATGGATACTCATGAGGGCAGGACGGTAAAACATGGCTGGAGCCAGAAATGAGATACACAGGGCCAGGGTGGGGTATATTAGTACCATAGGGGCTAATTAAGGGATATTATTACTGCAGTGATGTATTTATTTTATTTTTTTGAGGATGCTGTTTTAAATGGGAGTGGACCTGTTAATGTGCAGAGCAACACTGTCACCTTTTTTTTCATCTTGGAGTAGTGTAGAAATTGGGAAAAAATTAGGCAATGTGTTCTGCAAGCGGAGCTCTAGATAACTGTGCTATTTCCTGCAGAGACGGGTCCTGGCTGGAAGATGTGATGGCGTTCTGTGCTGGATGAAAGATGAAAAGCGAAGATAAAGGACTTTACCTAGAGATGTCACTGGTGAGTCAGTGTGTTACCTGTACACTGACACTATACACTGTATACTATATACAGCGGTCCTGTGTACAATGTCACCAGTGATCACTGTATTACCTGTACACTGCCACTATACACTGTATACTATATACAGAGGCCCTGTGTATAATGTCACCGGTGATCACTGTATTACCTGTACACTGACACTATATACAGAGCGCCTGTGTATAATGTTATCAGTGATCACTGTATTTCCTCTACACAGACACTGCATACTAAGTACAGATCTCGTGTATAATAGCACTTATAGTGATAGTATTGTTTTTTTTATTAATGATCAGTATTATAGCATTCAGTCACCATGTGGTGGTAATATGTGGTCTGGACATGGTGCGATGGTATTTGTCCCTTTTGGATGTGATATCATTGGTCATTTTAAAAATTGAAAAATAAATAAAAATATACATAAATTGTATTGGATATTGTAACAAATGTTTAATGGTTAAAGTAGAGTAGAGTAGAGTAGGGCACGGCCAAAAGAATCTACCTTGTGGTGGTGGATGTAAAATATCTTTTGGCCAGAACAAGAGCTGCTGGCTATGTGTGTGATCTGGTGATGGGAACTGTTAATGTGTGATTGGTGAGAAGAGGAGTTTTTCCAAGAGAGAGCAGTGGGACTGTGGACAGTTTGAAATGTGGAGGCGGAGCTGGGGTGGAGCCTGGGTGGAGTCTCAAGGCGTGCCCCAAAAATTTTGCCAGTATGGGGCCCTGAAATTACTAGTGACTGGCATGGCACCAGGAGAAGGAACAACTTGATGTGAACAACTGGCTAAGATGGTGCAGACAAGGATTTGGATTCCTGGACCACGGTGTGAATTACCTTTAAGACGGACTCCTCACCAGAGATGGACTACACCGCAACAAACCTGAGTAACACACATTCGCCAGAAGACTCACTACACTCATCTGGTGGGATTTAAACTAGAAGAAGAGGGGATGGGAAGAAAAACATTAGACATGAACATGAAGCCAGAAAATATACTGATGAAGGATATGAGGTGCGGCAAAGAAGACCCAAGAGACAACATACTCCGAAGGGAGGTAAGAAAATTTCTAAGTCAATCCACAGGAAGGAGATTGGAACAAAACAAAATCCTCTAAACTGCATGCTCGCAAACAGCAGAAGCCTGACAAACAAGATGGAAGAACTAGAAGCAGAAACATCTAAAGGTAACTATGACATAGTGGGAATAACCAAGACATGGTGAGATGAAAGCTATGACTGGGCAGTTAACTTACAGGGTTACAGTCTGCTTAGAAAGGATCATAAAAATCGGAGAGGAGGAGGGGTTTGTCTTTATGTAAAGTCTTGTCTAAAGTCCACTTTAAGGGAGGATATTAGCGAAGGGAATGAGGATGTCGAGTCCATATGGACAGGGCTGCCATCAGGGTATTACTGCCCTGACTGGCGTATGGGGCCCGGTGGGCAGAGGGGGCCCACATCGAGCCTGGCCTCCTCTGCTCACCGGGCCCCTACCGGCAGGTAAACTGGGCCCTTAGCGCGGTGCTGCGGTGGCTAAATGTTATTGACATGTGGGCCCGCCGGCCTGCACGTCAATAGTTAACAGCCGCCAGCCAATCGGAGGCTGGCGGCTGACGTCAGCTGCAGCGCGCACTTCGCCGGCGTCTGACGTCACTATCAGTCGCCGGCGAGTACACGCTTCAGCTACCTGGAGGGACGGAGCCTCGCCCACCGCTGAAGCGTGGCCAAGGAAGAAGAACTTGGCTTTTTTTGTTTGTTTGGTTTTTTTTGAGCGCGGCGATCCGGGCGGCCCGGGGCAGACTGGGAGACGGGGGCAGAATGCTAGACACTGGGGCAGAATGCTAGACGCTGGGGCAGAATGCTAGATGCTGGGGCAGAATGCTAGACATGGGGCAGAATGCTGAACGCTGGGGCAGAATGTTGGACATGGGGCAGAATGCAGACACGGGACAGAATGCTGGACACTGGGGCAGAATGCTGGACATGGGGCAGAATGCTGGACGCTGGGGCAGAATGCTGGACGCTGGGGCAGTGATGCTGGATGCTGGGGCAGAATGCTGGACATGGGGCAGAATGCTGGACGCTGGGGCAAAATGCTGGACGCTGGGGCAGAATGCTGGACATGGGGCAGTGATGCTGGATGCTGGGGCAGAATGCTGGACATGGGGCAGAATGCTGGACGCTGGGGCAGAATGCTGGACGCTGGGGCAGTGATGCTGGATGCTGGGGCAGAATGCTGGACTGGGGCTGAATGCTGGACATGGGGCAGAATGCTGGAGACTGGGGCAGAATGCTGGACATGGGGCAGTGATGCTGGACACTGGGGCAGAATGCTGGACTGGGCAGAATGCTGGACATGGGTCAAAATGCTGGACATGGGGCAGAATGCTGGAGACTGGGGCAGAATGCTGGACATGTGGCAGAATGTTGGACATGGGGCAGAATGCTGGAGACTGGGGCAGAATGCTGAACGCTGGGGCAGAATGCTGGACATGGGGCAGAATGCTGGACATGGGACAGAATACTGGACATGTGGCAGAATGCTAGACGCTGGGGCAGAATGCTAGATGCTGGGGCAGAATGCTAGACATGGGGCAGAATGCTGAACGCTGGGGCAGAATGTTGGACATGGGGCAGAATGCAGACACGGGACAGAATGCTGGACACTGGGGCAGAATGCTGGACATGGGGCAGAATGTTGGACGCTGGGGCAGAATGCTGGACGCTGGGGCAGTGATGCTGGATGCTGGGGCAGAATGCTGGACATGGGGCAGAATGCTGGACGCTGGGGCAAAATGCTGGACGCTGGGGCAGAATGCTGGACATGGGGCAGTGATGCTGGATGCTGGGGCAGAATGCTGGACATGGGGCAGAATGCTGGACGCTGGGGCAGAATGCTGGACGCTGGGGCAGTGATGCTGGATGCTGGGGCAGAATGCTGGACTGGGGCTGAATGCTGGACATGGGGCAGAATGCTGGAGACTGGGGCAGAATGCTGGACATGGGGCAGTGATGCTGGACACTGGGGCAGAATGCTGGACTGGGCAGAATGCTGGACATGGGTCAGAATGCTGGACATGGGGCAGAATGCTGGAGACTGGGGCAGAATGCTGGACATGGGGCAGTGATGCTGGACACTGGGGCAGAATGCTGGACTGGGCAGAATGCTGGACATGGGTCAGAATGCTGGACATGGGGCAGAATGCTGGAGACTGGGGCAGAATGCTGGACATGTGGCAGAATGTTGGACATGGGGCAGAATGCTGGAGACTGGGGCAGAATGCTGAACGCTGGGGCAGAATGCTGGACATGGGGCAGAATGCTGGACATGGGACAGAATACTGGACATGTGGCAGAATGCTGGAGACTGGGGCAGAATGCTGGACGCTGGGGCAGAATGCTGGACATGGGGCAGACTGGGAGACGGGGCAGAATGCTGGACGCTGGGGCAGAATGTGACAATGAGACACAGGAGGGGGCAGAATGTGACAGTAAGACACAGGAGGGGGCAGAATGTGAGGCATGGGGCAGAATGTGAGACACGGGGCATGATTGGAGACACGAGGCAGATTAGAGATACAGGGCATGATTGGAGACAGATGGGGCAGGGTTGGAGACAGATCACACAGGATCATGGGGCAGGATGGATACGATGGAGACAAATGGAGCAGGATGGGGAGAGCTTATGGGGCAGAATGGATACTCATGAGGGTGGGATGGAAGAACATATGGCTGAAGCCAGGAATAAGATACACGGGAGTCAGAATGGGGGATATTATTACCATAGGGGCTAATTAAGGGATATTATTACTGCAGTGATGTATTTAATTTTTTGAGGATACTGTTTTAAATGGGGGGGCGGTCCTGTTACTGTGCAGAGCGACACTATATCACCTTTTTTTCTTCATGTGGTGTAATGTAGATGTTGGGAAAAAATAAGTAATGTGTTCTGCAAGCCGAGCTCTAGATAGCTGTGTTATTTCCTGCAGAGACGAGTCCTGGCTGGAAGACGTGATGGCGATCTGTGCTGGATGAAATAATAATAATAATAATCTTTATTTATATAGCGCCAACATATTCCGCAGAATGAAAGATGAAAAGCAAGGATGAAGGACTTCTCCTACAGACATCACTGGTGAGTTAGTGTGTTACCTGTACACTGACACTATACATTGTATACTATATACAGAACTCCTGTGTATAATGTCACCAGTGATGACTGTGTTACCTGTACACTATATACAGAGCTCCTGTGTATAATGTCATTGATCACTGAATTACTTGTACACAGACACTGCATACTAAGTACAGATCTCCTGTGTATAATGCCACTTATGGTGATAGTATTATGTTTTTTTATTAATGATCAGTATTGTAGTGTTCAGTCACCATGTGGTGGTCATATGTGGTCTGGACATGGTGCAGTGGTATTTGTCCCTTTTATGTGCTATTATTGGTCATTTTGTGGTGGTAATATGTGGTCTGGTCATGGTGTGGTGGTATTTGTTCCTTGTATGTGATATTATTTGGTCACTATGGTAGTAATATGTGGTCTAGTCATGGTGTGGCAGTATTTGTTCCTTGTATGTGGTATTATAGGTCACTATGTGGTGGTAATATGTGGTCTGGACATGGTGTAGCGGTATTTGTTCCTTGTATGTGATATTATTGGTCATTTTAAAAATTGAAAAATAAATAAAAATATACCTAAAGTGTATTGCATATTTTAACAAATATTTAATAGGTTACAGTAGAGTAGAGCTCGGCCAAAAGTGTCTACCCTGTTATGGTGGCGGCTTAAAAAAATCTTTTGGCCAAAGCAAAAGCTGCCGGCTATATGTGTGATCTGGTGATGGGAACTGTTAATGTGTGATAGGTGAGAAGTGGAGTTTTTCCAAAAGAGAGCAGTGGGACTGTGGACAGTTCAAGGGGTGGAGCCTGGGCAGAGTCTCAAGGGGGCCCCGAAAATTTTGACAGTATGGGGCCCCGAAATTCCTAGTGGCAGCCCTGCATATGGGGCGAAATACATGGAGGGAAAATTAGTAACAACATTCTTTTGGGGGTCTGTTACAAACCCCCAAATATAACAGAAATCATGGAGAGTTTACTACTAAGGCAGATAGATGAAGCTGCAACCCATAATGAGGTTCTTGTTATGGGGGACTTTAACCCCTTAAGCCCCAAGGGTGGTTTGCACGTTCATGACCGGGCCAATTTTTACAATTCTGACCACTGTCCCTTTATGAGGCCATAACTCTGGAGCTTCCATGGATCCTGGTGATTCTGACATTGTTTTCTCGTGACATATTGTACTTCATGATAGTGGTAAAATTTAATTCATATAACTTGCATTTATTTGTGAAAAAAGCGGAAATTTGGCGAAAATTTTGAAAATTTCACAATTTTCCAACTTTGAATTTTTATGCCCTTAAATCACAGAGATATGGCACACAAAAAACTTGATAAGTAACATTTCCCACATGTTTACTTTACATCAGCAAAATTTTGGAACCAAAATTTATTTTGTTAGGAAGTTATAAGGGTTAAAAATTGACCAGCGATTTCTCATTTTTGCAACACCATTTTATTTTTACGGACCACATCACATTTGAAGCCACTTTGTGGGGTCTATATGATAGAAAATACCCAAAAGTGACACCATTCTAAAAACTGCACCCCTTAAGGTGCTCAAAACCACATTCAAGAAGTTTATTAACCCTTTAGGTGCATCACAGGAATTTTTTGAATATTTAAAAAAAATCAACATTTAACATTTTTTCACACAAAAAATAGTTCAGGTTCAATTTTTTTTATTTTACCAAAGGTAACAGGAGAAATTGGACTGCAAAAGTTATTGTGCAATTTGTCCTGAGTACGCTGATACCTGATATGTGGGGGGGAACCACTGTTTCGGTGCATGGCAGAGCTCAGTAGGGAAGGAGCACCGTTTGACTTTTTCAGTGCAAAATTGGCTGGAATTCAGATCAGATGCCATGTCACGTTTGGAGAGCCCCTGATGTACCTAAACAATGGAAACCCCCCACAAGAGACCCCATTTTGGAAACTAGAACCCCCCAAGGAACTTATCTAGATATGTGGTGAGAACTTTGAACACACAAGGGCTTCACAGAAGTTTATAACGTACAGCGGTACAATTGAAAAATCATATTTTTTCCACAAAAATGATCTTTTCACCCCCAATTTTGATTTTCCCAAGGGTAACAGGACCCTAAAAGTTATTGTGCAATTTGTCCTGAGTACGCTGATACCCCACATGTGGGGGTAAACCACTATTTGGGTGCATGGTAGAGCTCTGAAGGGAAGCAGCACCATTTGACGTTTTTGGCTGGAATTGAGATCGGACACCATGTCGCAATTGGAAAACCCCTGATGTACCAAAACAGTGGAAACCACCCACAAATGACACGATTTTGGAAACTAGACCCCCCCAAGGAACTTATCTAGATGTGTGGTGAGAACTTTGAACCCCCAAGGGCTTCACGGAAGTTTATAACATACAGCCGTACAATTAAAAAATCATATTTTTTCCACAAAAATGATCTTTTCACCCTCAACTCTTATTTTTCCAAGGGTAACAGGACCCTAAAAGTTATTGTGCAATTTGTCCTGAGTACGCTGATACCCCACATGTGGGGGTAAACCACTATTTGGGCGCATGACAGAGCTCGGAAGGGAAGCAGCGCCATTTGACGTTTTTGGCTGGAACTGAGATCGGACACCATGTAGCGTTTGGAAAGTCCCTGATGTACCAAAACAGTGGAAAGCCCCCATAAATGACACCATTTTGGAAACTAGACCCCCCAAGGAACTTATCTAGATATGTGGTGAGCACTTTGACCCCTCCAGTGCTTCACAGAAGTTTATAACGCCCGGGCGTGAAAGTAAAAAAATCGTATTTTTTCCACAAACATGATCTTGTAGTCACCAATTTTTTTATTTTCCCAAGGGTACCAGGAGAAATTGGACCGCAATCGTTGTTGTCCAATTTGTCCTGAGTACGCTGATACCCCTTATGTGGGAGAAAACTACTGTATGGGCACACGTCAGGGCTCGGAAGGGAAGTAGTGACGTTTTGGAATGCAGACTTTGATGGAATGGTCTGCGGGTGTCATGTGCGTTTGGAGAGCCCCTGATGTACCTAAACTATTGAAACTCCCCACAAGTGACCCCATTTTGGAAACTAGACCCCCATGGAACTTATCTAGATGTGTGGTGAGCACTTTGAACCCCCAAGTGATTCACAGAAGTTTATAACGCCCGGGCGTGAAAATAAAAAAATAATTTTTTCCACAAAAATTGTATTTTTGCCCCCAATTTTTTATTTTCCTAAGGGGAACAGGAGAAATTGGACCTCAAAAGTTGTTTTGCAATTTGTCCTGAGTAGGCTGATACCCTATTTGTGGGGGTAAAACACTGTTTGGGCGCATGGCAGAGCTTGGAAGGGAAGGAGCACCATTTGAGTTTTTCAACGCAGAATTGGCTGGAATTGAGATCAGACGCCATGTTGCATTTGGAGAGCACCTGATGTGCCCAAACAGTGGAAACCCCCAATTCTTACTCCAACCCTAACCCCAACACACCCCTAACCCTAATCTCAGCCCTAACCCTAGCCCTAACCCTAGCCCTAGCTCTAACCTTAGCCCTAGCCCTAACCCTAATGGGAAAATGGAAATAAATACATTTTATTTTAGTTTTATTATTTTTCCCTAACTAAGGGGGTGATAGCGGGGGGTTTGATTTACTATTTATGGCGGTTTTTATTTTTGGCAGCTGTCACACGCTAAAAGACGCTTTTTATTGTAAAATAGTTTTTGCATCACCGCATATTGAGAGCTATAATTTTTCCGTATTTTGACCCACTGAGTCATGTGAGGTCTTATTCTTTGCGGGACGAGTTGACATTTTTATTGGTACCATGTTCGGGCACGTGACATTTTTTGATCGCTTTTTAATCCGATTTTTGGGACACAGAATGAACAAAAACCAGCGTTTCATGAATTTCTTTTGGGGGGGTGCGTTTACACCGTTCGGCATGTGGTAAAATTGATAAAGCGGTTTTATTCTTCGGGTCAGTACGGTTACAGCGATACCTCATTTAGGTCTTTTTTTATGTTTTGTCGGTTTTATGCAATGAAAACAATTTTATATAAAAAATAATTATTTTTGCATCGCTTTATTCTGCGAGCTATAACTTTTTTAGTTTTTCTCTGATAATTCTGTATGGTGGCTCATTTTTTGTGGGATAAGATGACGTTTTCAGCGGTACCATGGATATTTATATGCGTCTTTTTGATCGCGCGTTATTGCACTTTTTGTTTGGCGGTATGAAAATAAATCATTATTTTTTGCTTTGTTTTTTATTTTTTAAGAGGTTCGTTAAAGGGATTAACTAATGGGACAGTTTTATAGGGCAGGTTGTTACGGACGCGGTGATACCAAATATGTATACTTTTATTGGTTTGTTTTTTTTATTTCCAAAAAATGGATTTATTGGGGGAATATTTTTTTTTTTCTAATTTATTTGGCGATTTTTTCTTTAATTATTTTAACACTTTTTTTTTTTTTTTTTTTTTTTTTATCTTTATTAAATAGTCCCAGGTGGGACATCACAGATCACTGTGACAGATCAGCGATCTGTCACAGGCAGTGCTGCAGACTTCCTCTTGCCTGTGCTTTGCAGGCACTGAGGAAGTCAGCTCCCTACAGGCCCCCGTCGCCATCTTGGATTCGAGGGCCTGCAGGGAAAGAGCCCCCCGCAGCAGCCCTGCACATTGTGCTGCCGTGGGGGGCTCAGGGAAGCACGCAGGGAGCCCGCTTCCTGCCGATGCTTCCCTTTAACCCCCGGTACACCGCGATCATGTTTGATCTCGGTGTGCAAGGGGTTAATGTGTCGGGGGCGGTCCGTGACCACCCCTGACACATTGTGCCAGGTGTCAGCTATGATAATTAGCTGCCACCCGGCTGCGATAGGTGGCGCCCCCCCGTGGGCGCCGCTTATCTTTATGACATACTATCCCGTCCCTGGGAATTAAGTCCCAGAGCACATGGACGGGATAGTACGTCATATGGCAGAAAGGGGTTAACTACCCGGATATTAACTGGGAAACAGAGACCTGCAAAACCCATAAATGTGACAGGTTTCTGCTAATAACCAAGAAGAATTATCTTTCACTATTGGTGCTGAATCCGACCAGAGGAGCAGCACTTCACACCTAATACTATCTAACTGACCTGACAGAATAACAGATCTGCAGGTTGTCGGCATCTAGGAAATAGCGACCACCATATTGTACAGTGTCACTTGTGTTTCGCTAGGGGGATTTGTCAGGGAGTCACAAAAACACTGAACTTTAGGAAGGCAAAGTCTGACCAGTGTAGAGATGCCCTTAATCTGTGTGACTGGGACAATGTCCTCAGAAATAAGAATACAGATAATAAATGGGAAATGTGTAAGAACATCCTAAATAGGCGCTGTAAGCGGTTTATACCTTGTGGGAATAAAAGGACAAGAAATAGGAAAAACCCAATGTGGCTAAACAAAGAAGTAAGAGGGGCGATTACCAGTAACAAGAAAGCATTTACACTACTAAAGCAGGAGGCACCGCTGAAGATCTAAAGACTATAGGGAGAAAGATACTATATCTAAAAAACTAAAGCTTCCAAAAAGGAAACAGAGGAGCACAAAGGAGAGTAACACTAATCCCAAGCTGTTCTTCACCTGTATCAATAGTAAAAGAATCATAAGTGACAGTGTAGGAGCTGTCATGGTTAGGACATGGTTAATGTCCTGTTCTCACAGGGTTAACTTTTGCTGGCCTCCCTTTGGATCTGGGAGGGGTATTTATACTCACTCCAGACTAGCATTCTCTGTCAGCTATACTGTTGTTCTGGTGTGTCTGACCCCCCTGGTGTGCGTGTATTCTGCGTTTCTTGTTTGCTTCCCGTGTATGACCCGGTCTGTCCCCTCACTCTGTTCTCCGTCTCTCGTTTTGGTACTATTGTCTTCTCCGGTTCTGACCTCCTGGCTTGGCTATTGTTACTCCGTTACAGTTTGTCCCTATTGTATCGTCCATTGCCCATTCTGGTTTTCTGATCTATTGCTATGTCCTGACTATTCGCTCTGTCTAACCCTTTTGCTATCTCGTGCTTCAACCCGGCTTGATCTGGTTTACATTCCTGTCTATGCCCCTTGGTAACTTGTCCTGTAGTTACCTTTCTAGGAGTTTCCCTGCACTTAGGCCACGCCCCCAGCAGTCACATGCTTCAGGTCCTGATAGTCTGAAGCATGTATCGTCACCGCTGCTGCCCCGCTCCACAGGTATCTTTGAGCTCTGTTTTTGTACTTAGTACACACGCACTGACTCAGTGAGCGAGTGCAGTGCGGTGTTCCTGACAGGAGCCTTATAAAACTGTGCAGAAAGTATGGTTGTAGATGACGAGGAAAAAGCGAATATATTATACACCTTCTTCTCCACAGTATTCACGGTGGAAAATGAAATGCCGAGAGAAAACGAAAACCCGATATTAAGGGTCACCAATCTAACCCAGGAAGAGGTGCGAAACCGGCTAAATAAGAGTAAAATAGATAAATCTCCGGGTCTGGATGGCATACACCCACGAGTACTAAGAGAACTAAGTAATGTAATAGACAAGCCATTACTTCTTATATTTAGGGACTCTATAGCGACGGGTCTGTTCCACAGGACTGGCGCATAGCAAATGTGGTACCAATATTCAAAAAGGCTCTAAAAGTGACCTGAAAATTATAGGCCAGTAAGTCTAACCTCTATTGTTGGTAAAATATGTGAAGGGATTCTGAGGGACGTTATTCTGGATTATCTCAATGAGAATAACTGTGTAACGCCCTATCAGCATGGGTTTATGAGGAATCGCTCCTGTCACACCAATCTAATCAGCTTTTATGAAGAGGTACAGTAAGCTATAGACTGGACCAAGGTGAGTCATTGGACGTGGTAGATCTTGATTTTCCCAAAGTTTTTGATACCGTGCCACACAAGAGGTTGGTACACAAAATGACAGTTTTGGGCACTGGTGCTCAGGAAGGATATAATGGAACTAAAGTGAGTACAAAGGAGGGCAACAAAATTAATAAAGGGGATGGGGGAACTACAATACCTAGAGAGACTAGCAAAATTAGGATTATTTAGTCTAGAAAAAAGACGACTGACTGGAGATCTAATAACCATGTATAAGTACAGTATATAAGGGGGCAATACAAATATCTCTCCGAGGATCTGTTTATACCAAGGAAGGTGACGGTCACAAGGGGGCATTCTCTGCGTCTGGAGGAGAGAAGGTTTCTCCACCAACATAGAAGAGGATTCTTTACTGTTAGGGCAGTGAGAATCTGGAATTCCCTGCCTGAGGAGGTGGTGATGGCGAACTCAGTCGAGGGGTTCAAGAGAGGCCTGGATGTCTTCCTGGAGCGTAACAATATTGTATCTTACAGTGATTAGGTTTTTTAGAAGGATGTAGATCTGGGGATTTATTCTGACGGAATATAGGCTGAACTGGATGGACAAATGTCTTTTCGTCCTTGCTAACTATGTTACTATGTCAATATGTGAATCATTATTCTATATGGAGCACTATGTGGTGCCCATAATACTGTATGGAGCAATATATGGGGCTCATTATTCTGTATGGAGGACTATGTGGTGCCCATAATACTGTATGGAGCAATATATGGGGCTCATTATTCTGTATGGAGGACTATGTGGTGCCCATATTACTCTATGGAGCAATATATGTGACTCATTATTCTGTATAGAGTGCTATGTGGTGCCCATAATACTGTATGGAGCAATATATTGGGCTCATTATTCTGTATGGAGCAATATATGGGGCTCATTATTCTGTATGGAGCAATATATGGGGCTCATTATGCTGTATGGAGCACTATGTGGTGCCCATAATACTATATGGAGCAATATATGGGGCTCATTATTCTGTATGGAGCACTATGTGGTGCCCATAATACTGTATGGAGCACTATATGGGCCTCATTATTCTGTATGGAGCACTATGTGGTGCCCATAATACTGTATGGAGCACTATATGGGGCTCATTATTCTGTATGGAGCAATATATGGGGCTCATTATTCTGTATGGAGCAATATATGGGGCTCATTATTCTGTGTGGAGGACCATACTGTCTGGTTTCTGAGCGATTGTATAATTTACAATAAATATCGCTCATGTAATATAAGTGAAATCTTTGGCATTGTGCTATACCTAGATTTCTCTGCCATATCTGTGCCTCATAAATCGTGGTATGTGTTAAAGGGGCCACTGAGACTCTTTCGCCCGGAGCCCATGAAGACCTGGAGACGGCCCTGCCTCTCTCTATTGTACTGGAGGACTGGTGACCTCTCTCTATACTACTGGGGGGATGGTGACGTCTCTCTATATTACTGGGGGGGCCGGTGTCCTCTCTCTATAGTACTGGGGGGCTGGTGACCTCTCTCTATACTACTGGGGGGATGGTGACCTCTCTCTATAGCACTGGAGGGGTGGTGACGTCTCTCTATAATAATAGATAACGTGGTGCTCACTGCTTTTAATCCGGTGCTCAGAGGAAAAAATACAATATATCATAGAAAAACCGTCGGCACACAGTATTGCATGAATCCAATATTTATTCATCCAGAAAAACAGATATTATTGGACCAAAAATATGTGGTACAGATAAATAATCATCGACGTTTCGGCATATTCAGCCTTTTTCAAGATTTTATCTAAAGCAAAAAATTCAAATGACAACAAATAAGAGGAAAATCATTTCCCAAATAACAAAGAGATAAATGTATACATTACATACAGGTCTCATATCCATTACAATATTTAGCCTTCAAAAATGAAAGACATGCACTCAAAATTAATAGCATTTTTTAATAGGCATTCATATATGAGAAAAATTATTATTCATCGAGTACCACCATTTTATAAGGTAAGGTAAATATACGTCCCCATCATCTACAGAGCATCAATACATCGCCATCTAGTGGAAAAGGTTCTAATACCTGTATAAGTAAAGGTCCACACATGTCACAACATGGATTCCTCCTATGTTCATTTCACGCAAGTGGCTTGTGGATTACCTTATATTAAAGAGTAACACAAATCAATGCCCCAAAAAAGTGCAAGAGTCTCATATAAAAAAGAGGGTTAAACCCGCTCCAACCTACCACCAAAGTGACAGTCCAGGAAGCGTATCGGGAAGCGCCAGTGAGTGATGCGGTGTGCTCTGTGAACGCCGTAGAGGGAGGCGCACCTTAATTGTCATGGCAGAAAATCAGTTCCGCGATAGATGTCAGCATCCAGGATGGCAAACTGCACATGTGCGGCCGAAGGCTGACGAAAAAGACCAAAGCACTCCCGGATGTAAGAGCGCCGCACACCCGAAGATCACCGGAAAGTCCCGAAACTCAATTGGAGACGCTGCCAATGTCCGGAGACGTGAACGTCAATGTGACAATCAAATAACTTGTTTATCGCGGGTACTATCTGTTTGTAACTGGGGGAAAAAAGAAGGGAGGGGGGAAGGAAAAAAATAATATTAGTAAAAAGGTAACCCAGATTAACCAAGAAATAGTATTATATTTCCTTAAATATCGTAACCACTCATGGATAATGTACCAAAGCACGCGCTAGTAGGTTACCTAAAACTGGAACAAAGATACTTTTACAATTACTTGTAAAAACTGTAAAAAGGACAATACCTATTAGACATACAAAAAACAAAGGAAAAATTCAGCAATGGGTATTATGTGTCCATATTAATTAAAGAAATCGTCATATATAGCAGGATTAAAGATATGACTAACTTGTTATATCATATTCTCTATTCAACCCTAGTGGCATTAGGGTCTGTAATGTATGTATCCCAAAGGACTTGCGCTCCTTTAACCTTTTAACCCTATCACCACCTCTCCTAGCCATGGGTACACGATCGATGACCTGATATCTCAATTGTGCTACCGAGTGGCCACATGACAAAAAATGGGCTGGAATGGGTAATAATGTACGTCCACACCTAAGGGTTGATTTGTGTTTTGAGATGCGGTCTCGGACATGCTGGGTGGTCTCTCCAACATATCCGAGACCGCAAGGGCATTTTACAAGGTACACAACAAAGGACGAATCACAAGTGAAATATCCGTTAATCGGATATCGTCGTCCGGTACGGGGATGCGAAAAAGAGTCTCCTTTGGTAACGCTAGAGCATTGTAAGCACCCCAAACAAGGAAACGTCCCCTTCCGAGATGTGGTCAATGTCTTTTGAGTGAGTTCCTTCTTACCAGAGCCAACATCAGCTCTCATTACAAAATTCCTAATATTATTTGATCTCCTAAAGCACATAATGGGTTTAGAAAGAAATTCAGGAATAGAGGGAAACGAGTTTGTAAGAACATCCCAATATTTAAGTATACAGCGATTCACAAGATTGTTGAAAGGATGGAATGTGCTCAGGGGCCGGTGTCCTCTCTCTATAGTACTGGGGAGGATGGTGACCTCTCTCTATAGTACTGGGGGGCTGGTGACCCCTCTCTATAGTACTGGGGGGCTGGTGTCCTCTGTCTATAGTACTGGAGGGATGGTGACCTCTCTATAGTACTGGTGGGCTGGTGACCTCTCTCTATAGTATTGGGGGGATGGTGACCTCTCTCTATAGTACTGGGGGGATGTTGACCTCTGTCTATAGTACTGGGGGGCTGGTGACCCCTCTCTATAGTACTGGGGGGCTGGTGTCCTCTGTCTATAGTACTGGAGGGATGGTGACCTATCTATAGTACTGGTGGGCTGGTGACCTCTCTCTATAGTATTGGGGGGATGTGACCTCTCTCTATAGTACTGGGGAGGATGGTGACCCCTCTCTATAATACTGGGGGCCGGTGTCCTCTCTCTATAGTACTGGGGGGCTGGTGACCCCTCTCTATAGTACTGGGGGGCTGGTGTCCTCTGTCTATAGTACTGGGTGGATGGTGACCTCTCTATAGTACTGGGGGGCTGGTGACCTCTCTCTATAGTACTGGGGAGGATGGTGACCCCTCTCTATAATACTGGGGGCCGGTGTCCTCTCTCTATAGTACTGGGGGTCTGGTGACCCCTCTCTATAGTACTGGGGGGCTGGTGTCCTCTGTCTATAGTACTGGAGGGATGGTGACCTATCTATAGTACTGGTGGGCTGGTGACCTCTCTCTATAGTATTGGGGGGATGGTGACCTCTCTCTATAGTACTGGGGAGGATGGTGACCCCTCTCTATAATACTGGGGGCCGGTGTCCTCTCTCTATAGTACTGGGGGGCTGGTGACCCCTCTCTATAGTACTGGGGGGCTGGTGTCCTCTGTCTATAGTACTGGGTGGATGGTGACCTCTCTATAGTACTGGGGGGGGCTGGTGACCTCTCTCTATAGTACTGGGGAGGATGGTGACCCCTCTCTATAATACTGGGGGCCGGTGTCCTCTCTCTATAGTACTGGGGGGCTGGTGACCTCTCTCTATACTACTGGGGGGATGGTGACCTCTCTCTATAGCACTGGAGGGATGGTGACCTCTCTCTATAGTACTGGGGGGCTGGTGTCCTCTGTCTATAGTACTGGAGGGATGGTGACCTATCTATAGTACTGGTGGGCTGGTGACCTCTCTCTATAGTATTGGGGGGATGGTGTCCTCTCTTTATAGTACTGGGGGGCTGGTGTCCTCTGTCTATAGTACTAGGGGTCTGGTGACCTCTCTCTATACTACTGGGGGGATGGTGACCTCTCTCTATAGCACTGGAGGGATGGTGACCTCTCTCTATAGTACTGGGGGGCTGGTGTCCTCTGTCTATAGTACTGGAGGGATGGTGACCTATCTATAGTACTGGTGGGCTGGTGACCTCTCTCTATAGTATTGGGGGGATGGTGACCTCTCTCTATAGTACTGGGGAGGATGGTGACCCCTCTCTATAATACTGGGGGCCGGTGTCCTCTCTCTATAGTACTGGGGAGGATGGTGACCTCTCTCTATAGTACTGGGGGGCTGGTGACCCCTCTCTATAGTACTGGGGGGCTGGTGTCCTCTGTCTATAGTACTGGAGGGATGGTGACCTCTCTATAGTACTGGTGGGCTGGTGACCTCTCTCTATAGTACTGGGGAGGATGGTGACCCCTCTCTATAATACTGGGGGCCGGTGTCCTCTCTCTATAGTACTGGGGGGCTGGTGACCCCTCTCTATAGTACTGGGGGGCTGGTGTCCTCTGTCTATAGTACTGGGTGGATGGTGATCTCTCTATAGTACTGGGGGGCTGGTGACCTCTCTCTATAGTACTGGGGAGGATGGTGACCCCTCTCTATAATACTGGGGGCCGGTGTCCTCTCTCTATAGTACTGGGGAGGATGGTGTCCTCTCTCTATAGTACTGGGGGGCTGGTGTCCTCTGTCTATAGTACTAGGGGTCTGGTAACCTCTCTATAGTACTGGGGGGCTGGTGACCTCTCTCTATAGTACTGGGGAGGATGGTGACCTCTCTCTATAGTATTGGGGGATGGTGACCTCTCTCTGTAGTACTGGGGAGGATGGTGACCTCTCTCTATAGTACTGGTGAGGATGGTGACCTCTCTCTATAGTATGGGGAGCTGGTGACCTCTCTCTATAGTACTTGGGGGCTGATGACCTTTGGTCGGGGATGGTCTCCTTGTCACAAGGGATCCTTCTCTCCTAATTTCTCATCCCGTGCACAGAGCTGACAATATCCCTCCCCACCTCCACCCCCCGCCCCCACCTGATGACTCCAGACAGCTGCACCATCACCCTCATCGTCCTCAATGCTGTCAGGATACTCAATATGTCTCCATTCCTGTGCAGCTGTCAGGAGTCAATCAAGAAGAGGAGCGTCCCTCCAATCTTCAGGAAGTTTCTCTGGACTCAGGAGCAGTCAGTGCCTCTCTCTCTATAGTATGGAGGGCAGGTGACCTCTCTCTATAGTACTGGGGGGATGGTGACCTCTCTCTATAGTAATGGGGGGCAGGTGACCTCTCTATAGTACTGGAGGGCTGGTGACCTCTATCGTACGGGGGGGCAGGTGACCTCTCTCTATAGTATGGGGAGCAGGTGACCTCTTTCTACAGTACTGGGGGGATGGTGACCTCTCTCTGTAGTACTTGTTGTAATAATTGTAATAAAGTCCTTTTATGTGCATGTGTGTATATAAATATATATATATATATATATACACATACAGTTAGGTCCATATATATTTGGACAGAGACCACATTTTTCTAATTTTGGTTCTAGACATTACCACAAGGAATTTTAAACAAAACAATTCAGATGCAGTTGAAGTTCAGACTTTCAGCTTTCATTTGAGGGTATCCACATTAAAATTGGATGAAGGGTTTAGGAGTTTCGGCTCCTTAACATGTGCCACCCTGTTTTTAAAGGGACCAAAAGTAATTGGACAGATTAAATAATTGTAAATAAAATGTTCAATTCTAGTACTTGGTTGAAAACCCTTTGTTGGCAATGACTGCCTGAAGTCTTGAGCTCATGGACATCACCAGACGCTGTGTTTCCTCCTTTTTGATGCTCTGCCAGGCCTTCACTGCGGTGGTTTTCAGTTGCTGTTTGCTTGTGGGCCTTTCTGTCTGAAGTATAGTCTTTAACAAGTGAAATGCATGCTCAATTGGGTTGAGATCAGGTGACTGACTTGGCCATTCCAGAATATTCCACTTCTTTGCTTTAATAAACTCCTGGGTTGCTTTGGCTTTATGTTTTGGGTCATTGTCCATCTGTAGTATGAAACGGCGACCAATCAATGTGGCTGCATTTGGCAGGATCTGAGCACACAGTATGGCTCTGAATACCTCAGAATTCATTCGCCTGCTTCTGTCCTGTGTCCCATCATCAATAAACACTAGTGACCCAGTGCCACTGGCAGCCATGCATGCCCAAGCCATCACACTGCCTCCGCCGTGTGTTACAGATGATGTGGTATGCTTTGGATCATGAGCTGTACCACGCCTTCGCCATACTTTTCTCTTTCCATCAGTCTGGTAGAGGTTGATCTTGGTTTCATCTGTCCAAAGAATGTTCTTCCAGAACTGTGCTGGCTTTTTTAGATGTTTTTAGCCAAGTCCAGTCTAGCCTTTTGATTCTTGATGCTTATGAGTGGCTTGCACCGTGCAGTGACCCCTCTGTATTTACTTTCATGCAGTCTTCTCTTTATGGTAGATTTGGATATTGATACGCCTGCCTCCTGGAGAGTGTTGATCACTTGGTTGGCTGTTGTGAAGGGGTTTATCTTCACCATGGAGACTATTCTGCGATCATCCACCACTGTTGTCTTCCGTGGGCGCCCAGGTCTTTTTGCATTGATGAGTTCACCAGTGCTTTCTTTCTTTCTCAGGATGCACCAAACTGTAGATTTTGCCCCTCCTAATGTGTTGAAGCAATTTGTCGGATGGGTTTTTTCTGTTTTTGCAGCTTAAGGATGGCTTGTTTCACCTGCATGGAGAGCTCCTTTGACCACATGTTTCCTTCACAGCAAAACCTTCCAAATGCAAGAACCACACCTCAAATCAACTTCAGGCCTTTTATGTTCTTAATTGAGAATGACATAACGAAGGGATTGCCCACACCTGTCCATGAAATGGCCTTGGAGTCAATTGTCCAATTACTTTTGGTCCCTTTAAAAACAGCGTGGCACATATTAAGGAGCTGAAACTCCTAAACCCTTCATCCAATGTTAATGTGGACACCCTCAAATGAAAGCTGAAAGTCTGAACTTCACCTGCATCGGAATTGTTTTGTTTAAAATTCATTGTGGTAATGTCTAGAACCAAAATTAGAAAAATGTTGTCTCTGTCCAAATATATATGGACCTAACTGTATATATGTGTATGTGTGTCAGTATGTATATATATATATATATATATATATATATACACACATGATTGCATATAGGCAATTATTATGCTTGTCCTACCTGGTCCTGGGCTCACTCAGCCTCCATGCATATCTGGTAAGATATCTCCTTAAACTGGCCACTCTAAATTTACCTATGCACACTAGGTGGTCACAATGGACTGATAATGTGGCGCAGTGACCCCCAATTGGGGGGATGGGGAACTAGCAGACATTTGTTATCTATATAGATGTGGTTATTCTCTCTATATATTGTTATATTACTTGATATCCCGTGGCTGGGTGTTTTTCCCGGGTTATTCTGTTCTTTCATCTTGTGGTGTCATTTTAATCTTTGTATTTTTGTATTGAATGATATACATGTTAACCAATAAAGACGTATTTTTATTATATTCACCTAGTTACTCAATCTTTCTCTTTGCATGCATACCTATTGGAGTGGGTGTTTCAGGTGTTCTTCCTGATTTAGGGTGGCTATTTATAGCCTTAAAACCCTATTCTTTGACATAGTGATAATGTCACTGAGGTTTTTGCATTTAATAATTGTTTCTGTGTTTTTCACAGCCTACCTCAGCCCTAATATGGACTTTCGTGCTCGTGACCAGACATGGCGTGCACTTATTAATGACACATTACAGGATGATACAGATGGGGGCGGGACTAGTGGGGCAATTCAGGAGACCACAAAACAGTTTAAGGATCTACTTCGTAGACGAACCCGTATTTGGTGGAACCATGCTTTTTTAGAAAAATATTTACATAAAGACCTAATACCACGTGGTCTACGTATACAGGTCTTTCCATCGTTCCCCATTCAGGATGATGATTTCATGAATAAATGGGAAACCCTGATTAACACATGCTCTAGAGGCTTTATGGAACTTTTGAAACAAATGAACCAGGATTCTTTGGTGTCACTTGAAACTGAGATGGAAGCCCTACAGGTTATTCTTCGTAGAGATATGTCTAGTGATCTCCTAAAAAAATTTAATGAGGAAATGGATGACCTTTCACAGAAGTGGGCTCAAGAAATTCAGTCCACTAAAGCAAAAAAATTTCAGAGAGATGTGGAGGATAAAAAATTAGCACGAATGTATAAATGGCGGAATCCTCAAGACCGTTCTAGATCGCAATTTAGGAGTTTTTCACGCTCTCGATCAAGGTCTGCTTCCATGAGGTCAAATACTTCTGGAGAGAATGAGTATGGTTCAAAAAATTCTTCCAATACGGGCTCTTCAGGTTTTGTCTCTACAACTAAACGTATCATGACAAGACAAATCACTAAGAACAAGTCTAATACAGGAAAGGTGCCTCAATCCCAGGGAGGTGTACAGGTACTTAATCTATCTACACATGTGTTGTCCAAAGTACAATTGGAAGTGTTGTCTAGAGGATTGTCATTTTGTCCAACTAACTCTTTCCACTTCTTCACAGCCATAAAGGACCTGCATTTATTTTCACGCAAACTTTTATTGCGTAAATTACACGCCAGGAGGACCTCCAGGGAGATGATCAGTGAGGTCGAGAGAGAGGCTCTTCGCAATTTGGAGGAACTATTGGATGAGCAAGCAGCTCCGTCAACAAGTAGGTTTCCAACGTCTATTCTTCCAAAGTCAACTAAATTCCCCCCTTTGTCGCTATGTCCAGCTATTGAAGTCTTTACTAAATTGGTTTATGAGGACTTCAAAGAACTATCGACCAAGCGTCGATATGATAATCTGACGCATGCTCAGCGTATTGCTATACAAGAGCTACAAAAGCTTACTGATGTGGTCTTTAAACCGGCGGACAAGGGGGGGAATATTGTTGTCTGGCCTCACGATAAATATGAGTGTGAGGCTTTTCGTCAACTAAGAGATTTAAATACCTACTCATGTCTGCCGTCCAACCCACTTGTGACCTTCTCTCTCGACCTCCAGGGCATCCTCCTGGAGGCACTGGATAACAATGTCATCTCAAGGCAGGTCTTTGATGGTCTTGTGATTAAGTATCCGAGGATCCCAACTTTTTACCTGTTGCCCAAGGTCCATAAGAACGCCCTTGACCCGCCAGGGCGCCCTATAGTGTCAGGCATTGATGGACTCTGTGATCCTATTTGTCAATTTATTGACTTTTATTTAAAACCTTTGGTGGAAACTTTACCATCATACATACGTGACACTACGGACGCCCTGGCTAGGGTCGATGGTGTTTTTGTAGACCAAGGGACTTTATTAGTGACTGCCGATGTGGAAAGTCTTTACACGTGTATTGAACATTCTCACGGTTTGGAGGCAGTCCGCCTCTTCCTGGGCGCTTCCGATCTGGGTGGCCCCTTGTGTGGGCTCATCCTCGAGCTGCTGCGCTTTATCCTTACCCACAATTTTTTTACTTTTAAAGATAAGTTTTTTCTACAGAAGCGCGGCACAGCCATGGGCGCGGCCTGTGCGCCTGCGTATGCTAATCTCTTCCTCGGTTCGTGGGAGAGATTGATTTTTGGCGATGCAGGCGTACAGGCCGCCTCCCATGTGCTGTGTTGGTATAGATATATAGATGATATTTTCTTTTTGTGGGATGGATCGGTGCAGCAGCTCGGGGAGTTCATGAGGACGCTGAACCATAATGAATTTAACATCCATCTGACTTATTCCTATGATGCCACTGAAATCAGTTTTCTGGATATTGCCATGAGTGTTGATCACTCTGGCTATATCCAGACGGATGTCTATCGTAAACCGACATCCGTTAACTCTTTGGTTCATGCGTCCTCTGCCCACAATCCTTCCACCATAGGAGCTGTTCCGGTCGGACAGTTCCTACGGGCGAGGCGGATTTGTTCTTCGGATACTAGATTTGAGATCCAATCTGCTGATTTGAAGGAGCGATTCCTTAACCGTGGATATTCAAATAGAAGCATTAAAAAAGGTTATTTAAGAGCAAGGGCAACACCACGCGGCAGTCTTTTGGGATCCTCGAAGAGGTCCCCTTACCCAAATAAGGAGGCACCTATTAGATTTATATCTACTTTTAACCATCAATGGGAGGATATGAGACAGATCCTTATGAAACACTGGCCTGTTTTGGGTACCGAACCCTCCCTGGGAGCTGCTCTGGGTTCATATCCGTCAATGACCCCAAGAAGATCTAAAAATCTTAAAGATCTCCTTGTGCAGAGTCATTATCGACATGTACAAGTCAATCCATTTGGCTCTAGGGGCCCTACACCTGGCTCCATACCTTGCGGCCACTGTCTTGCATGCACAAATGTCCTGCGCTGCACCACCTTTAAGACCACAGATGGAAGGAGACAGTTCAATATACGCCATCGAATTTCTTGTGGCAGTATGAACGTGATCTATTATGCTACATGCGACTGTCCAAAAATCTATATTGGACTAACATCGAGGGAGCTGAGGATGAGGGTGCGTGAACATGTGCGGGACATTTGTGCATCCAAGACAGTGGCCGATATGTCCCTCCTGAAAACTCTGCCCCGCCATTTTCGACAATATCACAATGGGGAATCAACTTCCCTTAAAATTAGAGGGATTGATCAAGTACATCTAGGGTTAAGGGGGGGGAACTATAAACGCAGGTTGGCTCAAATTGAGACCAAATGGATTATTACACTTGATACAATGGCCCCTAAAGGACTTAACGAATCTTTATCCTTTGCCTCTTTCCTGTAGGATATCCTGAAAAGTACATACTGAGCCTCTTTTGGTCTTTTTAGTTATTTATCCTTTTACCCCTTTTTCTTACTTGTTCCCTCATATCCCAGGTAGTGGGGTGTGTTTTATTTAATTTTTTTAATTTTTATTTTGTATTGTATATGTGTATTTTTGATATATGTTTCACTTATTTCCCCTCTTAGTCTATGTGAGACCTCTTCTCTACTCATCAATTGGATTTATCTGTTCCATTATATGTGGCGATCCCACTGGCCCTAATTTCAATATCTACATTGGATGTTCATCAATTTCAGACATCGGTGTTTATGGACGATTCTGGGACGCTTTAATTTGAAGAGAGCAACATGTATTGTGATGTCATATTCTGAATTTCTGAGTATTCTCTATTTTTAGTTGCTTTTTTACATCTTTGTTCATTTTTGACCTATGCCCAGTGTTCCTTGTTTCATATGATGTATATTTACATCCATTGGTGTCAGTGGTTGTGCGCATGCCCACTGTTCCTGTTTGTGGCCGATATGTGGAGGAGTGTCTCTTTGCCTTCCTCCGGGCTTCCGGGGACTTCCTCTCCCCTGATGCCCAGGGCAACGCATGACGCTCTCTCTGCATTGTCTGCCCTTCGGGTGGACAGTGCGCATGCGCCGCGCCAAACCGCTCTGATTGGCCGATTGGAAACCATGTGACTTATCACATGGGTTTAAGCAGGTCCTGTGCGCACTCCTTTGGGTGGACAGTGCGCATGCGCCGCGCCAAACCGCTCTGATTGGCCGATTGGAAACCATGTGACTTGTCACATGGGCTTAAGAAGGTCCTGTGCGCACTCCCCGGTATACTGCCCTTGAGAAAGCGTGCTTGTAGTCACGCGAAACGCGCGTCGGGCGTTTGTCCTACCTGGTCCTGGGCTCACTCAGCCTCCATGCATATCTGGTAAGATATCTCCTTAAACTGGCCACTCTAAATTTACCTATGCACACTAGGTGGTCACAATGGACTGATAATGTGGCGCAGTGACCCCCAATTGGGGGGATGGGGAACTAGCAGACATTTGTTATCTATATAGATGTGGTTATTCTCTATATATATTGTTATATTACTTGATATCCTGTGGCTGGGTGTTTTTCCCGGGTTATTCTGTTCTTTCATCTTGTGGTGTCATTTTAATCTTTGTATTTTTGTATTGAATGATATACATGTTAACCAATAAAGACGTATTTTTATTATATTCACCTAGTTACTCAATCTTTCTCTTTGCATGCATAATTATTATGCTTAGACTGAAACTCTTTTCAGCTGATGTAATATATGGGTGTTACTTTTGGGTGTTACTGCTAGCTGGCATTCCTAAATAAAGAATCATCACTTTTTGTACTCTGGTAACGTAGATAAGGATTGCTAACAGCTAAGCATATTCCAATTGTATGTACTATTTTTGCAAATGCAGTATTTTAAACGCCCTATTATTCTTCTACTTAAAATCTAAGAATCTGTATGGAGTCAGACAGAGGACGGCCCACACCTGGAGTGGTTGTCATTCTCTCTCCATGCCGGCATGACCAAATAAAGAAACATCTTACTTATTCAGGTCTGGACGATTTCTAATTGGAACATGAAAACTCCACTGACATTTGGTGCGTTGGCCGGGAATCCAGCACCTTTACCTCACCGGTGAGGACTGTAAACCGTGCACGGGGGAGTCTGGAACTCCTTAAGTAAGTCCTCCGCCTTGACATTAGGCGTCACCAGGGGCATTATCAGTTATCCCGGGCAGAGGGGAAGTGACGGATTTCGTATAGTCTAAGGATCTCTGGGAATCGTCAGTATCTGAATACAGGTAAGAACATTTAATAATTTTTATTATATTCGGTAACCTTGTTAATCCAGTATGAATGTTATTCTAGGAATTGAATGGGGACTGTGATTGTGGACTTTTCCAGTTGGGGTTTGTGAGAGGCTCCTGTAAGTTGGAAGTTTACATGCAATTGGAGTTATAATAACTCCTGTAAGTTGCGAAGCTCCATAGATTTGGGGTTTGTTTGTTCTTTTAAGATATTCCGCTGAATAACAATAATCTTTATTTTTTGTATTTATTTTTATTTTTGAATGGGTACAAAGCCAGTGTGAGAAGGCTACTGTGGAATAAAAAACTCCGTGTGCACGTTAAATTTATCTAGATGGGAGAATCAAGGGTGATTCTCGCTAGATTAACCCCTTAATGACAGCCAATACGACTTTTTACTGACCTGAGCTATAAGAGAGTACCATCCCCGTACAGGTGACGATCCAGCAGCTGTCGGCTGTCCACTATAGCTGACAACTTGCTGTATCCTGCTATACCACTTTGCATTGATTCCTGAAAATCACCTGCAGGGTTAATAAACTACCTGACAGAGGTTTTCAATATGTCAGGGGGTGCTGTTTTTAAAAATGGGCTCCGTCACTAAGGGGTTAAGGAATCCGGTATAAGATGAATTTTTGCAGGTATTTTGTTTTGTCTTCTGTACTTTGTTGAATGTTGTTTCCTGGTAAGTGTGCTGTTTTGTCTGTCTTTTAAAATTATAGAACTAAAACGCCATAAATATATGTTTTATGTTACATACGAGACTCCTTGAATGTTCTCTTGAGTGAATGTATGAGGATTGGAATACAAAATCCTGAGTGTGTAAGGGAGTCCAGTAGGCGTGGTTAACAGTCACCTGTGGACTGGAGACAAATCATAGGTTATTATAGTGGTATAAATCACCTAGGTACACGCCACCTGACCCCCATAGAGAATATTCTATGTTTTGTTATATGTTTTTCTTTTAATAACACAGAGTGACTGAACCCTCCTTGTTTAAAAAGTGGACACAAAGTCAGATTAAGATCTTATAATTATCACTGAGGAGAGTCCGCGCCGGTGGTGCTCTGAATACCTGATATTAAGAACGGGAACATCTCTGGATATAAAGAGGCGGTGGGAGAAGCGGTATGCCAATAGAACGCGCCCCGACGCACGTTTCGGAAAGCTCCTTCATCAGGGAGATGGTACACACTCAGGTAAGAGGTTTATTTATAGTGCAATAGATCCGGTGCATAAAGCAGTGCGGCGCATGCGCGGTCACCGTTATCCTGAGACTGACAAGGCGATTGACGTCATGCAAGTAGCTGCCGCCCAGAGGGGCGTGCTTATAAATACATAAAGACGCCATCACCTTGTAGCCTACCAGAATGTCAGGCCGCTCATGAGCTCTGCTGTATGCAAAGCCAGACTGTTTACATGAACAAAAAACAGCGCTCCCAGCAATCTAATAAATGCGTGGAACTATGTAATGAAATATAAAATGAACAGATAATGCCACTTAGAATATTATATTGACAAAATATATTAAAGACATTCATATGCATAAAAGAGCAATATATAGATAGTAAATGGGTAAATAAATACATGAATCATGATGTGTGATTAAAGAATTAAGACAAAACGTGTTAAAGACATTCATATGTATCAGAGAGCAATTTATAGATGGGAAATGAATAAATAAATACATGAATCATGGCTTATGAATAGAAAATTACGACACAATATCAGAATTCCAACAAATAATCTTTTGTCAGGATTAGTGTTGAGCATTCCGATACCGCAAGTATCGGGTATCGGCCGATACTTGCTGTATCGGAATTCCGATACCGACTTCCGATATTTTTTCAATATCGGAATTCGGCATCGGAATCGGAAGTTCAGTTGATTGACGGCCTGACGTCATCATGATGCGCGGTGTGTGCGCATCATGATGCGCCGTCATTTCGGGCCTTCCGGGGGTCTCTGCCGGCCTGCCGGGGGGCTGTGCCGGCCTGCCGGGGGGCTGTGTGGACTGCCCGGGGTCTGTACCGGCCTGCCGGGGGGCTGTGCCGGCCTGCCGGTGGTCTGTGCACCCTGTGGGGGTCTGTACCGGCCTGCCGGGGGGCTGTGCCGGCCTGCCGGGGGGCTGTGCTGATGTCCGGGGGTCTGTGCAAGCATCGTCCGATGGGACTACAAGTCCCATCGGGCAATGCCTGCTACCATGACAGTGATTGACACATTAGCCAATGATGGGACAGTAGTAGTCCCATCATCCGGCTAATGTGTTAAATGTTAAAAAAAAAAAAAAAAAAAAATACTACATACATACTACATGCATGCTACATACATGCTACATGCATGCTACATACATACTACATATATACTACATACATGCTACATACATGCTACATACATACTGCATGCTACATACATACTACATACATACTACATGCATGCTACATACATACTACATATATACTACATACATACTACATACATGCTACATACATACTGCATGCTACATACATACTACATACATACTACATGCATGCTACATACATACTACATGCATGCTACATACATACTACATACATACTACATACATACTGCATGCTACATACATACTACATACATACTACATGCATGCTACATACATACTACATACATACTACATACATACTGCATGCTACATACATACTACATACATACTACATACATACTACATGCATGCTACATACATACTACATGTATACTACATGCATGCTACATACATACTACATGCTACATACATACTACATATATACTACATACATACTACATACATGCTACATACATACTGCATGCTACATACATACTACATACATACTACATACATACTACATGCATGCTACATACATACTACATGCATGCTACATACATACTACATGCATGCTACATGCATGCTACATACATACTACATGCTACATACATACCACATATATACTACATACATACAATACATTCATACAATACATACATAGACATACAGTACATATAACATAGAGTAACATACTTACCAATACTTGTCACATTGTTCCCCGAAGCCATTGTCTTTTCCGGGATAAATATTAACATAACAAACCACAAAAATACTCACCCACGATCCGAAGCAGTCCACGAGTGTGTCCCACGACGATCTTGGGTAGAGAACTGCAGCATCAGATGATGCTGCCGTTCTCTACGGGCTGCAGGAATCCAATGACGGAAGGTAGGTATCCTTCCGCACTGTATTCCTCCGCCACTTAAAAAAAAAAAGTCCCTAGTCTCACTTTATGCCATTGCTGTGTGGGAATTTCCCACACAGCAATGGCATAAAGTGAGACTAGGGACTTTTTTTTTTTTAAGTGGCGGAGGAATACAGTGCGGAAGGATACCTACCTTCCGTCATTGGATTCCTGCAGCCCGTAGAGAACGGCAGCATCATCTGATGCTGCAGTTCTCTACCCAAGATCGTCGTGGGACACACTCGTGGACTGCTTCGGATCGTGGGTGAGTATTTTTGTGGTTTGTTATGTTAATATTTATCCCGGAAAAGACAATGGCTTCGGGGAACAATGTGACAAGTATTGGTAAGTATGTTACTCTATGTTATATGTACTGTATGTCTATGTATGTATTGTATGAATGTATTGTATGTATGTAGTATATATGTGGTATGTATGTAGCATGTAGTATGTATGTAGCATGCATGTAGTATGTATGTAGCATGCATGTAGTATATATGTAGTATGTATGTAGCATGTAGTATGTAGCATGCATGTAGTATATATGTAGTATGTATGTAGCATGTAGTATGTATGTAGCATGCATGTAGTATATATGTAGTATGTATGTAGCATGTAGTATGTATGTAGCATGCATGTAGTATATATGTAGTATGTATGTAGCATGTAGTATGTATGTAGCATGCATGTAGTATGTATGTAGCATGCATGTAGTATATATGTGGTATGTATGTAGCATGCATGTAGCATGCATGTAGTATGTATGTAGTATGTATGTAGTATATATGTAGTATGTATGTAGCATGTATGTAGTATGTATGTAGCATGCATGTAGCATGCAGTATGTATGTAGTATATATGTAGTATGTATGTAGCATGTAGTATGTAGCATGCATGTAGTATATATGTAGTATGTAGCATGTAGTATGTATGTAGCATGCATGTAGTATATATGTGTTATGTATGTAGCATGTAGCATGCATGTAGCATGCATGTAGTATGTATGTAGTATATATGTGGTATGTATGTAGCATGCAGTATGTATGTAGCATGCATGTAGTATATATGTAGTATGTATGTTGCATGTAGTATTTATGTAGTATGAATGTAGCATGTATGTAGTATGTAGTATGAATGTAGCATGTATGTAGTATGCATGTTGTATGTATGTAGCATGTAATTTTTTTTTTTTTTTTTTTACATTTAACACATTAGCCGGATGATGGGACTACTACTGTCCCATCATTGGCTAATGTGTCAATCACTGTCATGGTAGCAGGCATCGCCCGATGGGACTTGTAGTCCCATCGGATGATGCCTGCACAGACCCCCGGAGCCTGCACAGACCACCGGCAGGCCGGCACAGCCCCCCGGCAGGCCGGCACAGCCCCCCGGAGCCTGCACAGCCCCCCGGCAGGCCGGCACAGCCCCCCGGAGCCTGCACAGACCACCGGCAGGCCGGCACAGACCACCGGAGCCTGCACAGACCCCCTGGCAGGCCGGCACAGCCCCCCGAAAGGCCCGTACAGACCCCAGAGAGGCTGTACAAGGGCAGGAAAGGGTTTTTCTTATTCCGATACCGGAAGTCCCATAGACTTGAATGGGACTTCCGGTATCGGAATCGGCGATACCGATACTTTTTTTAAAGATCGGCCGATACCATCCGATACGATACTTTGAAGTATCGGACGGTATCGCTCAACTCTAGTCAGGATACAAAAAATCCATCTCTTGTGCCTTCAATAGGTCCATAAGTGTTCATGAAGATCCATAGAGCTGGTCACAAACCAAATAAACTGAGAAAAAGGAATAATAGAAAGAAAATTAAAATGCTATAAAAATGGTATAAAAGACAGAGTCTCATTGAGACCCAGTGGGGACACAGTACGAAGCGTCCAAATCCACTGGGTCTCAAGTTGGGCAAGTTTTTTGCTAATATTGCCACCTCTGATACCACCATGTACCATATCAATCCCAATCACTCTATGCAAAGTCGAGTCACTATTGTGGTACATTTTAAAATGTTTAGGCAGTGTCTTGAGTAAGGAAATATCTTCTATGTCCTTGGCTGCCTTTATGCCCAATACGTGCTCACGCACCCTCACCTTGAGTTGTCGGGTGGTAAGCCCAACATAGATGAGGGAGCATGGACACGTGGCACAATAGACTACTGCCGTTGAGGAACAGGTAATGTTTTTGGTGATATTAAAAGTGCGGGATTTATCAGAAATAGTAAAATTACAAGCCCTGATAATGTTTGGACAAGCCACACAAGACCCACAGGGTCTACAACCCATGGTAGAAGTTTGTTTAGGAACAAAACTGCCACCAATAGTATCTTGGACGTAGTGGCTTTTAACTAACTTATCACCTAAATTAGTTGATCTCCTAAATGTGATATTAGGACGGTCACCTGTAAACTTGGAAATTATGGGATCAGATTTTAAAATGGGCCAAAATTTGCTTAAATAGAATCTAAGACATTCATGTTGTCCATTGAATTCTGTGATAAAACGGACCACATTATCGGGTCTAGAAATCTTTGTATTATACAAAACTGTTATGAATGAGTAACCGTAGGAGGCAAAAACAGAATTACTAGCTAAGTCCAGAAACCCAGAGAAGTTGGCAACTATCGGATTGCAGACCCCTGAATCTAACAACAACAACTAGCAGTAGCCGTGGGGGGTTCCTATGGTGCCCTAGACCCCTCGATCACAGCCGGAGAACTAAATAGCCTAAAGACAGAAAAGGGAAATCTAAACTGCCCCAGAGCAGACCCCAAAGCAGAAGGCAGCCCCCAACATATAATGACGGTGAAGCGAGATGGAAAAACACTTACACAGACAGAAAGATAGGCTGAGCAAATGTTGGGGCCCAAGCTAACTAAATAGGATAGGATAGGACAGCTGCTGTCTGCAATCCGCCAAAACCCTCTCAAAAACAAGAGCCAACAGACTGATAGGAAAAAAGCCCTGAAGACGCTAGGCTTCAAAAACTATATCAGTGCTCTGGTATTATCTGAAGACAGAGCAAAAAGGAATTCAGCTCACCCAGCAGGGTGAGGCAGAAATCCAGACCAACAAGGCAAAAACAAAACAAAAACAAAACAAAAACACAAATGCAAAAAGTAGAGCAGAAAACTTAGCCGACGCCCGTAAGGCAGACGGGCGTCGGCTGTCTTATATCCAGTCAGCGATCCCAGGCACCCAGTCATCATGATTCTGCTCAGGTGCTTTGTAATCAGCCTCACTACCTTCCTTCACCAGAAGAGGGATTTCATCAGACCTCAATGGAGAAGGGGAAAACGAATTCACAACAGTACCCCCCTTGAGGAGGGGTCACCGAACCCTCATTCACGCCACCAGGGTGATCAGGGTGAGCCCGATGAAAGGCACGCACCAATCTTTTGGCATGAATATCAGAGGCAGAGACCCAGGAATTATCCTCCTGACCATAACCCTTCCACTTAACCAAATACTGGAGTCTTCGTCTAGCCAGACGGGAATCCAGTATCTTCTCTACCTCATATTCCATGTTACCTTCAACTAATACAGGGTCAGGAGGTGCCACCCCAGGAACAACTGGTTCAACAAACCTCTTCAACAAGGACTTATGAAACACATTTTGAATTTTAAATGTGACAGGAAGAGCCAAACGAAAAGAGACCGGATTAAAAATCTCCAAAATTTTGTAAGGTCCAATAAATCTAGGCTTAAACTTAGGAGAAGCCACCTTCATAGCGATATTTTTTGATGATAACCAAACCATATCACCAACCTTAAACTGGGGACCGATGGTCCTATGTCAGTTGGAAAACCGCTGGGCCTTTTCCTGGGAGAGAGATAACTTATCCACCACTTGGTCCCAGATCTGGTGCATTCTCTCCACCACAGTGTCAACACCTGGGCAGGCAGAAGGCTCCACCTGCCCTGAAGAAAATCGAGGATGAAACCCAAAGTTACAAAAAAAAGGTGACATCAAAGTGGCAGAACTAGCTCTATTATTTAAAGCAAATTCGGCCAAGGGCAAAAATGAAACCCAATCATCCTGATCAGTGGAAATAAAACATCTCAAATATGACTCCAAGGTCTGGTTTGTTCTCTCCGTCTGCCCATTGGTCTGAGGGTGAAAAGCAGAGGAGAAGGACAACTGAATTCCCAGCTTGGAACAGAAAGTCCTCCAAAATCTAGACACAAATTGAACTCCTCCGTCAGACACAATGTCCTCAGGAATCCCATGCAAGCGAACCACCTGTTGCAAAAACAGGGGCACCAACTCAGAGGAAGATGGCAACTTAGGGAGTGGTACAAGATGAACCATCTTAGAGAACCTATCACAAATCACCCAAATAACAGTCATTCTCTGGGAGACAGGCATATCAGAGATGAAATCCATAGAAATATGGGTCCATGGCCTCCTGGGGACCGGCAAAGGCATCAACAACCCACTAGAGCGAGAACAAGGTTTAGACCGGGAGCAAGTCCCACAGGACTACACAAAATTCCTGACATCACAAGACAAGGCGGGCCACCAAAAAGACCGACTCACCAGATCTCTAGTACCAAAAATACCTGGATGACCAGCCAATGCAGAGCAATGAACTTCAGACATCACTCTCTTCTTCCACTGGTCAAGAACATACAACTTTCCACTGGGACAACGCTCAGGTTTGTCCTCCTGGAACTCTTCCAGAGCACGTCTCAGATCGGGCGAGATAGCAGAAAGAACTACCCCTTCGCCTAAGATGGTAGCAGGCTTGGTCACTACAGGAGAATCAGCAAGGAAGCTCCTAGATATGGCGTCTGCCTTGACATTCTTAGTGCCAGGAAGAAAAGAGACCACAAAATCAAAACGTGTAAAAAACAAGGCCCACCTAGCCTGTCTAGGGTTCAAGCGTTTGGCCGATTCCAGGTAAATCAAATTCTTGTGGTCAGTGAGGACCACAACTTGGTGTTTAGCTCCCTCCAACCAATGTCTCCACTCCTCAAGTGCCCATTTCATGGCTAACAGTTCCCGATTCCCCACATCATAGTTACGTTCAGATGGAGAGAACTTTCGGGAAAAGAAAGCAAAGGGATTCATCTTAGATGTTACAGGATCCTTTTGGGACAAAACCGCTCCAGCACCAATCTCAGAAGCGTCCACCTCTACCTGGAACGGGAGTGAGACATCAGGTTGCCGCAAAACCGGGGCAGAAGTGAATCTTCGCTTCAGCTCCTGAAAGGAAGAAACAGCCTCCAGAGACCAATTCAACACATCAGCACCCTTTTTAGTCAGATCAGTCAATGGCTTGGCAATACTAGAAAATTTTGCTATAAATTTCCGATAAAAATTAGCAAAACCCAAAAACTTCTGGAGGGCCTTCAAAGAAGTGGGCTGAACCCAATCATGAATGGCCTGTACCTTGGCCGGGTCCATTTCAATAGTTGACGGAGACAAAATAAATCCCAGAAAAGAAATCCTCTGTACCCCAAAAAGGCATTTCGATCCCTTGACATACAGAGAATTCTCCCTCAAGATCCGGAACACAGTCCGAACATGTTCCACATGAGAATCCCAATCCTTGGAGAAGATCAAAATATCATCCAGATAGATAATCAAAAATGTATCCACGAAGTCTCGGAAAATGTCATTCATGAAGCACTGGAAGACAGAAGGGGCATTAGTGAGCCCAAAAGGCATCACCAGGTACTCAAAATGTCCCTCCGGAGTATTAAACGCCGTCTTCCATTCATCCCCATGCTTAATGCGGATAAGATTATACGCCCCCCTGAGGTCAAGCTTGGTAAACCAGCAAGCACCTTTAACTCTGGAGAATAGATCCGAAATCAGAGGTAACGGATACTGATATTTAATAGTAATTTTGTTGAGGGCACGATAATCAATACAAGGCCTTAATGAACCATCCTTTTTGCCCACGAAAAAGAAAACGGCACCTAAGGGCGAAGAGGATGGTCTAATATGACCCTTCTCCAACGCCTCCTTAATATAGGATAGCATAGCCTCGTGCTCGGGTACAGATAAATTGAAGAGACGACCCTTAGGAAATTTACACCCCGGACTCAGTTCAATTGCACAGTCATAACTCCTATGAGGAGGCAAAGACGCAGACTCACTCTCACTAAATACATCATAAAAGTCCGCCAAATAGTCAGGAACATCATGCGACTGAGGAGAGGTGGAAAAAAACGGAACCTCACTAAGGGCACACCGACAACCCCAGCTCACCACAGATACAGATTTCCAATCCAAAACTGGGTTATGAATTTGCAACCAGGGAAACCCCAGAACAATGGTATCATGCAAATTATGCAACACCAAAAACCTGCAATTTTCTTGATGGTCTGGGGCGACCCGCATCACCACCTGGGTCCAAAACTGAGGTTTATCTTTCGCCAAAGGAGTAGCATCAATCCCGCTCAAAGGGATAGGCGTCCGCAGAGGTGTCATAGGAAATCCACAACGTTTAGCAAAATCCAAGTCCATCAAATTCAGGGCTGCTCCCGAATCCACAAAAGCCTTGGAGGAAAATGTGGACAGGGAGCAGATCAGAGTAATTGCCAGAAGAAACTTAGGTTGAACACCACCCACAGAAAACGTGTGTACAAAACGTCTCTCTCGTTTAGGACAGACAGAAATAATATACAAAGCATCTCCACAGAAAAAACACAGTTTATTACGCCTTCTGAACTCCTGACGTTGCTCCCTGGACAAAACTCTATCACATTGCATAGGTTCCGACACTTGTTCAACAGGTGGCAACACCTCCCGTGCAATCCTGCGTTCACGTAAACGCCGATCAACCTGAATGGCTAATGACATAGAATCGTCAAGACCAGAGGGAACAGGAAATCCCACCATAGTATCTTTTACGGCTTCTGACAACCCTTTCCGAAAGAGAGCTGCCAAGGCATTATCATTCCAGGTAGTAAGGACCGCCCACTTTCGGAATTTTTGACAATACAATTCTGCAGAATCTCGACCCTGGCTCAGTGCCAACAGGGTCTTTTCAGCCTGATCAATAGCATTAGGTTCGTCATACAACAACCCCAAGGCTTGAAAAAATGCATTCACATTAGTCAGAATAGGATCATCTGGATTCAAAGAAAACGCCCAATCCTGGGGATCGCCACGCAGCAACAAGATGACAATTTTAACCTGCTGCGCGGAGCTCCCTGACGAGTTAGGCTTCAAGGCAAAAAATAATTTACAATTATTTTTGAAATTCAGAAATTTAGACCGATCCCCAAAAAACACATCCGGAGTAGGGATCTTTGGTTCAGCAGCATGTGAATGAGCAAGGTAGGCGGAAATTCCCCACACTTCCGCAGCAAGCTGCTCCACACGATCAGACAATTGCTTTATCTCCATTGAGAGAAAAAAATCCACCTACGGCCTCAGAGATATAGAGGAAAAAATATACACACTTTTTTTTTTTTTTTACAATTCTTTCCTGCTATTGAGTACCCTAGGATCAGCGGTCAGTATGGCGGGTTATTCTGTTATGAATGAGTAACCGTAGGAGGCAAAAACAGAGTTACTAGCTAAGTCCAGAAACCCAGAGAAGTTGGCAACTATCGGATTGCAGACCCCTGAATCTAACAACAACTAGCAGTAGCCGTGGGGGGTTCCTACGGTGCCCTAGACCCCTCGATCACAGCCGAAGAACTAAATAGCCTAAAGACAGAAAAGGGAAATCTAAACTGCCCCAGAGCAGACCCCAAAGCAGAAGGCAGCCCCCAACATATAATGATGGTGAAGCGAGATGGAAAAACACTTACACAGACAGAAAGATAGGCTGAGCAAATGTTGGGGCCCAAGCTAACTAAATAGGATAGGATAGGACAGCTGCTGTCTGCAATCCGCCAAAACCCTCTCAAAAACAAGAGCCAACAGACTGATAGGAAAAAAGCCCTGAAGACGCTAGGCTTCAAAAGACTATATCAGTGCTCTGGTATTATCTGAAGACAGAGCAAAAAGGAATTCAGCTCACCCAGCAGGGTGAGGCAGAAATCCAGACCAACAAGGCAAAAACAAAACAAAAACACAAATGCAAAAAGTAGAGCAGAAAACTTAGCTTTAGATGAGCAGGAATCAGACTGGTCTCCAAGAATCCCTCAGAGGAATAACCCGCAAGGCAGACGGGCGTCGGCTGTCTTATATCCAGTCAGCGATCCCAGGCACCCAGTCATCATGATTCTGCTCAGGTGCTTTGTAATCAGTCTCACTACCTTCCTTCACCAGAAGAGGGATTTCATCAGACCTCAATGGCGAAGGGGAAAACGAATTCACAACACAAAACGTCATGACGTGACAAAGATCTAGCTCTATTAAAAGCTCTTTTTATTGAACGTTTACTATACCCCCTTTCCATAAACCTGTCCCTCAAAAGGGCAGTCTGTATATAGAAATCATCCTCAGTGGAACAAATACGTCTAAGGCTAGTTTCACACTTGCTTTTTTTTGCAGCGCGTTTTTCCCGCAAAAAAACGCATTAAAAAAACGCATACAAAAGCATACAACTGCTGCGTTTTTTTCAAGCATTTTTATGAGCATGCATGAAAAAAACGCAGCATTTTTATGCGTTTGTATGCGTTTTTAGTGCGTTTTTACCGCGTTTGCGTTTTTTTCCAACATTAGGTGGCCCCTCACACTAACCCAAACCATGACTTTACTAACCCTAACCCTGACCCTAACCCTAACCCTAACCCTAACCCTAACTAACCCTAACCCTAACCCTAACCCTGACCCTAACCCTTAACCAAACCATACTTAACCCTAACCCAAACCCTAAACCCTAACTAACCCTAACCCTAACCCTGACCCTAACCCTAACCCTAACTAACCCTAACCCTAACCCTAACCCTGACCCTAACCCTTAACCAAACCATACTTAACCCTAACCCAAACCCTAAACCCTAACTAACCCTAACCCTAACCCTGACCCTAACCCTGACCCTAACCCTTAACCAAACCATACTTAACCCTAACCCAAACCCTAAACCCTAACTAACCCTAACCCTGACCCTAACCCTAACCCTAACCCTAACTAACCCTAACCCTAACCCTGACCCTAACCCTTAACCAAACCATACTTAACCCTAACCCAAACCCTAAACCCTAACTAACCCTAACCCTAACCCTGACCCTGACCCTGACCCTAACCCTTAACCAAACCATACTTAACCCTAACCCAAACCCTAAACCCTAACTAACCCTAACCCTAACCCTGACCCTGACCCTGACCCTAACCCTTAACCAAACCATACTTAACCCTAACCCTGACCCTAACCCTAACCCTAACCCTGACCCTGACCCTAACCCTTAACCAAACCATACTTAACCCTAACCCTGACCCTAACCCTAACCCTAACCCTGACCCTGACCCTAACCCTTAACCAAACCATACTTAACCCTAACCCTGACCCTAACCCTAACCCTAAACCCCTTTAACTAACCCTAACTCTAACCCAAACCCCTAAATTCCATGGTTAAAAAAAAAAAACGCTTGTGCAAAAAAACGCATACATAAGCATGCCAATGCGCACATATGCGCACCCATAGGCTATAATGGCCATTTTTAGCGCAAAACGTGCGCATATGTGCGCATGCGCTTTTTTGCAGGGCCAAAAAATGCAACATGCTGCGTCTGGAAAATACCAACGCACACCCCAAAAAAACGCAGCGCATGAAAATCGCATATGTGCGCATGCCAGCGCGCAGGTATGCGCACCCATGTTAAATATAGGGGAAAAAATGCATGCGCACATATGCATTTTTTTCCAGCGCAAAAAAACGCAAATGTGAAACCAGCCTAAGACATAAAAATTGCCCAATCGGAATTGAGCGAATCAAAGCTTTGGGATGAGAAGATGAGGCATGAAGTAATGAATTGATGGCCGTTTCTTTTCTATACAGATCTGCTGTGAGTTCATTTTCTGGTCCACCAGTTGTGAGTTCTCCTTCCAGGCTCCCTCTGGTGGTAACTGGAGGTAGTGAGGCTGATTTAATCAGTAGAGATCTGCCACCTGATAATGAGGATGACGATTGGACCTCAGGAATCTCAGACTGGATTTAAGACAGCCGACGCCCTAGTCTGGTGCTGGTGATTCCTTCTGGCTTGTCAGGTCTTGGTTTTCAGCTCTGTTCCAGTCATTTCAAGCTAAGTTTTTCTGCTAATGTTCACACTTGATTTTGTTGATCTATTCAGTTTTTTGTGTGGTCAGCCAGCCCCGGCTGGGACTGTGCTGAATTTTCACTCTTATTTATCTGTATTTGCCAATTTGCTTTTTTGTCCCTTATTAGATTGGCCTCTTTTTGCTCTGTCTCAGAATATTTCAGAGTGCTGATATAGTGGGAGAAGTCTAGTGACTTCAGGGTTAATTTTGCTATCAGAAGTGTTGGACATTATTTTTGTAGGGCTTTTGGCAGATTGCAGACAGTGTCTTTCCTTTCGTATCCTTTCTAGTTAGTTTGGGCCCCATCATTTGCTCAGCCTATTTTCCTGCCTGTGTTTGTGCTTTCATCTTGTTTCACCGTCAATACATGTGTGGGGGCTGTATTTCCTTTGGGGTCTGCTCTGGGGCAGTTAGTTTTCCCCTTTTCTTGCCTTAGGCTTATTTAGTCCTCCGGCTGTGACGAAGCATCTAGGACCATCGTAGGTACGCTCCATGGCTGCTGCTAGTTGTTGTGGTTAGGATCAGGGATTTGCAATCTGCATAGTTACCAACCTCTCTGGTTTTCTGTGACTTAGCTTGTTTAGTCTTTTTCTCCTTGGTGACCCATTCATAACAGAATCACCAGCCATACCGCAGATTTAGGGTACTCAAAAGCAGGAAAAAGTTGTTAAAAAAAGAAAAAAAAAAGTGTCAGAATTTTTTTTTTTAATTTATTTTTTCTGTGGCCGTGGAAGGATTTTTTTTTTTCCTAATGGAGATTAAGCAATTGTCTGATCGTGTGGAGCAGCTTGCTGCTGAAGTACAGGGAATTTCCACCTACCTCATTCAGGCACATGCTGCTGAACCTAAGATCCCTGCTCCTGATGTGTTTTCTGGGGATCGGTCTAAATTTCTGAATGTAAATTATTTCTTGTCTTGAAGCCTATCTCATCCGGGAGCTCTGTGCAGCAGGTTAAAATTGTCATCTCCTTGCTGCACGGCGATCCCCAGAATTGGGATTTTTCTCTGACACCTGAAAATCCTGTTCTGACTAATGTGGATGCATTTTTTCAGGCCTTGGGGTTGTTGTATGATGAACCTAATGCTGTTGATCAAGCTGAGAGAACCCTGTTGGCATTAAACCAGGGTCAGGATTCTGCAGAGTTATACTGTCAAAAATTCCGAAAATGGGCGGTCCTTACTACATGGAATGATAGTGCATTGGCAGCTCTCTTTCGGAAGGGTTTATCAGATACAGTAAAAGATGTTATGGTGGGATTTCCAGTTCTCTCTGGTCTGGATGATTCTATGTCATTAGCTATTCAAGTTGATCGGCGTTTACGTGAACGTAAGACTACACGGGAGGCGCTGCCACCTTTTGAACAAACGTCTGAACCTATGCAATGTGATGGGATTTTGTCTAGGGCGCAACGTCAGGAGTTTAGAAGGCATAATAAGCTGTGTTTTGTCTGTGGAGACGCCTCTCATACTATTTCTGTCTGCCCTAAACGAGAGAAAGGTTTTGCACACACATTTGCTGTGGACAGTGTACAACCTAAGTTTCTTTTGGCAATTACTCTGATCTGCTCCTTATCCACGTTTTCTACTAAGGCTTTCGTGGATTCAGGAGCAGCGTTGAATCTGAAGGATTTGGACTTTGCTAAACATTGTGGTTTTTCCATGACGCCTCTGCAGACGCTTATTCCTTTGAGGGGTATTGATGCTACTCCTTTGGCGGAGAATAAACCTCAATTTTGGACCCAGGTGATAATGCGAGTTGCCACAGACCACCAAGAAAATTGTAAATTTTTGGTGCTGCATAATTTGCATGATACTATTGTTCTGGGTTTTCCCTGGTTGCAAACTCATAATCCAGTTTTGGATTGGAAGTCTGGGTCTGTGGTGAGTTGGGGTTGTCAGTGTGTTCTTAGGGACGCTCCTGTTTTCTCCACTTCTCCTCAGTCTCATGATATTCCTGATTATCTAGCCGATTTTTCTGATGTATTTAGTGAGAGTAAGTCTGCGTCTTTGCCTCCTCATAGGAGTTATGACTGTGCAATTGAGTTGATGCCTGGGTGTAAATTTCCCAAGGGTCGGCTTTTCAACTTATCAGCACCCGAGCATGATGCTATGCGGTCCTATATTAAGGAGTCATTGGAGAAGGGTCATATTAGACCATCCTCGTCACCTTTAGGTGCTGGGTATTTTTTTGTGGCCAAGAAAGATGGTTCATTAAGACCGTGTATTGATTATCGTTCCCTTAACATGATGACTGTTAAATATCAGTACCCGTTACCCCTGATGTCTGATTTATTCTCCAGAGTTGAGTGCCTGCTGGTTTACTAAGCTTGACCTCAGGGGGCGTATAATCTTATTCGCATCAAGCACGGGGATGAATGGAAGATGGCGTTTAATACTCCGGAGGGGCATTTTGAGTACCTGGTGATGCCTTTTGGGCTCACTAATGCCCCTTCTGTCTTCCAGTCCTTTATGAATGATATTTTCTGTGACTTTGTGGATAAGTTTTTGATCATCTATCTGGATGATATTTTGATCTTTTCTAGTGATTGGGATTCTCATGTGGAACACGTCCGGACTGTGTTCCGGATTTTGAGGGAGAATTCCCTGTTTGTTAAGGGATCGAAATGCCTCTTTGGTGTACAGATGATTTCATTTTTGGGATTTGTCGTGTCTCCATCAACTATTGAAATGGACCCGGCCAAGGTACAGGCCATTTTTGATTGGGTTCAGCCTACTTCTTTGGAGGCCCTCCAGAAGTTTTTGGGTTTTGCTAATTTCTATCATAAATTTATTGTTAATTTTTCTGGTATTGTCAAACCACTAACTGATCTGACCAAAAAGGGAGCTGATGTGCTGAATTGGTCTCCTGAGGCTGTCTCAGCATTTCAGGAGCTTAAGCGGAGATTTACTTCAGCTCCAGTTTTACGGCAACCTGATGTCTCACTTCCATTTCAGTTGGAGGTAGATGCTTCTGAGATTGGTGCAGGAGCTGTTTTGTCCCAAAAAGACCCTGTTTCTTCAAAGATGAATCCCTGTGCCTTCTTTTCTCGAAAGTTCTCCCCATCTGAACGCAACTATGACGTGGGGAATCAGCATTGTTGGCCATGAAATGGGCATTTGAGGAGTAGAGACATTGGTTGAGGGAGCTAGACATCAAGTTGTGGTCCTCACCGATCACAAAAATTTGATTTATCTGGAGACGGCCAAACGCTTGAATCCTAGACAGGCTAGATGGGCCTTGTTTTCCACGCGTTTTAATTTTGTGGTCTCTTTTCTTCCGGGCACTAAGAATGTTAAGGCAGACGCCCTTTTTAGGAGATTCTTTGCAGATTCTCTTAATGTGACCGAGCCTACTACCATCCTAGGTGAGGGGGTAGTTCTTTCTGCCATTTCCCCCGATTTGAGACACGCCCTGGAGGAATTTCAGGAGGATAAACCTGAGCGTTGCCCCATGGGAAAATTCTATGTTCCTGACCAGTGGAGAAAGAGAGTAATGTCTGAAATTCATTTCTCCGCATTGGCTGGTCATCCAGGTATTTTTGGTACCAGAGATTTGGTGAGTCGGTCTTTTTGGTGGCCTGCCTTATCTCGTGACGTCAGGAATTTTGTACAGTCCTGTGGGACTTGTTCTCAGTCTAAACCCTGTTCTCGTTCTAGTGGGTTGCTGATGCCCCAGCCAGTGCCCAAGAGGCCATGGACCCATATCTCAATGGATTTTATTTCTGATCTTCCTGTCTCTCAGAGAATGACTGTTATCTGGGTGATTTGTGATAGATTTTCGAAGATGGTCCATCTTGTACCACTCCCAAAATTGCCATCTTCCACTGAGTTGGTGCCCTTGTTTTTACAACAGGTGGTTCGGTTACATGGGATTCCTGAGAACATTGTGCCCTACAGAGGAGTCCAGTTTGTTTCCAGATTCTGGAAAGCCTTTTGTTCCAATCTGGGAATTCAGTTATCCTTCTCCTCTGCGTTTCATCCCCAGACCAATGGACAGACTGAGAGAACAAACCAGACCTTGGAGTCTCATTTAAGATGTTTTATATCTGCTGATCAGTATGATTGGGTCTCATTTTTGCCCTTGGCCGAATTCACTCTGAACAATAGAGCTAGCTCTGCCACTTTGATGTCACCCTTTTTCTGTAATTTTGGGTTTCATCCTTGATTCTTTTCAGGGCAAGTGGAATCTTCATCCTGCCCAGGTGAGGACACTCTGGTTGAGAGAATGCAGCAGATATGGGACCAAGTGGTGGATAAGTTGTCACTCTCTTAGGAAAAGGCCCAGTGATTTTCCAACTGGCATAGGACCATTGGTCCCCGGTTTAAAGTGGGTGATATGGTTTGGTTGTCATCTAAGAATATTCCTATGAAGGTTGCATCTTCAAAATTTAAGCCATGATTTATTGGACCTTATAAGATTTTGGAGATTCTTAATCCTGTTTCTATTCGATTGGCTCTTTCAGTTACGTTCAATATCCATAACGTATTTCACAAGTCACTGTTGAAGAGGTTTGTTGAGCCAGTGGTTCCTATGGCAGCACCTCCTGACCCTGTGTTGGTTGAAGGCAATGTGGAATATGAGGTAGAGAAAATATTGGATTCTCATTTGGTTAGACGGAGACTCCAGTATTTGGTCAAATGGAAGGGTTATGGCCAGGAGGATAATTCTTGGGTCTCTGCCTCTGATATTCATGCCAATAGATTGGTTCGTGCTTTTCACCGGGCCCATCCTGATCGGCCTGGTGGCATGGATGAGGGTTCGGTGACCCCTCCTCAGGGGGGGGGTACTGTTGTGAGTTCATTTTCCGGTCCACCAGTTGTGAGTTCCCCTTCCAGGCTCCCTCTGGTGGTAACTGGAGGTAATGAGGCTGATTTAATCAGTAGAGATCTGCCACCTGATAATGAGGATGACGATTGGACCTCAGGGATCTCAGACTGGATTTAAGACAGCCGACGCCCTAGTCTGGTGCTGGTGATTCCTTCTGGCTTGTCAGGTCTTCGTTTTCAGCTCTGTTCCAGTCATTTCAAGCTAAGTTTTTCTGCTAATGTTCACACTTGATTTTGTTGATCTATTCAGTTTTTTGTGTGGTCAGCCAGCCCCGGCTGGGACTGTGCTAAATTTTCACTCTTATTTATCTGTTGTCATGATCCAGTGTTGGATCTGGCGGTATTAAAAGCACAAAGTGAACTTTTTTTACTTTTGTTAAGTTCAAAGGTGTTTTGACTGTCCCCGGTGGTGGTTAGTGGTATTGCACCTTAGGTTAGGTTGCACTTAATTATGGTTCAGGTGTTGGACTCTATAAATGGGTCTCAGGGTGTTCACTCACTGCTGGTGATATTCCTTGCTTAGTTGTTGGAGAGCCTGGTGGAAGGATGGAGCTGGATAGGAGTCCTGCGCAGTCAGCCAGAGAGAACGAGTGCCAGCTAATGGTGTCTGCAGGAAGGACTGGCATGGCCTGGTGGAGTCGCAGTTTATGGTGTCGGCGGGAGGTGCGGGCATGGCTTAGAGGAGTGGCGACTTGGAAGAGAGTTGCACTCAGCATGTTCGACTTGGCTGCTGAGCTGGACTCAAGCATGCTTGACTTCGTGTCAGAAGCTGAACTCATCCTTGGGACTCTGGTACTAAGCAGCTGCAACTGGTGGTGGACTCTGCTCCGAGGCTGCACTAAGGTGAAGGATCCTGTTATGGTGATGGATCCAGGTGGAGGAGAAGATGCACGCAGGTGGTGGGCTCTGTTGCTGGGAGCGTTCGCAACAGAGCAAAGATAAGTGGTGTTTCCCCTGTATTGTCTCTTTCCTCATGTGTGTTATTAGTGCAGTGGTGGGATTAGTCTCCGCACCGACCTATTCCCTAGTGAGGGTTTAGGCGCAGGGCGAGCCAGGGTTTTGAGGCACGCGTGCGGCGACAGGTTCGGAGCCTGTATAGGGAATGTTAGGAGTGCAGGGACACTGGCTCAGGGGAGCTTAGGAGGTCTCCATGTCCCCATTCCCTATCGCAGGGACCACCATTGTTAAAGTTTCCCAGGTTCCCACTTTATTATTTAAATTCGCCGTACTGGAGGCGGTGTTTCCAGAAATGTATTTGTTAACGTGTAATTCCTAAATTCGCCAGGTGGTGGCGGCGTATCCACCTGCACGTGCTATTATTTAAATTCGCCCCACTGGAGGCGGTGTATCCAGGGTCACGTGTGTTGTGGGTTCGCCTTGCGGCATCATCTGCGACCAGACACACGTGACCGTGACATTATCACCAGCCCTTACTTTTTTTTCTGGTGAGCTTTGGCCATGTGGAGACCTGTGGTAATTGCTGCCGGGCCTCACTGAGGTGCAGTGGGGAGCGGCAAGGTGTGTTTAAGCCGCTGCAGCAGCAGTTATCAGGGTCTGAGGCCTCTGCTCAGATAACCAGAGAAACAAAAATGGCGGCTGCGGTCTGGCAAAAGCCCCTAGAGTCGCTGCTGGGGAGTGGGACTTGCTCTTACAGGGGATGCACCCAGGCAGGTGGGAGTAATGGTGCCCCACGGAGCTGCCTGGTATTCCCCGAGGTGACGTGGTACGTCCCTGTAGTGAGCAGATTGGTGAATAGTCTGCGGGGCTCATGCCAAATCTTCGATGCCACCCCTCCTGGTCGTGTGGAGGCGACCAGCGAGTATATATATTTTCCTCCATATTCCTGCGGCTATGGTACTAATACCCCCTAGAGTCGCTGCTGGGGAGCAGGACTGGTTCATGCAGGCGGGCGCACCCAGGCAGGTGGGAGGAATGGTGCCCCACGGAGCTGCCTGGTATTCCCCGAGGTGAAGGGGTACGCCCCTGTGGTGAGCTGACTGGTGTGAGAGTCCGCGGGGTTTAACGCCAAATCTTCATACCATCGAAGAAGCCGCCCTCCTGGTCGTGTGGAGGCGACCAGCGAGAGTATATTTCCTCCATTTCCCGGTCCCCTTCTCCTCCTGGTGTGTGCAGCAGGTGTGCTGCGGGGGAGTAGGGACAAATCTCTACCCTCGCCATTAACCAACCCTGGAGGCGCAGTCCTCATGGTGAAAGGGTTGGAGGGTGGTGTCCCTTGGTGAATAGTGGGGGTGTGAGTGTGGTGACTCAGGGGGACGCCTCTGTCAAGTCCAGAGTGAGTTCACCAAGTTATGACAAATGTATGTGTGCAATAAACGTTCAGGTCCTGACCTGTGTGTGAACGAGCATGTATGGGTGCCCACTAAAAAACATCTTGTGGAAATGTATTGTGGAGTCTGATCAGCTCTGAGCAAACATATACATACATAAACTCATTCCCCAGGTCGGCGCTGTGGAGATGATTGGTGCCTCCAAAAGGAACACATATTGCCAATATCAGCGGTGTTTGTCATAAACCTGAAGTGTCAGGTAATGGTGGGGTGAACTCGGGGTCTGGGCGTCCCCGCTGTAGGTGTTTCCCTAATGGGGGTGGTCTTGAGGGTCCAGAGGCCCCTCATTAAGGAGGGAGTACTGTCATGATCCAGTGTTGGATCTGGCGGTATTAAAAGCACAAAGTGAACTTTTTTTTACTTTTGGTAAGTTCAAAGGTGTTTTGACTGTCCCCGGTGGTGGTTAGTGGTATTGCACCTTAGGTTAGGTTGCACTTAATTATGGTTCAGGTGTTGGACTCTATAAATGGGTCTCAGGGTGTTCACTCACTGCTGGTGATATTCCTTGCGTAGTTGTTGGAGAGCCTGGTGGAAGGATGGAGCTGGATAGGAGTCCTGCGCAGTCAGCCAGAGAGAACGAGTGCCAGCTAATGGTGTCTGCAGGAAGGACTGGCATGGCCTGGTGGAGTCGCAGTTTATGGTGTCGGCGGGAGGTGCGGGCATGGCTTAGAGGAGTGGCGACTTGGAAGAGAGTTGCACTCAGCATGTTCGACTTGGCTGCTGAGCTGGACTCAAGCATGCTTGACTTCGTGTCAGAAGCTGAACTCATCCTTGGGACTCTGGTACTAAGCAGCTGCAACTGGTGGTGGACTCTGCTCCGAGGATGCACTAAGGTGAAGGATCCTGTTATGGTGATGGATCCAGGTGGAGGAGAAGATGCACGCAGGTGGTGGGCTCTGTTGCTGGGAGCGTACGCAACAGAGCAAAGATAAGTGGTGTTTCCCCTGTATTGTCTCTTTCCTCATGTGTGTTATTAGTGCAGTGGTGGGATTAGTCTCCGCACCGGCCTATTCCCTAGTGAGGGTTTAGGCGCAGGGCGAGCCAGGGTTTTGAGGCACGCGTGCGGCGACAGGTTCGGAGCCTGTATAGGGAATGTTAGGAGTGCAGGGACACTGGCTCAGGGGAGCTTAGGAGGTCTCCATGTCCCCATTCCCTATCGCAGGGCCCACCATTGTTAAAGTTTCCCAGGTTCCCCCTTTATTATTTAAATTCGCCGTACTGGAGGCGGTTTCCAGAAATGTATTTGTTAACGTGTAATTCCTAAATTCGCCAGGTGGTGGCAGCGTATCCACCTGCACGTGCTATTATTTAAATTCGCCCCACTGGAGGTGGTGTATCCAGGGTCACGTGTGTTGTGGGTTCGCCTTGCGGCATCATCTGCGACCAGACACACGTGACCGTGACATTTGTATTTGCCAATTTGCTTTTTTGTCCCTTATTAGATTGGCCTCTTTTTGCTCTGTCTCAGAATATTTCAGAGTGCTGATATAGTGGGAGAAGTCTAGTGACTTCACGGTTAATTTTGCTATCAGAAGTGTTGGACATTATTTTTGTAGGGCTTTTGGCAGATTGCAGACAGTGTCTTTCCTTTCCTATCCTTTCTAGTTAGTTTGGGCCTCATCATTTGCTTAGCCTATTTCCTGCCTGTGTTTGTGCTTTCATCTTGTTTCACCATCAATACATGTGAGGGGGCTGTCTTTCCTTTGGGGTCTGCTCTGGGGCAGTTAGTTTTCCCCTTTTCTTGCCTTAGGCTTATTTAGTCCTCCGGCTGTGACGAAGCGTCTAGGACCATCGTAGGTATGCTCCACGGCTGCTGCTAGTTGTTGTGGTTAGGATCAGGGATCTGCATAGTTACCAACCTCTCTGGTTTTCTGTGACTTAGCTTGTTTAGTCTTTTTCTCCTCGGTGACCCATTCATAACACAGATCCATTTGAAGACAATCTTCAGAATCCTTTATGATCCGCACATCAAGGAACTCAATAGTCTCAGTGTGACAGTGATAGGTAAAATGCATGTTGATAGCATTAGAGATTAACTTCAAAATAAATTCTGACAGAGCATCATATGCATCCTGCCAAATGAAAAACACATTGTCTATGTAACGTGTACAAAATGGAACACGTTCCACTTGGTCAAAATCACCGGACAAAAAGAGGTCCCTTTCCCCACAGACCCAGGAACAGATTGGCGTACAAAGGTGCAAATGAAGCACCCATGGCTGTTCCCTTTGTCATTAGGAAAAAGGACCCCTTAAAACAAAAAAGTTATGAGATAGAGCAAATTCTAGCAAATTAGTGAAAAAAACAATAAATGCTCTAGAAAATGAAGAATGCTGTAAAAAATAATTAACCGCCATGATGCCATCAGAATGCCTGATATTAGTATACAAAGACTCCACGTCACAGGTGACTAACATGGAGTCTCTGTCAATATGCATACTGTCAATTTTCCTGAGAAAATCCCCGGTATCCTTAGTGTACGAAGGGAGAGACGTGACAAATGGTTGCAAGATAAAGTCTATATATTTGTTCACATTTTCGAGGAAGTTACCTTTCCCGGAGATAATTGGTCTTCCAGGCGGGACCTCGATATTTTTATGTACTTTAGGTAAAAGATAAAGGGTGGGAATAGTGGGTTCTTGAATCTGAAGATTAAGGAATAAGTCATTAGAGATAATACCCTCATTCTTAGCCTCACATAATAAGGTTTTAAGCTCCATATTAAATTTGGACAGAGGGTTGAATGTCAATTTTTTATAACACGCTGGATTATTCAGCTGCCTGAAAACTTCAGATTCATACATGGTTTTAGGCCACACCACAACATTCCCACCCTTATCCGCCGGTTTAAAAACAATATCTTGTAGGTCAGATAACCTTCGAAGACCCATTTTTCCTCATTGGTTAGATTACTAACATGAGAATAGACATCAATTTTTTCAAACTCTTTACTGACAGTTTTTACATAAGTATCAATGCTTGGACATGCGGATAATGAAGGAAATTTGGTTGATGATTTTTTAATCGTCTCAGGAATCTCACCTTCACTAGTGTCAGTGTGTTCTTTTGCCAGTTGTTCTAAGATGGCTAGCGCCTCTTGTTCCGCCTCTGTTGGGAAAAATGCTAAGAGAAACTGAAAGAAGGGGGGCAGCCATGGGATCCCATAAAAAGAATATTTTATTATATAGAATTTAAAAGTACACACAGTACAATGGCAAGGGTAAGGGAAAAATACTATGCACTACCATTAAACACACAAATAATGGGCATGAGGACCAGAACCTCAGCAGATATATGTAAATCCCAAATTACTCAGACCATGGTATGGGCAATGATAACTATTAAAGGCATATCTGTCAATCATATGATTGAAGAATAAAAAATATATGGCGCAAGATACAATGGACAGTTTATATACTATCACAGAACTCTGCATATAGGCTGCAATATAATTAGCGACAGTGCTCATAAAATAGCAACAATATTTGCATATTGGAAGTCAGCAGCCATGCAGTCTCAATAAAATCAGCTCATAAGTAGAGATTCACTGTGACGCCATATAATCAATCAACATTCCTGCAAAGCAGCCATATACCATGGACATTACCTGATTGGTAAAGAGATACTGCAGAGGAAGGGGTCGTCAGCCCTCCCTGAAGCGAGTTTCGAAGCACACACGCTCCTTCCTCAGGGGGCACGATCTGGCAGTATACAAGCGCCCATATATATGTGGCGCTGCAGGAAGTGCCGTGCTCCCGCGCACGCGCGGTCCACACATAGCGCCGAGCAGGCCACCCCCCCACATGACGCCACTAAGAACACATGGGGCCCCATGTGACCCAGCGGCGACCAATGGAGGCAGGGTACCGGCAAGGCTGGGGCGCGCAAGTGTGGCAGGGAGGCACCGGAACAGCCATGTCTAGTAGTGGCAAGCAAAGGGGCATGACACAATATATAATATATAATATATCATAATATAATAAAGGGATATGGGAGAAAAATATACATATAAATAGGCTGCAAATGAATGGACTTGGGGTACATGCATATACAAACAATAATAGGATATAAGACAAAAAATATATATATGGCATGGGATACATGATCGTCTATGTAACGACCGTACCAAACAATATGTCTGCCTATATCATTATTATCGTCATAAATATGACTTTCTTCCCATTTGAGCTTGACAATATTGGCTAAGGAAGGTGAGAATTTCACACCCATACTGACGCCTTTCAGCTGTTTGAAAAATCTGTTATGAAAACTAAAATAGTTATGGTTTAACAAAAAATCCACAGCGGATATCAGAAGATTTTTTATGTCACTCATTACTGTAGGTAGAATATGTATCCAGATAATATGTCAAACTGGATAATGCCACAGAGTGAGGGATTGATGGGTATAGACTCACTACATCGCATGTTAGCCATGCATATTCCTCCTTCCAGTGGAATTGATCAAAAACTGCAGTTACATATTTGGAATCACGTATATAGCTCGGTGTATTCTGCACCAAAGGTTGCAGGCAATGGTCCACCCAAGATCCCAATCTTTCCCCTATGGAACCAATACCTGCAACTATTGGTCTCATAGGGGGAGGGAATACATCTTTATGAATTTTAGGAAATGAATGATAGATTGGAGTGACAGGATGATCATTTTTAAAAAATTCTGCCAATCTGTCATCCAAAACATTCATATGAACCCCTTCCAACAACAAATTATGAAGCAATGAATTATACTCATCAGTAGGATTAGAACTAAGTTCAAGAGAGGTCTCCTTATTTTCCAAATCTAACAAATTCAGTTTTTTGTATAATCCTGTATCCAAAAGCACTATAGTCTGGCTTTGTATACAGCAGAGCGCATGAGCGGCCTGACGTTTTGGTAGGCTACAAGGTGATGGCGTCTTTATGTATTTATAAGCACGCCCCTCTGGGCGGCACCTACTTGCATGACATCAATTACCTTGTCAGTCTCAGGTTAATGGTGACCGCACATGCGCCGCATTGCTTTATGCACCAGATCTATTGCACTATAAATAAACTTCTTAACTGAGTGTGTACCATCGCCCTAACGAAGGAGCTTTTCGAAACGTGCGTCGGGGCGCATTCAATTGGCATACCGCTTCTCCCACCGCCTCTTCCACTTGGTTCCGACTCCTAGGTATTACACTACGCTGCAATTTTTGGCCCATTTCTACTACATAGCGCACTTTCATTGCAATGTGTGCTCTCTTATTTTGGGCTCCATTATTTTTACAAGTAGTGCATTAGTCTATTTAATGAGCTTTACTTTTTGGCCCATTGTTTCTTTAGCAGCAATCAATTACACCTTACATTGTGTTTTTTTCAGGCCCATTTTTTCTAAATAGTGCACCTTCACCACCTCAAGGTGTTGCTTTTTTAGGCCCATGTTTACTATATAGTGCACTCTTATTGTAATGTTTTTTGATTTTGGGTTATTTTATTATTGTTTAGGCCCATGTTTACTATATAGTGCACTGTTATTGTAATGTGTGTCTTTTGATTTTGGGTCATTTTATTATTTTTTCTGGTATATTTTCATACAGTGATCATTTTTGCACCGATTGTCTTGCACTTATTTTTGCACATTTTTGCTGTGAAATATAGGGATCAACAATGTGGGCTCATTCTTTCTACTTGATTTGTCTGAGTGGTAGGGAGATTTTCATTATATGACTTTTCATAATATTGTGCTATTATTCTGTGCGGCTTTGCCTCTAGTATCAATTTTACATTATTATTGTATGCTGTTTGGTCAAATTTTTTATTAATAAAGGCCTATTTATTAAAACTTTGCATTTTTTGATTTACACGTATGTCCAACTCCAGGTTCTTTGTTACCGTCATCAGTTGGTTTTTTGTATTGTATACCGGATGGTCTGCTATCCAATTTTGAAAGGGGCACACTATTTTTTAGTTAATTATTAATATTGGATCAGGGCAACTGATTTATTGTAAACATTTGCTATTGTGTTCTCCCTTTATTTTTCTTTGTTACACTAGTCAGAAGTGCTTGTGAGCATATGTATCTTTGTCAAATCAGTGACCATAGCCCTTGGTGACTTTCATGTTTGTTACACTGTGTTGTCACACTCGCCCCTTACAGGCCTTCATCGGACGGAGGTGGCAGGATATAGAGATACCCAGGACATAGTGTAATCAGGGAGGATTATTTAGATCCTGGATATTAGTAGCAGTAATTGAATTGTTACTATTGGTTTCTTATCTTCTTGTTGACATATGAATTTCACTGATATTTGTCAGACTTCTTATAAGTGGGTAGAAATCCATTGTGCTCCAGGATTTATATTGAATAGTCCTCATTTTGTTTGTCTTTAAGAATTTCATGTAACATTATGGGACTTTATCCCATAGATATTTATATTTTAAGATCTTGTCCTCATTATAAGGCAGAATTGTTATTGACCATTTTATCTGATGGCTGGAAAGTTATTAAGATTGTACCAAGAGGGTATCCATGGAATGAAACTGGATATGGTCCTTTCTCATCAGGTACCCAGAGAGAACAGTCTTCAGATCAGATGTGCAATGTGTAAGGGTACCGTTACACTTAGCGATGCACCAGCGATCCCGACAACGATATGGATCGCTGGTGCATCGCTAAGTGGTCGCTAGTGAGCTGCCACACAGGCAGATCTCACCAGCGACATCGCAGGGGTCGGGGGTCGCTACTTACCTGTCAGACGCGGCGATCCTGGCGTCCTCCCGCCCGGCTCCACGCCTCGCTCGTCGGCGTCACAGGAAGCGCAGCAGGAAGTGGCCGACGAGGAATGGTCCAGGGAGTTCTCGCGTCACCAACGATGAGCAGCGGGGGAGCGCGTCGGAGGTAAGTATCTCATGCAGCGATATCGCTGCAACGTCACAAAATCGGTGACTTTACAGCGATATTGCTAGCGATATCGCAGTCTGTAACGGGGGCTTAACTTATAGGCCTAACTCATATATGTTATAACAAATAGAGAGTAAACATTGTAGATCCCTGACATTGTCTTTACAATCTTGAGCAACTAGGAGAAGGCACCACCCAGAGCAAACAGTCCTGAGGTGGGGAGATAAGCTGTGAGCATGAGGATTGCTATGGAATGTGGTTGTGGTTCTAAGATAAGAAGGGACCACTAGAGGAGCTGAGGGTGTCCCTGGACAGATGGGTTGTATTTGATGATAAAACTTACTTTGATAAAATGTAAAAATTGGGTACTTGAAATGGAAAAGTGTAGAGAGGAAAAATTTAATTTGGCTAAAGTAGAAATACATTTATAAAACACTGTATTTCCAGAAGTAACGCTCCTTGTGGGAAGCCATGAGGTCACTTTTCTTGTTGATTCAGGAGCCACTAGGACCTTAGTAATACAAGAGAGACCCATTATTGGACTGTCTGCTCCCTGCATAGTGGTAAAAGGAGCAAGTGGTAAGACACAGAGAACCATTGTCTACGCCTGTGGAGATACCGGACCCTCGGCACAGGTAAAAGTGTATTTATACAAATTAAATTATCAACTGTGTCCCTGTAATCTTCTTGGGAGGGATATGATGCAAGCCCTGAGCCAGGGAATAATTCCTGTTAGAATGATAGAATCGTAGAGTTGGAAGGGACCTCCTGGGCCATCTGGTCCAACCCCCTGCTCAAAGCCGCATTCCCTAAATCATCCCAGACAGATGTCTGTCCAGCCTCTGTTTGAAGACTTCCATTGAATGAGAACTCACCACTTCTCGTGGCAGCTTGTTCCACTCATTGATCACTCTAACTGTCAAAAAGTTTTTTCTAATATCTAATCTGTGTCTCCTCCCAGTTTCATCCCATTGCTTCTAGTCTTTCCTTGTGCAAATGAGAATAAAGATGATCCTTCTACAATGTGACAGCCCTTGAGATATTTGTAGACAGCTATTAAGTCTCCTCTCAGTCTTCTCTTTTGCAAGCTAAACATTCCCAAATCATGCAACCTTTCCTCATAAGACAGGGTTTGCAGACCGGTCACCATTCTGGTCGCTCTTTTTTGAGCTTGCTCCAGTTTGTTGATGTCTTTTTTAAAATGTGGTGCCCAAAACTGGACACAATATTCCAGATGAGGTGTAACCAAAGAGGAGTAGAGGGCAATAATGACTTCACGTGATCTAGACTGTATGCTTCTGTTATGACATCCTAGAATTGCATTTGCCTTTTTTGCTGCTGCATCACACTGTTGACTCATATTCAGACTGTGATCTATTAGTCTACCTGTCTTTTTCACATGTGCTGTTGCTTAGCCCTATTCCTCCCATTCTGTATATGCTTTTTTCATTTTTATTGCCCAGATGTAGTACTTTGCATTTTTCCCTGTTAGTTGCTGCCCACTGCTCCAGTTTATTTATATCTTTTTGAATCCTCTCTCTCTCTCTTCTCTAGTATTAGCTATCCCTCCTAGCTTTGTGTCATCAGCAAATTTAATCAGTTTACCCTCAATTCCTTCATCTAAATCGTTGATAAAGATGTTGAACAATACAGGGCCCAGGACAGAGCCCTGTGGTACCCCACTTGAGACATTCTTCCAACTGGATGTGCAGCCATTTACGACTACTCTTTGGGTCCGAACACTAAACCATTTATGAATCCACCTTACAGTTGCCTTGTCCATTTCATACTTAGTCATTTTTTCAATAAGGATTGTGTGAGCTACTTTGTCAAATGCTTTGCTGAAGTCAAGATATACTATATCTACAGCATTTCCCTGATCCACCCAATCAGTGATTCCGTCATAGAAGGAAATTAAGTTAATCTGACATGACTTATTAGTTACAAACCCATGCTGACTCTGTTTAATCACTTCATTCTTATCCAGGTACTGACATACATGTTGTTTAATAATTTTGATGGGTTTGACCTTTTGACCTTTTATCTCTCAATGGGAGATCAATATACTGGAGGGTTGCCAGATTATTGGTTTGAGGCCTACTCGAGTAGTGGACAAACACACACAAAGACAGGGCACATATCTGCAGGAATGTCTAACTGCCAATTTAATGAGGTATCTTAAATACTCATTTGAGTAGGCGGTTACATTACATCATCGTATTTCATTGGACAATTGATTATTCAACAGTAAGCATTGAAGAAATTCAGAGCATTACAGCAGCAAGGCAGGAACAAGTACAGATACAGATGCATAAAGGCATTACATTGACAGTAGATAGGTACATATAGGAAAAAAAAAAAAAAAAAGTAACCGGGCAATCACAACTTTGGATCTGGTTTGGAAATGGTTTTAACCAATCATATTCATATTCTATAACCAATCAGATTGTACTTAGCTGTTAATTATTAGATACTTTCGGGAATTTCCAGAAAAAAGGTGGAAACAGGTGTTGGTTATACAATACGCTAATTAACCTGTCCTACCAAGGGTTCATAGCCCCTTTATCTATAGTGATTCATCTATTCCTAACATTATGTACTTATTAGGCCTACATGGAACTTGTGATATATCCTCCAGTCACATGAATCATAAGTGTTATTGAGGGTTACTGAGTGCTACATCCTCGTTATCTATCTAGTATGTGGACTCTATCCCCTATTGGGACAACTGGTTGCAGCAAGTTGTTCATCCATCATGTAAGTTTCTTCATGAAAATAAAGTTATAGGTAATTATAATGGAGAATCATCGTGAGACAGCATTTTCATATACAGTGTGTGCATATGAGACCCCAGAAGTACATAAAATGATAGAGAACTTATAGGATTCCCTATCAATTTGTTCAAAGATCATTCCTGGTATAGAAGTCAGACTCACCGGCCTATAGTTGCCTGGGTCCACCTTCTTCCCCTTTTTGAAGATAGGAACAACATTTGCTCCTCTCTAGTCTTCTGGGACTTCTCCTGTTCTCCAAGAATTTTCAAAGATTATGGAGAGGGGTTCAAAAATTTCTTCTGCTATCTCCTTCAGCACTCTGGGGTGTAATTCATCTGGACCTGGAGACTTGAATTCATTTAGGTTAGCTAAGTGTTTCCTCACTATCTTTCTGTTTATAGATATCCTGGATTCTTCTATTCCCTTAATAGGACAGTGAAGAACAGTTGAGCTTACATTTCCTTTCTGAGAGAAAACAGATGCAAAATAAGAATTTAAAAGTTCAGCCTTCTCAACATCCTGTCTTACCATTTCATCATTTTCATCCTGTAAAAATCCTATAGCATCTTTGACTTTTCTTTTTCTTTTGACATATCCCCAAAATCCTTTATTATTGGTTTTGACGTCTCTTGCAAGCCTCAATTCATTGTCAGCTTTAGTAATCTGATTTGTGCCCTGCGGGTCCTGCAGATAGCATTATATTCTTCTTTAGATATGCCTCCCTCTTTCCATTTTAAAAATATTTCTTTCTTACTTTTTAGCATGTGCTTAAGTTCTGTGTTCATCCATCCTGGCTTCCTTAAATGCTTCCTATTCTTCCCTCTTTTCGGAATTGTTAACAATTGTGCTTTGAGAATTTAATTTTTCAAGATTTCCCATCCTTCCTGGACATTTTTGTCTTTAAGGATATCCAGCCATTGGATCCCTCCAATTCTCTTTCTGAATCCCTTAAAATCTGCCTTTCTGAAATCTAACCTTGACGTCTGAGTCTTCACAGGTCTTCCTCCTCTAGTTATCCAAAATTCTAACATAGCATGGTCGCTACCTCCTAGGGTCCCAGCCACTTTTACCTCCTCAACCATTTCCTCCCTGTTTATAGGGATTAGATCCAAGGTAGCAGTTCCCCTTGTTTTCTCCCCTACCTTTTGGAAGATAAAATTGTCAGCAAGAGAGGATAAGAATTTCCTTGACCTGTTAGTTTTGCCTGAGAGAGATTCCCAACAAATGTCTGGATAGTTGAAATCTCCCATGACAACTATGTCATATTTTTTGGAGAACTTGGCCATCTGATGCATAAAGAGTTCATCCATATCTTCGGCTTGCACAGGCGGCCTGTAGTAAATGCCTACAATGGTGTCCTTTCCATTGTTCTGACCTTGTATTTTTACCAAAACAGTTTCCACAGAACTCCCAGTCTCTGAAGCTTCAATCTCTGTGCAGATATACACGTTTCTAACATACAATGCGACACCCCCTCCTCGTTTATCAAGTCTGTTTCTTACAAATAAGTTGTATCCTTCTAGCCTTGTATTCCAATCATGTGTATTGTCCCACCAAGTTTGTGATTCCAATGACATCATATTTCTTTTCCTGTGTTAGTAGTTCCAATTCTTGTTTGTTGCCCATGCTTTGTGCATTAGTATAGAAACATTTTAGTTTGTGATTGGTTTCTCTTTCTCCAATATTTTTGTTATTTAGATTCTTTTGTCTTTGTTCTTCCTTCCCACTTCTAATATCAGAGTTCTCAATAGCATTTGTCAGGTGTATGGCTTTTTCTGGTCTTTTACTTCCTTTCCCACATTGTTCTAGGTTAAAGCTCTCCTGAGGAGTGTAGCAAGGCGACTTCCAAATACATGTTTTCCAGTCTTCGTAAGGTGCACCCCATCTCTAGCAAGTAGTCCATCGTATAGGTAATTCACTCCGTGATCCAGAAATCCAAATCCTTGCTGATGGCACCATCGACGTAGCCAGATGTTCACCTGCAGAATCTTATTCCACCTCTTTGTTCCATGGCCATCCACTGCTGCTGCAGGACTTCAGGTAAAATCCATGGCTGAGACAATAGTGATCCAGGGGTATGGAGAATCCAGATATTATTATAGTCTAGATCTAATAACTGCAGGACCATCCTCAGTTACTGAGTTCTTCATCAAGGAAGCAGTAGATAAAGGTACACAAGTGTAGATGTTCACACACCTGAAGAACTGCACTGCACCATGTACTACAGGTATTTAGGGGTCCTGATGTAAAATATGAGAATTTTCATGCTCTAGATTGTTCTTTGCACACCGTATACTGGGATTATAAAGGGAACTGTGATATCAGTTGTAAACTGTCAGAACAGAATTAAATTGTTTTTTGCTTTTTAGAGGCACTGTGCCACATGTCTCCCTCTCCAGATGTAAAGGTAGATCATGGAAATTCCTTGGTGATTTTGTTGGAGTGTAAGGAAAGTAACGATGGGAGGATTTGGGTGATGGCTCATTTTACAATGCCAGACTGCAGGCATGTTCACAAGTACTGAAGTGGAACACCAGTTCTAAACCCAGTGTCCACCTGCAGCGAGGCAGGGGAGCGAGTGAGAAATGCTGATCCTTTCCCAGAATTAGAGGAAGAATTGACCACATACCCAGAATCTTTGTGGTCCACATGACCTGCAGACGTGGGATTGATAAAAGAGGTGATTATATCCTGTTCAGCTCACCTTGTAACACAGCCTTGTTTCCAGTAGGGAGGGCGCCCCCATCTGTAAGCAAGGCTGTGATTCCAAGAGCCCCCACACTGCCAGACCCCCATACTCTGCTGAATGACTGGAGGCCGGAAAATAAGGTCTTTACAGTGATAGATATCAGTAATGTCTTTTTCAGCATCCTGGTACATCCAGATAGCCAGATTTGGTTTTGCATTCACATATAAGGGGAGCAGGTATATGTGGCGCCCCTGAGGGTTCAGTTGCCACAGAGGTACTGCACCTCCTCATGAGGTGTGGTACCCCACCATCCAGGTAAGGTGGAGACACCTGACCACACTCCAACACCTACATCCCACACAACATAGTAATGTAGCAAAGCACCTTTGGTGGCTCCCTGCTTGGAACACGAAGAATGCTGGGAGGTGGGTGGAGCTTAGTCTGCACAAAAGAGCGGGAGATCATTAGGATTGAGGGTAGTTGGTCTGAGGAGATCCCCAGAGTGGGATGGATGAAGGAAGTGCTGCAGCAGACCTCAGTGACCTGGGTCTGCTGGCACAGGAAAGAGATATTCAGAAAGCCTAATTCTCCATAAGAAAGATAGTTTTGTATGGAACGTAAGGAGAAGAAGAGAACTAAGGACTAGGGTTAGAGCAGAGCCCTTCCTCAAGTTCTCAGCGCATGGCCGGGGTCCGGTCCCTGAGGTAGTATGGATACTAATGGTCCTGCAGCAGACACTGGAGGAATAGAAGTTGTCATCACTTTATTCCCACACAAGACTTGGGGGGCACAACAGCAACGTGAGTGAGCCGGGACTTAGTAGCAAGGAGTCCCCAAAGCAGGCTACAGCTGTCTGCCATACAAGTAGAGTTCTAAGAAAATCTGAAAGGAGGAACTCCAGTGTAACTCAGTACTGTGAGTACTTCAAATAGGCGCTAGAAGGGAGACGTTCAGGAAAGGCACATGTTGGCAAAGTGTTGGAACGGAGTACTTCATCTTGCCTGGAAGTTGGCTGAGCTCCTGACCTGGAGGACATGGCACGGATGTGGGCACCTGTACGCACAACAGACTGTGAGTAAAGCTTTGGAACTACATGCCCTGGTGTCCTCCACTTATTCCTGTGCCAACACACTCAGCACTGCTACATCTCTGTGCCTAATACTGCACCATCTACGTTTCTTCACTACCTCTTCTTCTACTCTGCCCTGGGACTACAGCCCTACCTGTGGAAGGCCACAACATCATTGCTGCACCACACCATCTGTCCCAGAGGATCTGTCTGCAGCGTCGGTTTAACATCTTCATTGCCGAACACCACAGGTGGCGTCATGAATTATTCACTCATAAACTTTAAATCATCATCCACACGCTCAACATTCCAACATTCCCCTTTTATAAGTGACGCCCAAGGCCACGGACCGGGTTTCAGCTACCGTGACATCTCCCATTGAAACCAACGGGCCCGGTACCGAGTATCCCACGGTCCTGCCCCTGCCGACCGCAGGGGGCGATCCATATACGTTCACCAGAATCCCACAAGGGTACTGTGAATTACCTACTATTGCTTCCCAGGTAAAATCGGCTAACCTAGATCAATGTGAGACACCAGAAGGGAGCCAGATACTCTTATATGTGGATGACATGCTATTGGCATTAAAAACAAAAACAAAAAAAATTGGTAACCAAAGGGGTTTATCTTTAAAGATGCCCTATATGTATAAACTGCCCAGTAACCTCCTGAGATATGTCACAGTATTGAGCCATGGCATAAGCTATGTCTCAACAGGAGGGATGGTAGAGATCATATCTTAGGTATTTAGGATGTATGGCTTTACTAACTATTAAAAAAATTTGTTTAATCTGCATTACTTGTGCAAAAATAATTCCTAAGGGAACCTGAGACCAAAGAGAGGACAATGTCCTCACCCTGAATACTTATTCCAACACATTTGTATGGATTTTATTGAACTGAACAAGTGTGAGGGAAAAAGTCCGGCCTTGTTATTATGGATGCTTTCAGCAGGTGGATTGAAGCTGTCCACCCTGATGCTTTAATGGTACCGAAGGCCCTTCTAAAGGAAATCATACCCAGATTTGGGGTTCCAGAAAAAATATAGTAAACTAAATAATGTCATTATTAGCAAAAACATTGTCAGTTGAGTTAGGAAACCACTGTGCCTGTCATCCTCAGTCAGCCAGACTGGTTGAGAGACAGTGGGATCTTGAAAAATATGTTGACAAAGACCATGCAGGAAACAGGAAAAATTGGTTGCACTGTCTCCTATGGGTTGTACTAAATATGTATGTCACATGGACATCTGTAGTGCTGACTGTTATGAATGGGTCACCGAGGGAAAAAAAAACAACAAAGGCTAAGTCTCAGAAAACCAGAGAAGTTGGTAACTATGCAGACTGCAGATCCCTGATTCTAACCACACAACTAGAAGCAGTCGTGGAGCGTTCCTACGTTGGTCCTAGACGCCTCATCACAACCGGAGAGCTACATAAGCCTAAAGCAGGAAAAGAGGAAAACTAATTGCCCCAGAGCAGACCCCAAAGGAAAGACAGCCCCCCACATGTATTGACGGTGAAACAAGATGAAAACACACACAAAGGCAGGAAAATAGGCTGAGCAAACGATGGGGCCCGACTAACTAGAAAGGACAGGAAAGGAAAGCCACTGTCTGCAATCTGCCAAAAACCCTGCCAAAAATAATATCCAACACAACTGATAGCAAAATTAACCCTGAAGTCACTAGACTTCTCCCAGTATATCAGCACTCTGAAATATTCTGAGACAAATCAAAAAGAGGCCAATCTAATAAGGGACAAAAAAAGGCAAATTGGCAAATACAGATAAATAAAAGTGGAAATTCAGCACAGCCCAGCCGGGCTGGCTGACCACACAAAAAACTGAATTGACCAACAAGAGCAAGTGTGAACATTAGCAAAAACAAACTTAACTTGAGAAGACTGGACAGAGCTGAGTCCAAGACCTGAGAAGCAGACTGAATCACCAGCAACAGGATAGGGCGTCGGCTGTCTTATATCCAGTCTGATACTCCAGAGATCCAATCATTATCTTCCTCATCAGGTGGCAGATCACCACCAATTAAACCAACCTCACTACCTCCTGTCACCACCAGAGGGAGAACGGAAGGAGAACTCTCAACTGGTGGAGCAGAAAATGAGCTCATAACAGCTGACAGCCTTTGAAATCATATATGGGAGAGGGAGACCTTTTCTGTTACCTCAGCTAAAACTCTTTAGAAGGATAGATGAGGAAGTTGATTGTACATTAGCAGAATATATGGCTAAGGTATTAACTCACGAAGAAGTTTCTACTCGTAGTTTTGTTCCAGGAAACCCACTAACAAAACCTGAGATTATGAAACCTGCAGACTGAGTCCTTGTGAAACTGATAAAGAAAAGACACCAGCACCATCCTAAGTGAGAAAGTCCTTACCACGTCCTGTGGACTACTCCTACTGCTGAGCGCACCTCCTGGATCCATCTCTCACACTGTGAACTTGTCAGACAGGTAGGGACAGAGTAGGATCTGACCTGCTTGTCATAGTCCAGCTACAAAGGGAGGTTTTCCACAAGGGAAAGCTTGTCTCAAACTGGTGAAGTCTCCCATTCATTCCCCTGCCCGGACAAGACGGTCAGATCTAGGATGTGTACATCAGGGTTAGTCACATGTATATTCTTCGTGACCATAGTGATGGGAAATTGGACAGTAATAGACCCAGCAGGAGAGGAAAGTCCAGGGTGGTAGAATGATTTCAGATTTAAGACTTTAAATCTTACTTTTGAAATCGGGCAGGAGGCCGCCATGTTAGTGGATTTCTGTCTGTTGTATAAATGATGCAGAGATAGGGAACAAGTTGTGAAACTAGCCGAGTCTGATAAGTATGTTTGTGTTATGAGCTCTAATAGCAGAGGGGATGAATGTGTGTGACTGACGTAAAGCAGCATGGACAATTGTATCCCGAGACTATAGGTATACGCCTTATGACTACATAGATTTTAATGCCTGATTCTCCATTAGAAAAAAGGAGATCCCATTACACAAATAAGAATAATTGTAATCAGCTACTGAGAACTTTAAAAAACCTTAAGATGAGGGATCAAAGGTTATAGGAGCTGATATGTCAGGAACAGACCCAATAGGACATCTCTACATAGAAGTTCAGAATAATAGCATACATAGACCCAAGGAAGTTATGCCAGAGAGAACCATAACAGAGTCCATAGGGCTCATAGTTAGATTGTCTAACCTAACTTATGAAGATAAACTAGCTCTAGAGAGAGGCTGTGAGGAGAAGAATGAATGGTTAGAATGGCTTAAATACATTGCAGAAAGCTTAAGAAAAATTAAGTTATATAGTAAAACTTATGTCTGCTCAGAAAGGGGAGGAAAATGTAAAATGTTATCATTTTTATATCCCCCACTAGAGAATCCGGATATCCCACTACAGGTGGTTGCTAATCCTGGTAATTATACTTGTTTTAGTCTCCCAGGGCATGGGCACGACGTCGGAGAGCTCCAAGGCGACTCTTGTAGAGAACGGAACATTGTCTCCCACAGGGCCAAGTACTCAGCCATATGGTCAGACCACACTACCCTGAGAGCGGATGTATGGGGGTTATGCGGTGATAAAAGGATAAGAGCCTGACTACCACATGGTTCCCGAAGGGACTGTGCGGTGGTCCAGCTAATCATGCCGTTCCACCTGTTGTCAACAGGGATATGGCCAAAGGTATGTAGTGGGAAGAGACAGAAGTGTGAAACTCCACAAGGATCCTTCCATTCTAGTATCTACAGAGATGACATTGGAGTTCCCAGGGGAGTGACCACCGAGTACAAGGCTAGGAACCAGGTGGCAGCCGGGTGGGAATCCATAATTTGGTGGGTGACTATAAATAAAAATGTAGATTGGATAAACTACTTATACTATAACCAGCAGAGATTTGTTAATTATACCCGAGATGCAGGTAAAGGAATAGCTGAGGAATTAGGACCAACTCCTCTCATGGCATGGCAGAATAGGATGGCATTAGACAAGCTCTTAGCAGAAAAGGGAGGTGTATATAAAATGTTTGGAGGATTTTGTTGCACCTTTATCCCTAATACAGATCCTGATGGGAGTATCTCCAAAGCTCTTGATGGACTGACTGCCCTGTCTAATGAATTAGCTGAGAACTCTGGATATGACGACATATTCCTGGACTGAAGGATGGTTTGGGAAATGGTCCGGAGTATTCACTTCTGCGTTGACATCTCTTACCATCGTGGCCTTAGTGCTGATTGTTTGTGGACGCTGTGCTATTCTATGCATTAGAGGACTTGTTCAAAGACTGATTGACTCTGCCATAACAACAACTATGTATCAAGGAGCAGAGACCTTGGAATCCAATGAAACAATGAAAATTTTGGGACTCAATGATAAATATACTGAACATATTACTCTTCCTCAGATTATATGAAGATCTTCTGTGAAATCTGACAAAAAGAAATCTGTCCCCAATGTGTACAGATAAATGATTTTATTACAAGATGAGGGAATGTTATAATAATTGTAATAATGTTCTTTCTTTTATGTGCATGTGTGTAAGTATGTATATATATCATGATTGCATATAGGCCATTATTATGCTTAGACTGAAACTCTTTTCAGCTGATGTAATATATGGGTGTTACTTTTGGGTGTTACTGCTAGCTGGCTTTCCTAAATAAAGAATCATCACTTTTTGTACTCTGGTAACGTAGATAAGGATTGCTAACAGCTAAGCATATTCCAATTGTATGTACTATTTTTGCAAATGCAGTATTTTAAACGCCCTATTATTCTTCTACTTAAACTCTAAGAATCTGCATGGAGTCAGACAGATGACTGCTCACATATGGTGTGGTTGTCATTCTCTCTCCATGCCGGCATGACCAATAAAGAATCTTACTTATTCAGGTCTGGACAATTTCTAATTGGAAGACTAAAACTCCACTAACAGCCAGATCACAAGTCAGTCTGTTCTGATTAGTGTAGAGATAGGATGCAGCTGGAGTGAGGGACAGATAGTGACTGTGCACTCTGCAAACAACACTCTGTATACTCTGCATCCCATATCTGGGGTAGTACTGTATTAAAAGCCACTCTGTGTACTCTGGAACCCTTATCTGGGGTAGTACTGTGTTAAAAGCCGCTCTGTGTACTCTGCACCCCCCGCCTGTAGGAGTACTGTGCTAAAAGCCACTCTGTGTACCCTGCACCCCCCACCTGTGGGAGTATTGTGCTAAAAACCGCTCTGTGTACTGTGCACCCCCCGCCTGTGGGAGTACTGTGCTAAAAGCCGCTCTGTGTACTCTGCACCCCCGGCCTGTGGAGTACAGTGCTAAAAGCCGCTCTGTGTACTCTGCACCCCCCGCCTGTGGGAGTACTGTGCTAAAAGCCGCTCTGTGTACTCTGCACACCCGGCCTGTGGGAGTACTGTGCTAAAAGCCACTCTGTGTACTCTGCACACATTGCCTGTTGGACTATTGCACCATAAGCTGCTGTGTGTAGTCTGCACCTATATCTGTGGGAGTACTGTCCTTTAAGCCCCTGTGTGTACTCTGAAATCTCCTGTCTCTGAGAGTACTGTTCTTTAAGCTGCTGTGTGCACTCTACACTCCCCTGTCTGTGGGAGTACTGTCCTTTAGGGTACGTGCACACGCTGCTGAATGGGGTGCGGATTTGGCGGCGCAGATTTTGTAAAATCCGCAGGTAAATCTGCAGGTCAAAAGACCTGTGGTTTTACCTGTGGATTAGCCTGCGGTTTTGCCCTGTGGTTTTTCATCTCCACAATGGAGGAGATGGCAAACCGCAGCGGAATCCGCAGAAAGAATTGACATGTCAATTCTTTCTGCGGTTTAGAAACCGCAGGAAAACCGTGCGGAAAAATCCGCACCGCCTGCACTGCGGATTTCAATATCCATAGGATATTATGGTACTGTACACCGCAGCAAAAACTGCTGCGGATCCGCAGAGGCCAAATCCGCTGCGGAACCGCAGCAGAATCCGCAGCGTGTGCACATACCCTTATGCTGTCATGTGTACTCTGCACCCATATCTATGGGATCACTGTCCTTTATGCTGCCATGTGTACTCTGCAACTCCCTTCCTATGAGAGCTCTGTTATTTAAGACGCTGTGTGTACTCTTCACCCTCCCGCCTGTGGGAGTACTGTCCTTTAAACTGCTCTGTGTACTCTACATTCCCCTGTCTGTGGGAGTGCATTCCATTACGCTTCTGTGTGTACTCTGCACCGATACGTGGACCAGTAAGCTCGACCAGGGACGTTACATCTCCCTAACTGCCTACTAGGTAAATGTAGTGGTGGCTGGGACAGAGGCGGAAGGCGTTCTACCTGACATCCTACCACCACCTAGTATTGCTGGATGTTTATCTCTCCAGGTTGCCTCCTACTCATACCTTCACTTCCTCCACCGCCTCCTCATTTGGTCACAGGAAGACCTGCACCACCATCTTCAGCACAGCCAGGGGGAAACAGCAGCAAGCTATTCTTAAACTCCTGTTTGGGGGACAAATCCCACACCGTGCAGGAGCTGTGGATGGGGATCAAACAGCAGATGTGTGGTTGGTTCCGGTGTTCTATTGTTTACCCCAGATTCATTGTGTAGTTCCATATGCTGCTGGCACATTGCACCTTATTGATACATTTAGAGGAACAACACAATTGTTTTTTATATTTTCTGCTGTGTTGTCCAACTGTAAGGGGGTGACAGAGGCCGCCATATGCCTCCCCCTATAAACAGCATTGGCATGGAATATGAGCTGCTTCATAGAGTTTTATGAATGTTTACGTTATTATATTGTGTATGTACTTTACATTTACTTGGTATAGGAGTAGGGAAAGATATAGAAGGTAGAATAGAAGGGTAGCAGTAGGATAGGATAATATTGGGAATAGATTAGTGGGGCACAATAGAGGTAGGAAACGGAAATGCCAGGATAACCTTAGTTGAATAAGGGGTTCCAGGTTGGGAGGAGTTAGAGATGGGTGTTTTACAGAGCAGTGAATGATAGTGTGAGAATTCCTGTTTAGTGAGGACTAATGATGTAGCAGTGAGAGAGGGCAGATGGATAGCCCTGGGGGTGAAGATTGCTGAGGCAATGAGGGACCCCAGGCTGAGCAGCATGAGAGTGGTCACCATCTATTGAAGTAACCATTCCAAAGGAGATCAGGGGCTAATTGACGGAACTAGGCAGAGCTGAGCGCGCCTCTTACCTTTTTCCAATGAAAACCAGACAAGGGGAATGGGAGGAAGATGGTGAACCTAGGGGCATGGATGCCGCAAAAGGGAAAGGAGTATCTGTGGGACAGAGATTGTCGGAAGAGACAGGGATACAAGTATCTTCAGGAAGGAAGTTGTCAGAGAAGGCAGGAAAAGCTCAAGGAATGCCAATGTATGTGTTCTGTGCTATGGCTGTATCAAGAACCCTGCTTTCAAGTGAAGATGAACTGTTGAGTATGAACATGGAGTCTGGACTTTTTGTGTGAACTGTGGAACTGAAGCTGAGATTACAGAATCAGAAGAAACCCTGGATTCTAATGTGAGTGAGTGTTCTATTTGGTACACATCACACACAACAGACGGGGACTTTGTCTTTCCTTTGTGTCGTGCCAGGGTGTGGGAATGCAACAGCAAAATGCAACAGCACCTAACCAGGGATTGAAGCTTGAGGAGGACAATTTGCACATTCCTTACGGCACATGAATTTTTGCCTATAGGACATTATTGCAAGAAAGCTTGGCTGATTGAGTAGATTACACAATAAGGAAAAGACAGCAGATTACAGAAGAAGGAAGACACACACACCAAGTCAGCAGGATCTAGGAGCAACATGGCAGATGTGAAGAACCCTACTTCACCTGCCAATAGTGTAGACTACTCGCCCTTTTAGAAAAAAGGTGCGGGGTCTAGAAGAAAGAATTGCAACTTTGAAACTCAGCAAAGAAAATGAACACTTCCTAGACAGAATGTCATGATCCAGGTTGGATATGACAGAGAAAATGCACAAGTAACCTTTTTTTTCCTTTAGCTGTGTGCTAAAGTTTGGTGTTTGGCCCTGGTGGCCATTAGAGTCATTGCACTGTGGTGGTTTCAGTTCTAGTTCCCCCCCGGTGGCCATTAAGGTCATTGCGCTCTGGTTACCTTAGTTTGCGCACGTTATTATAAAACAGGTGTGATTGCTCTATAAAAGAGTGTCAGGTGTGGTAATCACTGTTGGTGATAGTCCTCAGTTACAAGCATGCCTGGGTGAAGGATGGAGCTGAAGGAGAATCCAGGCAGCTCAGTGAGAGTCCTGGAGTGGCAGTTATGGTGTATGCGAGGAGGGCTGGCATGGCTTGGTGGAGTTGCAGCTATGGTGTTAGCAAGGAGTTCTTGCATGGCTTGGTGGAGTGGCAGCTATGGTGTAGAGCTGCACTCATGATGCTGGATTCGGTTGCTGGAAAGCTGGACTCATATGCTGGACTCTGTTTCTGGACAGCTGCACGCAGGTGGTGGACTCTGTTTGCTCCAAAACTGCACTATGGTGTTGGATCCGGTCGGAGGAAAAGATGCACGCAGGTGGTGGGCTCTGTTGTTGGGAGCGTAAGCAACAGAGCAAAGCTAAGTGGTGTTTCCCTGTTTTGTCTCTTTTCCTTATGTGTGTTTTAGTGCAGTGGTGGGATTAGTTTCCGTACCGTCCACTTCACTAGTGAGGGTTTAGGTGCAGGTCGAGTCAGGGTTCTGAGGTTCCTGATCGGCGCCTGGTGCAGAACCGGCCTAGGGAATGTTAGGAGTGTAGAGACACTGACTCAGGGGAGTGCAGGAGGTCTTCACGTCCCCGTTCCCTATCGCAGGGCGCCATTGCTATTGTTACCCAGGTTTTCCCTTTTATTGTTTAAATTCGCCTTACTGGCGGCGGGGTTTCCAGACATACGTGTATTACCGAAATTCGCCTGTTGGAGGCAGCGTATCTAGCTGCACGTTTTATTATTTAAATTCGCCCAACTGGAGGCGGCGTATCCAGGGTCATGAGTGTCATCTAAATCCGCCCTGTTGGAGGCGCTGTGTCCAGCCACGCATGACCATGACACAGAATAGAAGCATCTCTACTGGTCACAGAAGGTGAGGAAAGTGTCAGAGAACCTCCAAAAGCAGATGAGTGGAAGCATGTGACCAAAATAAGCAAGGAGATCATAGAGACATCACCAACCACACAACTGAGAAACTGATACCAAGGCCTTGTGGAGGACGAAGATGGCACACCTAAGGATGAGGCATTACCAGCAAACACACAAGAAAAGGGCACAGAGCAACACCCAGAAGTGACAACAAAAGGTACAGCCAAGAAGTGAAGAAGAAAGGTGGTGGTGGGAGACTCACTATTGACAGGCACAGAAGCAGCCATCTGCAGATCGAACATAGCCACAAGAGAAGTATGCTGCCTCCCAGGTGCGAAGATCATGGATGTGACTGATAGGATACCAAAGCTCATCAGTTCCAAGGACGTCGATCCATTTCTTCTGATAAATGTTGGCACCAATGACACGGCAAGGAAGGACCTACCAACAATCTGCAATGATTTTGAAGAGTTGGGGAAGAAAGTAAGGCCCTGTGCACTCGGTGCAGATTCTGTGCAGTTCTGCAGCAGATTTGGCCCTGCAGAACTGCACGTGATGTACAGTACCATTTAAGGCTATGTAAAACAAAAAGCGCTGTGCACATGCTGCAGATTCTTCTGCGCAGATTTGGTGCGAAATAAAAGAAGCAGCACGTCGCTTCCTCTGTGCAGTTTTGCTGCAGTTTTCCACCTGCTTCATTAGGCCATGTGCACACGATGCATTTTTCCTGCGGATCCGCAGCGGATTTTGCCGCGCAGAAACGCTGCGGATCCACAAAGTGTACAATGTAAATCAATTAAAAAAAAAAATGCTGTGCAGACGCTGCGGTTTTTTCCACGCGGTTTTTGTGCTGTACAAAAAATGCAGCATGTCACTTCTTTTGTGCGGTTTTCCACCTGCTCCATTCTCCAAATCCGCAGGGGGGAAACCGCAGTGGAAAACCGCACAAAAACAGGAAGAAATCCGCAGGAAAAATGCAGGTCATTTGACCTGCGGATTTCTTCAAATCTGCGCGGAAAAATCCGCAGGAGGAAAATCTACGTGAGCACTTAGCCTTATAGAAATCTGCAGGTGAAAACTGCAGGGGAAATCCGCACAAAAACTGCACTAAAACTGCAGGTAAAGTGCAGGTCATTTTACCTGCAGATTTAGCAAAATCTGCGTGGAAAGTTCCACAGCAGAATCCGCACCGTGTGCACATAGCCTAAAGGAACTGGATGCACAGGTAGTTTTTTCTTCTATCCTTCCAGTAGACGGGCATGGCACCAGGAGATGGGACAGGATCCTTGATGCGAACAACTGGCTAAGACGATGGTGCAGACAACAAGGATTTGGATTCCAGGACCACGGTGTGAATTATCTGTATGACGGACTCCTCACCAGAGACGGACTACACCTCAACAAACTTGGGAAACACACATTCGCCAGAAGACTTTCTACACTCATCAGGAGGGCGTTAAACTTGAAGAAGAGGGGACGGGAAAAATAACAGACTCGAACATGAAGCCAGAAAATATACTGATGAATGATATGAGGTGTGGCAAAGAAGACCCAAGACAACAAACTATGAAGGGAGGTAAGAAAATGTCTAAAACAATCCACAGGAAGGAGATTGGAACAAAACAAAATCCTCTAAACTGCATGCTCACAAACGCCAGAAGCCTGACAAACAAGATGGAAGAACTAGAAGCAGAAACATCTACAGGTAACTATGACATAGTGGGAATAACCGAGACATGGTGAGATGAAAGCTATGACCGGGCAGTTACCTTACAGGGTTACAGTCTGCTTAGAAAGGATCGTAAATTCGGAGAGGAGGAGGGGTTTGTCTTTATGTAAAGTCTTGTCTAAAGTCCACTTTAAGGGAGGATATTAGCGAAGGGAATGAGGATGTCGAGTCCATATGGGTCGAAATACATGGAGGGAAAAATAGTAACAAAATTCTCATAAATGGTATATTCTCTAACTGGATCGCTGTGACCAGTGGGGTACCGCAGGGGTCGGTGTTAGAACCTCTTCTCTTCAACATATTAATTAACGATCTGGTAGAAGGTTTACACAGTAAAATATCGATATTTGCAAACAATACAAAACTATGTAAAGCAGGAGGAGAGAAGGTTTCTCCACGAACATAGGAGAGGAACCTTTAGAGTTAGGGCAGTGAGAATCTGGAATTCCCTGCCTGAGGAGTTGGTGATGGTGAACTCAGCCGAGGGGTTCAAGAGAGGCCTGGATGTCTTCCTGGAGCATAACAATATTGTATCTTACAGTGATTAGGTTCTTTAGAAGGACGGAGATCTGGGGATTTATTCTGACGGAATTTAGGCTGAATTGGATGGACACATGGCTTTTTTCGGCCTTGCTAACTATGTTGCTATGTTAATATGTGAATCATTATTCTATATGGAGCACTATGTGGTCCATAATTCTGTATGGAGCAATATATGGGACTCATTATTCTGTATGGAGGACTGTTGTGAGTTCATTTTCCCCTTCACCTGTGATGTCTGATGAACTCCCTCTGCTGGTGAAGGGAAGTAGTGAAATTGATTCGGATGGGAAGAACCTGTCATCTGAACAGGTGGAGTGTGATTGGACATCCGGAACCTCTGAGTGGATATAAGGCAGCCGACACCCTGCTTTGTTGCTGGTGATCCTTTCTGCTCTGAGCTCTGGCATCCAGTTTAGTTCCTGTCTACTAAAAGCTAAGTTTTTGCCCTGCTATTATTCCATGAGATTTTGTCTGGTTTACTTAGTGTTTGCATTCAGCCAGTCCTTGCTGGGACTGGCTGAATTCCATTTTTGTCTCTGATCAGTTGATCTCTTTGCTCTGTTTTCAGAATATACCTGAGTGCTGATATAGAGTTTTTGAAGCCTAGCGACTTCAGGGCCTTTTTTCCTATCAGACTGTTGGGACATTTTTGGTAGGGTTTTTGCGGATTGCAGCCAGCATCTTTTCTGTCCTGTCCTATCTAGTTAGTTGGGCCCCATCGTTTGCTCAGCCTGTCTTCAGTCTGCGTTTGTGTTTCATCTGTTTTTCACCGACAATACATGTTGGGGGCTGTCTATTGCTTTGGGGTCTGCTCTGGGGCAGTTTAGATTTCCCCTTTCTTTCTTTAGGCTTATTTAGTTCTCCGGCTGTGACGAGGGGTCTAGGACCACCGTAGGAACCCCCCACTGCTACTGTTAGTTGTGTGAATAGGATCAGGGGTCTGCAATGCGCTAGTTACCAACTTCTCCGGTTTTCTGGACTTAGCTTGTATTTTTGTTTTCTCCTCCTCCGGTGACTCATTCATAACAGAGGACTATGCGGTGCCCATAATACTGCATGGATGACTATGTAGAGCCCATAATACTGTATGTAACCTCCCTTCTCATGTACAGCACCATGTAATTAATTGTGCTGTATAAATAAATAATAATATTGAGCAATATATTGGGCTCATTTTTCTGTATGGAGCAACATATGTGGCATATTATTCTGTATGGAGCGCTATGCGGTGCCCATAATACTGTATGGAGCTCATTATTCTGTATGGAGGACTATACTGTCCGGTTTCTGAGCGATTGTATAATTTACAATAGATATCGCTTATGTAATATAAGTAAGTGAAATCTTGTACTATAACCTAGATTTTTCTGCCATAACTGTTTCTCATGAATCATGGTATGTGTTAAAGGAGCCCACTGAGACCCTTTCTCCCGGAGCCCATGAAAACCTGGAGATGGCCCTGCCTCTCTCTATTGTACTGGGGGGGCTGGTAACGTATCTCTATACTACTAGGGGGCTGGTGACCTCTCTCTATACTACTGGAGGGCTGGTGACCTCTCTTTATAGTACCAGGTGTTAGGCGTCGGATTTCTGACTCTGCACAGCAGGAATCCAGAGCCGTACATACAGCGGTCTCCCATTTCCCTCCGACCGCTCAGGGTTCTACTCAGCAATCTCAGTGATCCAGGCGTCCTGCTCAGACCCGCTCTGTGAGTCTGGATGTTGCTGCCACCTCTGGTGCAGCAATGGTAGCGCAACCTGCTTTGCAGGGAACCGCTCCAGAGGCTAAGTCCTCTCGCCGTGCTACTGGGCATGCCCGCAAGATGACCTCTCAGTGGAGAACAGGGGTCACATGCTCAGGTCCTGTGTCAGATCTGATTGGTCCTTCCCAAAGTACTGGAAGGTCCCAGAAGCGCATGGCTATAAAAAGCCCGCATGGTGCCTCGGCCATGCGCTAGTGTAGACTTATTATGCTATGTGTGAATGGTGATGGATGCATGTGTCTTGTGACTGACTTATTTGAAACCCCTACCCTTGGATATTACGAATGGTGACAGAGTGTTGGTTTAGTCAGCACCAGGTAGTGGCTAGCTATGCGCCACTGAGCTACCATACCTTACACTAGCATCCGTCAGTGACCGCTTCCCCGGCACTGACGTTAAGCGTCCTCAGTTTACGCTGCGCTGCAGTCAGCAGTATCTCTTGGCGTTCGCGGCTGCGACTCCACACGCCGGCAGCCTGTGAGATTAACAGGTCCAGCGCTTACGCCTTATTTCCTCTAGAGTGTCTCTGTGCCTGTAACAAAGCCGCGCCTAGCACCTCGGGTGACTCTAACCCGAGTGTAGTGCGCCGCCTCCTAGCTAGTTTGCCATTGTCCAGCAGCAGTCTTGTCACCTACCGCACGGTGGACCCCGGGCGGCGAACGCACCTCCTATTTATATTTGGTGCGTTCCGCCGTCCATAACACCGGGGTCATGGTGTCCTCTATATAGTACTGGGGGGCTGGTGACCTCTCTCTATAGTACTGGGGGGATGGTGTCCTCTATATAGTACTAGGGGGCTGGTGACCTCTCTCTATAGTACTGGGAGCTGGTGACCTCTCTCTATAGTACTGGGGGGATGATGACCTCTCTCTATAGTACTGGGGGGATGGTGTCCTCTATATAGTACTAGGGGGCTTGTGACCGCTCTCTATAGTACTGGGAGCTAGTGACCTCTCTCTATAGTACTGAGGGGATGATGACCTCTCTCTATAGTACTGGGGGGATGGTGGCCTCTCACTATAGTACTGGGGGGATGGTGACCTCTCTATAGTACTGGGGAGCAGGTGACCTCTCTCTATAGTACTGGGGGGATGGTGACCTCTCTATAGTACTGGGGGGCAGGTGACCTCTCTCTATAGTACTGGGGGGCAGGTGACCTCTCTCTATAGTACTGGGGGCAGGTGACCACTCTCTATAGTACAGGGGGGGCAGATGACATCTCTATGGTACGGGGGCAGGTGACCTCTCTGTAGTACTTGGGGGCTAATGATCTCTCTCTGTAGTACTGGGGGGCTGGTGACCTATGGTTGGGGATGGTCTCCATGTCACAAGGGATCCTTCTCTCTTAATTTCTCGCCCCCTGCACAGAGCTGACAATATCCCTCCCCACCTCCACCCCCCCGATGGCTCCAGACAGCTGCACCATGACCCTCATCATCCTCAATGGCTGTCAGGATACTCGATATGACTCCATTCCTGTGCAGCTGTCAGGAGTCAATCAAGAAGAGGAGCGTCCCTCCAATCTTCAGGAGGTTTCTCTGAACTCAGGAGCAGTCAGTGCCGCTGTCTGCCATCCTCCAGCACTAAGCAGCCTCTCCAGGACCCCGCTGTCTGCCGTCCTCCAGCACTAAGCAGCCTCTCCAGGACCCCGCTGTCTGCCGTCCTCCAGCATTAAGCAGACTCTCCAGGACCCCACTTTCAACCGTCCTCCAGCACGAAGCAGCCTCTCCAGGACCCCGCTGTCTACCGTCCTCCAGCACTAAGCAGCCTCTTCAGGACCGCGCTGTCTGCAGTCCTCCAGCACTAAGCAGCCTCCCGGGACCCCACTTTCAACCGTCCTCCAGCACGAAGCAGCCTCTCCAGGACCCCGCTGTCTGCCGTCCTCCAGCACTAAGCAGCCTCTCGAGGACCCCGCTGTCTGCAGTGCTCCAGCACTAAGCAGCCTCTCCTGGACCCCGCTTTCAACCATCCTCCAGAACTAAGCAGCCTCTCCAGGACCCCGCTGTCTACCGTCCTCCAGCACTAAGCAGCCTCTCCAGGATCCCCCTGTCTGCCGTCCTCCAGCACTAAGCAGCCTCTCCAGGACCCCGCTGTCTGCCGTCCTCCAGCACTAAGCAGCCTCTCGAGGACCCCGCTGTCTGCAGTGCTCCAGCACTAAGCAGCCTCTCCTGGACCCCGCTTTCAACCATCCTCCAGCACTAAGCAGCCTCTCCAGGACCCCGCTGTCTACCGTCCTCCAGCACGAAGCAGCCTCTCCAGAACCCCGCTGTCTGCCGTCCTCCAGCACTAAGCAGCCTCTCCAGGACCCCGCTGTCTGCCGTCCTTCAGCATTAAGCAGCCTCTCCAGGATCCCCCTGTCTGCCGTCCTCCAGCACTAAGCAGCCTCTCCAGGACCCCGCTGTCTACCGTCCTCCAGCACTAAGCAGCCTCTCCAGGACCCCGCTGTCTGCCGTCCTCCAGCACTAAGCAGCCTCTCCAGGACCCCGCTGTCTGCCGTCCTCCAGCACTAAGCAGCCTCTCAAGGACCCCGCTGTCTACCGTCCTCCAGCACTAAGCAGCCTCTCCAGGACCCCGCTGTCTACCATCCTCCAGCACTAAGCAGCCTCTCCAGGACCCCGCTGTCTGCCGTCCTCCAGCACAAAGCAGCCTCTCCAGGACCCCGCTGCCTACCGTCCTCCAGCACTAAGCAGCCTCTCCAGGACCCCGCTGTCTGCCGTCCTCCAGCACTAAGCAGCCTCTCCAGGACCCCGCTGTCTGCCGTCCTCCAGCACTAAGCAGCCTCTCCAGGACCCCGCTGCCTACGGTCCTCCAGCACTAAGCAGCCTCTCCAGGACCCCGCTGTCTGCTATCCTCCAGCACTAAGTAGCCTCTCCAGGATCCCGCTGTCTGCCGTCCAGGTCTCCATTCTCCAGCTCCTGAATTGTCGGCTCTTGGGATTGTGAGTAATATGTGAGATTGGGGGTGAGGACTTATTCATATTGTGGCCGCTGAGCCCTTTCTTATTATGGTGCTGTGCCCTCTTTTATGTGCAGGGGGCTCCAGAGCTCACACAGTTGGTTGGGGGTCTATGGTGTCTGAGGAGACACCAGAGGTAAAGGATTAGTAGAATCCAGCAGGTGCGGGCATCTCTCCGGACCCCATACACATGGGCACATGTTCTGTATGGGGTGGGATCAAGCAGTGGGAAAGCGTCTCTAGTGCCGATTATCTCTAAGGAGAACAGGAGGTGGAGAGATGTGTTCGGATACATCAGAGGAAAATCACCCCAGAAAATGTCTAACAGACCCCGACAGATGTCTCCTCCCCGGTATATGGGGCCGCCACATAACAAGCTCCTTATAAATAACTGAGTCCATCATTGCCGGAGCCCCCACATACTGTATATATGTATATACACACAGGATTATGCATAGCTCCCGACCATCCCGATTCTCGGGGGACAGTCCCGTTTTTGACCCCCCTCACCCGCGTCCCGCCCGGGACTCTATTTTTCCCGCACTGCACTGAGCCACACCCCCCGTGTGTACAAGGTGTACAGAGCCACGTGTGTACGAGGTGTACGGAGCCACATCTGTATGAGCTGTATGGAGCAGAGCCTTTTTTTCGAGGTGTACAGAGCGGAGCTGCGCTTGTACGAGGTATACGGAGCCACGTGTGTACGAGGTGTACGCAGGGCTGGCGTTAGGGGCAGGAAAACCAGGCAGCTGCCTAGGGCCCCCGCTCCCCCTGGGCTCCCAGCTAGTGTCACATCACACCGCTGCTATGGGGCGCCGCCTGCCCCCAGTGCCGACTCCCCCCACCGCCGCAATAATGGAGGAGAGAGCGTCAGCTGACGCTCCCTCTCCCATCATTCCCCGCTCTGCCTCTGACGCAGTGGGTGTGCGATGACGTCATCGTCACTCTCACGGTGTGCCAGGACAGAGCAGGAGCCTGCAGTGCGGGCACGAGGTGAAGGTGAGGAGTGTGTTTTTCTTTTTTATTTAAATATATCAGTGTGAGTACTGGACTGTGGGGCCATTCTCAGGGGGGGTGCTATATACCATGGTGGGCTGTGTTGCTATATACCATGGTGGGCTGTGCTGCTATATACCATGGTGGGCTGTGTTGCTATATACCATGGTGGGCTGTGTTGCTATATACCATGGTGGGCTGTGTTGCTATATACCATGGTGGGGCTGTGCTGCTATATACCATGGTGGGCTGTGTTGCTATATACCATGGTGGGCTGTGTTGCTATATACCATGGTGGGCTGTGGTGCTATTTACCATGGTGGGCTGTGTTGCTATATACCATGGTGGGCTGTGTTGCTATATACCATGGTGGGCTGTGCTGCTATATACCATGGTGGGCTGTGTTGCTATATACCATGGTGGGCTGTGTTGCTATATACCATGGTGGGCTGTGCTGCTATATACCATGGTGGGCTGTGTTGCTATATACCATGGTGGGCTGTGCTGCTATATACCATGGTGGGCTGTGTTGCTATATACCATGGTGGGCTGTGTTGCTATATACCATGGTGGGCTGTGTTGCTATATACCATGGTGGGGCTGTGCTGCTATATACCATGGTGGGCTGTGTTGCTATATACCATGGTGGGCTGTGTTGCTATATACCATGGTGGGCTGTGGTGCTATATACCATGGTGGGGCTGTGCTGCTATATACCATGGTGGGCTGTGTTGCTATATACCATGGTGGGCTGTGTTGCTATATACCATGGTGGGCTGTGCTGCTATATACCATGGTGGGCTGTGTTGCTATATACCATGGTGGGCTGTGTTGCTATATACCATGGTGGGCTGTGTTGCTATATACCATGGTGGGGCTGTGCTGCTATATACCATGGTGGGCTGTGTTGCTATATACCATGGTGGGCTGTGTTGCTATATACCATGGTGGGCTGTGTTGCTATATACCATGGTGGGGCTGTGCTGCTATATACCATGGTGGGCTGTGTTGCTATATACCATGGTGGGCTGTGTTGCTATATACCATGGTGGGCTGTGCTGCTATATACCATGGTGGGCTGTGTTGCTATATACCATGGTGGGCTGTGTTGCTATATACCATGGTGGGCTGTGCTGCTATATACCATGGTGGGCTGTGTTGCTATATACCATGGTGGTCTGTGTTGCTATATACCATGGTGGGCTGTGTTGCTATATACCATGGTGGGGCTGTCCTGCTATATACCATGGTGGGCTGTGTTGCTATATACCATGGTGGGCTGTGCTGCTATATACCATGGTGGGCTGTGTTGCTATATACCATGGTGGTCTGTGCTGCTATATACCATGGTGGGCTGTGTTGCTATATACCATGGTGGGGCTGTCCTGCTATATAACATGGTGGGGCTGTCCTGCTATATACCATGGTGGGGCTGTCCAGCTATATTCCATGGTGGGTGGTGCTGCTATATGCTATGGTGGGTGGTTCTGCTATATACCATGGTGGGCTGTGTTGCTATATACCATGGTGGGCTGTGTTGCTATATATCATGGTGGGCTGTGCTGCTATATACCATGGTGGGGCTGTCCTGCTATATACCATGGTGGGGCTGTCCTGCTTTATACCATGGTGGGGCTGTCCAGCTATATTCCATGGTGGGCGGTGCTGCTATATACTATGGTGGGTGGTGCTGCTATATACCATGGTGGGCTGTGCTGCTATATACCATGGTGGGCTGTGCTGCTATATACCATGGTAGGCTGTGCTGCTATATACCATGGTGTGCTGTGTTGCTTTATACCATGGTGGGCTGTGCTGCTATATACCATGGTGGGCTGTGCTGCTATATACCATGGTGGGCTGTGCTGCTATATACCATGGTGGGCTGTGCTGCTATATACCATGGTGGGCTGTGCTGCTATATACCATGGTGGGCTGTGCTGCTATTTACCATGTTGGGCTGTGCTGCTGTAAACCATGGTGGGCTGTGTTGCTATATACCATGGTGGGCTGTGTTGCTATATACCATGGTGGGCTGTGCTGCTATATACCATGGGGGATACATTTTACATTATATTCTATGAGGAAGGCTGTGTTATATAATATGGGGGCTACATTATATTCTATGGGGGGGCTGTATTATATTATATTCTATGGGGGCTGCATTTTACTATATGAGGACGGCTACATTGTATTCTATGGAGGGGCGGCATTATGCTATATGAGGGGGGCTGCATTATATTCTATGGGGGGTTATATTATATTCTGTGGAGTGGCTGCATTATACTCTGTGGGGTAGCTGCTTTATTCTCTAAGGGGTGGCTGCGTTATACTATAAGAGGGGGGCTGCATTATAGTCTATGGGGGGTTACATTATACTCTGTGGGGAGCTGTATTATGCTCTACGGGGTGGCTGCATTATACTATATGTGGGCTACATTATACTGTATCGAGGACTATGGGGAATACTTTATATGAAGAACTATGCGGTGCATTATACTATGGGAAGTGAATTGTACTACATGGATGACTATGGCGATACACTATATGGAGCACTATGAGGAGAGTATTATACTTTATGGAGGACTGAGCAGTGTATTTTAATATATGTAGGACTATGAGGAGTGTATTATACATTATGGAGGACTATGGGGTGTAAACTGTAGATGTGCTGCTGATAACATGATACTGTATGGTGATCTGTTAGTGATCCATTAGTTATTGGTCTGTCTCCATCATTCTTTCTCAGACGGTGGAAAGAGGCCGGGAAACAAGTGTTGAATGATTTCAATATTGTCGATCACACTCATTTAGCAGCCTGAACTCAGCGCATATAACTACTGTACAGCCGAAATGCTTCTGTGTGAGGTGCAATATGTTAGCATTTGGGGCCCCATTTTAAACTTTGCCTAGGACCCCACTTTGCCTAAAACCGGCCCTGCGTGTACGGAGCGGAGCCGTGTGTGTACGAGGTGTACAGAGCAGAGCCGCATATGTACTTGGTGTGCAGAGCGTAGCCGTGTGTCTACGAGGTGTACGGAGCGAAGCCGCGTGTGTACGAGTTGTACGGAGTGGAGCCGCACATGTTCGAGGTGTACGGAGCCGCGTGTGTACGAGGTGTACAAAGCGGAGCCGCGTGTGTACGAGGTGTACAGAGCAGAGCCGCGTGTGCACTTGGTGTACAGAGCGGAGCCATGTGTACGAGGTGTACAGAGTGGAGCCATGTGTGTACGAGGTGTACAGAGCAGAGCCGCGTGTGTACGAGGTGTACGGAGCAGAGCCGTGTGTACGAGGTGTACGGAGCCCTGCGTGTATGAGGTGTACGAAGCGGAGCCCTGTGTGTACAAGTTGTACGGAGCAGAGCCGCGTGGGTGCGAGGTGTACAGAGCAGACCCCCGTGTGTACTTGGTGTACAGAGCAGAACCGTGTGTGTACGAGGTGTACGGCGCAGAGCCGCATGAGTACGAGGTGTACAGAGCAGAGCCGCATGTGTACGAGGTGTACAGAGCAGAGCCGTGTGTGTGCTTGGTGTACAGAGCGGAGCCGTGTGTGTATGAGGTGTACGAAGTGGAGCCCTGTGTGTACAAGGTGTACGGAGTAGAGCCGCGCATGTTCGAGGTGTACAAAGCAGAGCCCCGTGTGTACTTGGTGTACAGAGCGGAGCCGTGTATACGAGGTGTACGGAGCGGAGCCGCATGGGTGCGAGGTGTATAAAGCAGAGCCACGTGTGTACGAGGTGTACGGAGCAAAGCTGCGTGTGTAGGAGGTGTACAGAGCGGAGCCGCGTGTGTACTAGGTGTGCGGAGCTGTGTGTGTATGAGGTGTACAGAGCGGAGCTGCGTGTGCGGAGCGAATCCACATCTGTTCGAGGTGTACAGAGCCACGTGTGTATGAGGTGTGCGGAGTGGAGCCGTGTGTGTACGAGGTGAGCGGAGTGTGTGTATTTGGTGTACGTAGCGGAGCCGTGTGTGTACGAGGTGTGCGGAGAGGAGTGTGTGTATTTGGTGTACAGAGCGGAGCCGCGTGTGTATGGGGTATGCCAATCGGAGCCATGTGTTTATGGGGTGTACGGAGTGTAGTCATGTGTGTACGGGATGTACGGAGCAGAGCCAAGTGTGTACGAGGCATACAAAGCGGGCTTTTCCCGCGGACACAGGAGTACACGGCGGAGCCCTGAGGAGCACTTTAAAACTCGCACATGACGTTCCACCGGAAGTGATGTGCTGGAAGATGACCAGAAATTAGGTAATTTCATGAGGAGATTGTGACGGAACCATGGAGGCACTCCAAGGAATGCTTCAGATCCATCACTGTGTCCTCCTCCGACAGCGTGGACAGCGGGATCACCTTGGAATTCTGGGATGCCGGCCATGTGAGCGGATCTTGATATGTCCTGCACTGGGAGGCTCAGGTGGGCATTACAAAGGGAACCGGGTTGCTATAGTATCTTTATAGAATCTTTCTTTATTTCTTTCTTTCTCTCTCTGTTTCTTTCTCTGTTCTTTCCTTTTCTCTCTTTGTTCTTTCTTTCTCCTCTTTCTTTATCTCTGTTCTTTCTTTCTTTCCCTCTCTCTGTTCTTTCTTTCACTCTCTGTTCTTTCTTTTTTTCCTCTTTCTTTCTCTCTCTGTTCTTTCTTTCTCTGTTCTTTCTTTTCCCTCTCTCTCTCTGTTCTTTCTTTTCCCTTTCTTTCTCTCTATCGCTCTGTTCTTTCTTTCTCTCTCTATTCTTTCTTTCTTTCCCCTTTCTTTCTCTCTGTTCTTTCTTTCTTTCGCTCTCCCTCTGTTCTTTTTTCTGTCCCCTCTTTCTTTCTCTGTCTGTTCTTTCTTTCTCTCTCTATTCTTTCTTTCCCCTTTCTTTCTTTCTTTGTTCTTTCTTTCTTTCCCCTCTTTATTTCACTCTCCCTCTGTTCTTTTTTCTGTCCCCTCTTTCTCTCTCTCTCTGTTCTTTCTATCTGTTCTCTCTCTGTGTTCTTTCTTTCCCCTCTTTCTTACTGTCTCTCTGTTCTTTTTTCTGTCCCCTCTTTCTTTCTCTCTCTGTTCTTTCTTTCTTTCCCTCTCTAATCTTTCTTTTTTCATTCTCTCTCTGTTCTTTCTTTCCCTCTCTGTTCTTTCTTTCTTTTTTTCTCTTTTTTTCTCTCTCTCTGTTCTTTCTTTTCCCTTTCTTTCTCTCTATCGCTCTGTTCTTTCTTTCTTTCTTTCTTTCTTTCTTTCTCTCTCTCTCTCTATTCTTTCTTTCTTTCCCCTTTCTTTCTCTCTTTGTTCTTTCTTTCTTTCTCCTCTTTCTTTCGCTCTCCCTCTGTTCTTTTTTCTGTTCCCTCTTTCTTTCTCTCTCTCTGTTCTTTCTATCTGTTCTCTCTCTGTGTTCCTTCTTTCCCCTCTTTCTTACTTTCTTTCCTCTCTTTCTTTCTTTCCCCTCTTTCTTTCTCTCTCTCTGTTCTTTTTTCTGTCCCCTCGTTCTTTCTCTCTCTGTTCTTTCTTTCCCTCTCTAATCTTTCTTTTTTCATTCTCTCTCTGTTCTTTCTTTCTTTTTTCTCTTTCTTTCTCTCTCTGTTCTTTCTTTTCCCTTTTTATCTCTATCGCTCTGTTCTTTCTTTCTCTCTCTCTATTCTTTCTTTCTTTCATTCTCCTTTCTTTCTCTCTCTGTTCTTTCTTTCCCCTCTTTCGCTCTCCCTCTGTTCTTTTTTCTGTCCCCTCTTTCTTTCTCTCTCTGTTCTTTCTCTCTCTCTGTTTTTTCTATCTGTTCTCTCTCTGTGTACTTTCATTCCCCTCTTTCTTACTTTCTTTCCTCTCTTTCTTTCTTTCCGCTCTTTCTTTCTCTCTCTATTCTTTTTTTCTGTCCCCTTTCTCTGTTCTTTCATTCTTTCTTTTTATTTCTTTTTCTCTGTTTTTTCATTCTCTCTCTGTTCTTTCTTTCCCTTCTTTCTTTCTTTCGTTCTCCCTCTGTTCTTTTTTCTGCCACCTCTTTCTTTCTCTCTCTGTTCTTTATTTTCTTTCCCCTCTTTCTTTCTGTTCTTTCTTTCCCCTTTCTTTTTCTCTCTCTCTCTGTTCTTTCTTTCTTTCCCCTCTTTCTTTCTCTCTTTCTGTTCTTCCTTTCTCTTTCTGTCACTCTTCTTTCTTTCTCTCTGTTCTTTCTTTTTATCTGTTCTTTCTTTGTTCTTTCTTTCCCCATTCTTTCTCTCTCTCTGTTTTTTTTCAGTCCCCTCTTTCTTTCTCTCTGTGTTTTTTCTTTCTTTTTCTCTCTCTGTTCTTTCTTTCTCCACTTTCTTTATCTTCATTCTTTCTTTCTTTCCCTCTCTTTGTTCTTTCTTTCACTCTCTGTTCTTTCTTTTTTTCTCTTTCTTTCTTGTTCTTTCTTTTCCCTTTCTTTCTCTCTATCGCTCTGTTCTTTCTTTTTCTTTCTCTCTCTATTCTTTCTTTCCCCTTTCTTTCTCTCTGTTCTTTCTTTCTTTCTTTCCCCTCTTTCTTTCGCTCTCCCTCTGTTCTTTTTTTTCTGTCCCCTCTTTTTTTCTCTCTCTCTGTTCTTTCTTTGACTCTCTCTCTGTTCTTTCTATCTGTTCTCTCTCTGTGTTTTTTCTTTCCCCTCTTTCTTACTTTCTTTCCCCTCTTTCTTTCTCTCTCTCTGTTCTTTTTTTCTGTCCCCTCTTTCTTTCTCTCTGTTCTTTCTTTCTTTTTCTTTATTTCTTTTTCTCTGTTCTTTCTTTCTTTCCCTCTCTAATCTTTCTTTTTTCATTCTTTCTCTGTTCTTTCTTTCTCTTCTTTCTTTCGCTCTCCCTCTGTTCTTCTTTCTGCCACTTCTTTCTTTCTCTCTCTGTTCTTTTTTTCTTTCTCCTCTTTCTCTCTCTCTCTCTGTTCTTCCTTTCTCTTTCTGGCTCTGTTCTTTCTTCCTGTCTCTGTTCTTTCTTTTTATCTGTTCTTTCTTTGTTCTTTCTTTCCCCTTTCTTTCTCTCTCTCTCTGTTCTTTTTTCTGTCGCCTCTTTCTTTCTGTCTGTGTTTTTTCTTTCTTTTTCTCTCTGTTCTTTCTTTCTCCTCTTTCTTTATCTGTTCTTTCTTTCTTTCCCTCTCTGTTCTTTCTTTCACTCTCTGTTCTAGCTTTCTTTCCCCTCTTTCTTTCTCTCTCTCTGTTCTTCTTTCTCTCTGTCCATTCTCCTCTCTGTGTTCTTTCTTTCTCTCTTGCTCTCCTTTCTTTTTCTCTCTTTGTTTTCATTTTTCTCTCTCTCTGTTTTCTTTTTCTTTTTTTCCTCAGCACCTGTCAGTGTGCCCACAGTACCAGCCACTGTGCCCATAATTCCCACCACTGTGCCCCCAGTACCAGTCAGTGTGATCAGCAGTGCTAAATTGGTGCGGCTGGGCGTGGACATGAGTGTGACTAATTGTGAAATGGGTGTGGTCAGGGGTGTGGCCATCCTTTGTCTCTCTTTCCCTTCTTCAAAAGTTGGGAAGTATTGATTATGACACGTTAGTACAGTATATATATATATATGCACCTATAACCAGTGGAATGTAAAAGTTTGGCCACCCCTGCTCCAATTATTGTTATTGTAAACAGTTAAGCAAGTTGATGATGAGATGATGTGTAATAGGCCTGAAGATACAGGTCACACGTCTCCTTTGTATTTTAGACAAAACAAATATAAATTGTCAATTTTACATTTTAAAAAATTACTAAAAGGAAAATGGGCCGATATAAAAGTTTGAACATAAGGTTCTAAAAAGTCAACGAAGGATAAGTGCAATCATTGTCAAATTGCCAGAGGCCAAAAATCCCAAACTAAAGACGAAAATGTAACTTACACAATTAGGAGGAATCCACGATTTCAGTGTGCAGCGGTCGGTGTGTGGTGTCCACCAAGAGGAGGATAATAATCTATTCCATCGTCTGCAGTCTGTATCATATACCCGTCATACACACTTGGGTTTAAATGGAGATCCGTGTCGCCGCGGACCTACACTATCCTATACTGCTATATTCATTATCCGTGTTGCCGCGGACCTACACTATCCTATAATACTATACTCATTATCCATGTCACCGCGGACCTACACTATCCTATACTGCTATACTCATTATTCGTGTCACCGCGGACCTCCACTATCCTATACTACTATACTCATTATCCGTGTCCCCGCGGACCTAGACTATCCTATACTACTATACTCATTATCCGTGTCACCGCGGACCTACACTATCCTATACTGCTATACTCATTATCCGTGTCACCGCGGACCTACACTATCCTATACTACTATACTCATTATCCGTGTCCCCGCGGACCTACACTATCCTATACTACTATACTCATTATCCGTGTCACCGCGGACCTACACTATCCTATACTACTATACTCATTATCCGTGTCACCGCGGACCTACACTATCCTATACTACTATACTCATTATCCGTGTCCCCGCGGACCTACACTATCCTATACTACTATACTCATTATCCGTGTCACCGCGGACCTACACTATCCTATACTACTATATTCATTATCCGTGTCACCGCGGACCTACACTATCCTATACTACTATACTCATTATCCGTGTCACCGCGGACCTACACTATTCTATACTACTATACTCATTATCCGTGTCACCGCGGACCTACACTATCCTATACTACTATACTCATTATCCGTGTCACCGCGGACCTACACTATCCTATACTACTATACTCATTATCCGTGTCACCGCGGACCTACACTATCCTATACTACTATACTCATTATCCGTGTCACCACGGACCTACACTATCCTATACTGCTATACTCATTATCCGTGTCACCGCGGACCTACACTATCCTATACTACTATACTCATTATCCGTGTCACCGCGGACCTACACTATCCTATACTGCTATACTCATTATCCGTGTCACCGCGGACCTACACTATCCTATACTACTATACTCATTATCCGTGTCACCGCGGACCTACACTATTCTATACTACTATACTCATTATCCGTGTCACCACGGACCTACACTATCCTATACTGCTATACTCATTATCCGTGTCACCGCGGACCTACACTATCCTATACTACTATACTCATTATCCGTGTCACCGCGGACCTACACTATCCTATACTGCTATACTCATTATCCGTGTCACCGCGGACCTACACTATCCTATACTACTATACTCATTATCCGTGTCACCACGGACCTACACTATCCTATACTACTATACTCATTATCCGTGTCACCGCGGACCTACACAATCCTATACTACTATACTCATTATCCGTGTCACCGCGGACCTACACTATCCTATACTGCTATACTCATTATCCGTGTCACCGCGGACCTACACTATCCTATACTACTATACTCATTATCCATGTCACCACGGACCTACACTATCCTATACTGCTATACTCATTATCCGTGTCACCGCGGACCTACACTATCCTATACTACTATACTCATTATCCGTGTCACCGCGGACCTACACTATTCTATACTACTATACTCATTGTCCGTGTCACCACGGACCTACACTATTCTATACTACTATACTCATTATCCATGTCACCACGGACCTACACTATCCTATACTGCTATACTCATTATCCGTGTCCCCGCGGACCTACACTATCCTATACTACTATACTCATTATCCGTGTCACCGCGGACCTACACTATTCTATACTACTATACTCATTATCCGTGTCACCGCGGACCTACACTCTCCTATACTACTATACTCATTATCCGTGTCACCACGGACCTACACTATTCTATACTACTATACTCATTATCCGTGTCACCACGGACCTACACTATTCTATACTACTATACTCATCATCCGTGTCACCACGGACCTACACTATCCTATACTACTATATTCATTATCCGTGTTGCCGCGGACCTACACTATCCTATACTACTATACTCATTATCCATGTCACCGCGGACCTACACTATCCTATACTACTATACTCATTATCCGTGTCTCCACGGACCTACGCTATTCTATACTACTATACTCATTATCCGTGTCCCCGCGGACCTACACTATCCTATACTACTATACTCATTATCCGTGTCACCGCGGACCTACACTATTCTATACTACTATACTCATTATCCGTGTCACCACGGACCTACACTATTCTATACTACTATACTCATTATCCGTGTCCCCGCGGACCTACACTATCCTATACTACTATACTCATTATCCGTGTCACCGCGGACCTACACTATTCTATACTACTATACTCATTATCCGTGTCACCACGGACCTACACTATTCTATACTACTATACTCATTATCCGTGTCACCACGGACCTACACTATTCTATACTACTATACTCATTATCCGTGTCACCACGGACCTACACTATCCTATACTACTATACTCATTATCCGTGTTGCCGCGGACCTACACTATCCTATACTACTATACTCATTATCCGTGTCACCACGGACCTACACTATTCTATACTACTATACTCATTATCCGTGTCACCACGGACCTACACTATTCTATACTACTATACTCATTATCCGTGTCACCGCGGACCTACACTATCCTATACTACTATATTCATTATCCGTGTTGCCGCGGACCTACACTATCCTATAATACTATACTCATTATCCGTGTCACCGCGGACCTACACTATCCTATACTACTATACTCATTATCCGTGTCACCACGGACCTACACTATCCTATAATACTATACTCATTATCCGTGTCACCACGGACCTACACTATCCTATACTACTATACTCATTATCCGTGTTGCCGCGGACCTACACTATCCTATAATACTATACTCATTATCCGTGTCACCACGGACCTACACTATTCTATACTACTATACTCATTATCCGTGTCACCACGGACCTACACTATCCTATAATACTATACTCATTATCCGTGTTGCCGCGGACCTACACTATCCTATAATACTATACTCATTATCCGTGTCACCGCGGACCTACACTATCCTATACTACTATAATCATTATCCGTGTCACTGCGGATCTACACTATCCTATACTACTATACTCATTATCCGTGTCACCACGGACCTACACTATCCTATAATACTATACTCATTATCCGTGTCACCACGGACCTACACTATCCTATACTACTATACTCATTATCCGTGTTGCCGCGGACCTACACTATCCTATAATACTATACTCATTATCCGTGTCACCACGGACCTACACTATTCTATACTACTATACTCATTATCCGTGTCACCACGGACCTACACTATCCTATAATACTATACTCATTATCCGTGTTGCCGCGGACCTACACTATCCTATAATACTATACTCATTATCCGTGTCACCGCGGACCTACACTATCCTATACTACTATAATCATTATCCGTGTCACTGCGGATCTACACTATCCTATACTACTATACTCATTATCCATGTCACCACGGACCTACACTATCCTATACTACTATACTCATTATCCATGTCACCACGGACCTACACTATCCTATACTGCTATAATTATCCGTGTCCCCGCGGACCTACACTATCCTATAATACTATACTCATTATCCGTGTTGCCGCGGACCTACACTATCCTATAATACTATACTCATTATCCGTGTCACCGCGGACCTACACTATCCTATACTACTATACTCATTATCCATGTCACCACGGACCTACACTATCCTATACTACTATACTCATTATCCGTGTCACCGCGGACCTACACTATCCTATACTACTATACTCATTATCCGTGTTGCCGCGGACCTACACTATCCTATAATACTATACTCATTATCCGTGTCACCGCGGACCTACACTATCCTATACTACTATACTCATTATCCATGTCACCACGGACCTACACTATCCTATACTACTATACTCATTATCCATGTCACCACGGACCTACACTATCCTATACTACTATACTCATTATCCATGTCACCACGGACCTACACTATCCTATACTACTATACTCATTATCCGTGTCCCCGCGGACCTACACTATCCTATACTACTATACTCATTATCCGTGTCACCACGGACCTACACTATCCTATACTACTATACTCATTATCCATGTCACCACGGACCTACACTATCCTATACTACTATACTCATTATCCGTGTCACCGCGGACCTACACTATTCTATACTACTATACTCATTATCCGTGTCACCGCGGACCTACACTCTCCTATACTACTATACTCATTATCCGTGTCACCACGGACCTACACTATTCTATACTACTATACTCATTATCCGTGTCACCACGGACCTACACTATTCTATACTACTATACTCATCATCCGTGTCACCACGGACCTACACTATCCTATACTACTATATTCATTATCCGTGTTGCCGCGGACCTACACTATCCTATACTACTATACTCATTATCCATGTCACCGCGGACCTACACTATCCTATACTACTATACTCATTATCCGTGTCACCACGGACCTACACTATTCTATACTACTATACTCATTATCCGTGTCTCCACGGACCTACACTCTCCTATACTACTATACTCATTATCCGTGTCACCGCGGACCTACACTCTCCTATACTACTATACTCATTATCCGTGTCACCACGGACCTACACTATTCTATACTACTATACTCATCATCCGTGTCACCGCGGACCTACACTATCCTATACTACTATACTCATTATCCGTGTCACCACGGACCTACACTATTCTATACTACTATACTCATCATCCGTGTCACCACGGACCTACACTATCCTATACTACTATACTCATTATCCGTGTCTCCACGGACCTACACTATCCTATACTACTATACTCATTATCCGTGTCACCACGGACCTACACTATTCTATACTACTATACTCATCATCCGTGTCACCACGGACCTACACTATCCTATACTACTATACTCATTATCCGTGTCACCGCGGACCTACACTCTCCTATACTACTATACTCATTATCCGTGTCACCACGGACCTACACTATTCTATACTACTATACTCATTATCCGTGTCACCACGGACCTACACTATTCTATACTACTATACTCATCATCCGTGTCACCACGGACCTACACTATCCTATACTACTATATTCATTATCCGTGTCACCGCGGACCTACACTATCCTATACTACTATACTCATTATCCGTGTCACCACGGACCTACACTATTCTATACTACTATACTCATCATCCGTGTCACCACGGACCTACACTATCCTATACTACTATACTCATTATCCGTGTCACCGCGGACCTACACTCTCCTATACTACTATACTCATTATCCGTGTCACCACGGACCTACACTATTCTATACTACTATACTCATTATCCGTGTCACCACGGACCTACACTATTCTATACTACTATACTCATCATCCGTGTCACCACGGACCTACACTATCCTATACTACTATATTCATTATCCGTGTTGCCGCGGACCTACACTATCCTATACTACTATACTCATTATCCATGTCACCGCGGACCTACACTCTCCTATACTACTATACTCATTATCCGTGTCACCACGGACCTACACTATTCTATACTACTATACTCATTATCCGTGTCACCACGGACCTACACTATTCTATACTACTATACTCATTATCCGTGTCACCACGGACCTACACTATCCTATACTACTATACTCATTATCCGTGTCTCCACGGACCTACACTATCCTATACTACTATACTCATTATCCGTGTCACCGCGGACCTACACTCTCCTATACTACTATACTCATTATCCGTGTCACCACGGACCTACACTATTCTATACTACTATACTCATTATCCGTGTCACCACGGACCTACACTATTCTATACTACTATACTCATTATCCGTGTCACCACGGACCTACACTATTCTATACTACTATACTCATTATCCGTGTCACCACGGACCTACACTATTCTATACTACTATACTCATTATCCGTGTCTCCACGGACCTACACTATCCTATACTACTATACTCATTATCCGTGTCACCGCGGACCTACACTATTCTATACTACTATACTCATTATCCGTGTCACCACGGACCTACACTATTCTATACTACTATACTCATCATCCGTGTCACCACGGACCTACACTATCCTATACTACTATATTCATTATCCGTGTTGCCGCGGACCTACACTATCCTATACTACTATACTCATTATCCATGTCACCGCGGACCTACACTCTCCTATACTACTATACTCATTATCCGTGTCACCACGGACCTACACTCTCCTATACTACTATACTCATTATCCGTGTCACCGCGGACCTACACTATTCTATACTACTATACTCATTATCCGTGTCTCCACGGACCTACGCTATTCTATACTACTATACTCATTATCCGTGTCCCCGCGGACCTACACTATCCTATACTACTATACTCATTATCCGTGTCACCGCGGACCTACACTATTCTATACTACTATACTCATTATCCGTGTCACCACGGACCTACACTATTCTATACTACTATACTCATTATCCGTGTCCCCGCGGACCTACACTATCCTATACTACTATACTCATTATCCGTGTCACCGCGGACCTACACTATTCTATACTACTATACTCATTATCCGTGTCACCACGGACCTACACTATTCTATACTACTATACTCATTATCCGTGTCACCACGGACCTACACTATTCTATACTACTATACTCATTATCCGTGTCACCACGGACCTACACTATCCTATACTACTATACTCATTATCCGTGTTGCCGCGGACCTACACTATCCTATACTACTATACTCATTATCCGTGTCACCACGGACCTACACTATTCTATACTACTATACTCATTATCCGTGTCACCACGGACCTACACTATTCTATACTACTATACTCATTATCCGTGTCACCGCGGACCTACACTATCCTATACTACTATATTCATTATCCGTGTTGCCGCGGACCTACACTATCCTATAATACTATACTCATTATCCGTGTCACCGCGGACCTACACTATCCTATACTACTATACTCATTATCCGTGTCACTGCGGACCTACACTATCCTATACTACTATACTCATTATCCGTGTCACCACGGACCTACACTATCCTATACTACTATACTCATTATCCGTGTTGCCGCGGACCTACACTATCCTATAATACTATACTCATTATCCGTGTCACCACGGACCTACACTATTCTATACTACTATACTCATTATCCGTGTCACCACGGACCTACACTATCCTATAATACTATACTCATTATCCGTGTCACCACGGACCTACACTATCCTATACTACTATACTCATTATCCGTGTTGCCGCGGACCTACACTATCCTATACTACTATACTCATTATCCGTGTTGCCGCGGACCTACACTATCCTATAATACTATACTCATTATCCGTGTCACCACGGACCTACACTATTCTATACTACTATACTCATTATCCGTGTCACCACGGACCTACACTATCCTATAATACTATACTCATTATCCGTGTCACCACGGACCTACACTATTCTATACTACTATACTCATTATCCGTGTCACCACGGACCTACACTATCCTATAATACTATACTCATTATCCGTGTCACCACGGACCTACACTATCCTATACTACTATACTCATTATCCGTGTTGCCGCGGACCTACACTATCCTATACTACTATACTCATTATCCGTGTCACCGCGGACCTACACTATTCTATACTACTATACTCATTATCCGTGTCACCACGGACCTACACTATTCTATACTACTATACTCATTATCCGTGTCACCGCGGACCTACACTATCCTATACTACTATACTCATTATCCGTGTCACCACGGACCTACACTATCCTATACTACTATACTCATTATCCGTGTCACCACGGACCTACACTATCCTATACTACTATACTCATTATCCGTGTTGCCGCGGACCTACACTATTCTATACTACTATACTCATTATCCGTGTCACCACGGACCTACACTATTCTATACTACTATACTCATTATCCGTGTCACCGCGGACCTACACTATCCTATACTACTATACTCATTATCCGTGTCACCACGGACCTACACTATTCTATACTACTATACTCATTATCCGTGTCACCACGGACCTACACTATTCTATACTACTATACTCATTATCCGTGTCACCACGGACCTACACTATTCTATACTACTATACTCATCATCCGTGTCACCACGGACCTACACTATCCTATACTACTATACTCATTATCCGTGTCACCACGGACCTACACTATCCTATACTACTATACTCATTATCCGTTTTGCCGCGGACCTACACTATCCTATACTACTATACTCATTATCCGTGTCTCCACGGACCTACGCTATTCTATACTACTATACTCATTATCCGTGTCACCACGGACCTACACTATTCTATACTACTATACTCATCATCCGTGTCACCACGGACCTACACTATCCTATACTACTATACTCATTATCCGTGTCACCACGGACCTACACTATCCTATACTACTATATTCATTATCCGTGTCTCCACGGACCTACACTATTCTATACTACTATACTCATTATCCGTGTCTCCACGGACCTACACTATTCTATACTACTATACTCATTATCCGTGTCTCCACGGACCTACACTATTCTATACTACTATACTCATTATCCGTGTCACCACGGACCTACACTATTCTATACTACTATACTCATCATCCGTGTCACCACGGACCTACACTATCCTATACTACTATACTCATTATCCGTGTCACCACGGACCTACACTATCCTATACTACTATATTCATTATCCGTGTTGCCGCGGACCTACACTATCCTATACTACTATACTCATTATCCGTGTCACCACGGACCTACACTATCCTATACTACTATACTCATTATCCGTGTCACCACGGACCTACACTATCCTATACTACTATACTCATTATCCGTGTTGCCGCGGACCTACACTATTCTATACTACTATACTCATTATCCGTGTCACCACGGACCTACACTATTCTATACTACTATACTCATTATCCGTGTCACCACGGACCTACACTATTCTATACTACTATACTCATTATCCGTGTCACCACGGACCTACACTATTCTATACTACTATACTCATCATCCGTGTCACCACGGACCTACACTATCCTATACTACTATATTCATTATCCGTGTTGCCGCGGACCTACACTATCCTATACTACTATACTCATTATCCATGTCACCGCGGACCTACACTATCCTATACTACTATACTCATTATCCGTGTCTCCACGGACCTACGCTATTCTATACTACTATACTCATTATCCGTGTCCCCGCGGACCTACACTATCCTATACTACTATACTCATTATCCGTGTCACCGCGGACCTACACTATTCTATACTACTATACTCATTATCCGTGTCACCACGGACCTACACTATTCTATACTACTATACTCATTATCCGTGTCCCCGCGGACCTACACTATCCTATACTACTATACTCATTATCCGTGTCACCGCGGACCTACACTATTCTATACTACTATACTCATTATCCGTGTCCCCGCGGACCTACACTATCCTATACTACTATACTCATTATCCGTGTCACCACGGACCTACACTATTCTATACTACTATACTCATTATCCGTGTCACCACGGACCTACACTATCCTATACTACTATACTCATTATCCGTGTCCCCGCGGACCTACACTATCCTATACTACTATACTCATTATCCGTGTCACCACGGACCTACACTATTCTATACTACTATACTCATTATCCGTGTCCCCGCGGACCTACACTATCCTATACTACTATACTCATTATCCGTGTCACCACGGACCTACACTATTCTATACTACTATACTCATTATCCGTGTCACCACTGACCTACACTATCCTATACTACTATACTCATTATCCGTGTTGCCGCGGACCTACACTATCCTATACTACTATACTCATTATCCGTGTCACCACGGACCTACACTATTCTATACTACTATACTCATTATCCGTGTCACCACGGACCTACACTATTCTATACTACTATACTCATTATCCGTGTCACCGCGGACCTACACTATCCTATACTACTATATTCATTATCCGTGTTGCCGCGGACCTACACTATCCTATAATACTATACTCATTATCCGTGTCACCGCGGACCTACACTATCCTATACTACTATACTCATTATCCGTGTCACCACGGACCTACACTATCCTATAATACTATACTCATTATCCGTGTCACCACGGACCTACTCTATCCTATACTACTATACTCATTATCCGTGTTGCCGCGGACCTACACTATCCTATAATACTATACTCATTATCCGTGTCACCACGGACCTACACTATTCTATACTACTATACTCATTATCCGTGTCACCACGGACCTACACTATCCTATAATACTATACTCATTATCCATGTTGCCGCGGACCTACACTATCCTATAATACTATACTCATTATCCGTGTCACCACGGACCTACACTATTCTATACTACTATACTCATTATCCGTGTCACCACGGACCTACACTATCCTATAATACTATACTCATTATCCGTGTTGCCGCGGACCTACACTATCCTATAATACTATACTCATTATCCGTGTCACCACGGACCTACACTATCCTATACTACTATACTCATTATCCGTGTTGCCGCGGACCTACACTATCCTATACTACTATACTCATTATCCGTGTTGCCGCGGACCTACACTATCCTATAATACTATACTCATTATCCGTGTCACCACGGACCTACACTATTCTATACTACTATACTCATTATCCGTGTCACCACGGACCTACACTATCCTATACTACTATATTCATTATCCGTGTTGCCGCGGACCTACACTATCCTATAATACTATACTCATTATCCGTGTCACCACGGACCTACACTATCCTATAATACTATACTCATTATCCGTGTCTCCGCGGACCTACACTATTCTATACTACTATACTCATTATCCGTGTTGCCGCGGACCTACACTATTCTATACTACTATACTCATTATCCGTGTCACCACGGACCTACACTATTCTATACTACTATACTCATTATCCGTGTCACCGCGGACCTACACTATCCTATACTACTATATTCATTATCCGTGTTGCCGCGGACCTACGCTATCCTATAATACTATACTCATTATCCGTGTCACCGCGGACCTACACTATCCTATACTACTATACTCATTATCCGTGTCACCACTGACCTACACTATCCTATACTACTATACTCATTATCCGTGTCACCGCGGACCTACACTATCCTATACTACTATACTCATTATCCGTGTCACCGCGGACCTACACAATCCTATACTACTATACTCATTATCCGTGTCACCGCGGACCTACACTATCCTATACTACTATACTCATTATCCGTGTCACCACGGACCTACACTATCCTCTACTACTATACTCATTATCCGTGTCACCACGGACCTACACTATCCTATACTACTATACTCATTATCCGTGTCACCATGGACCTACACTATCCTATACTACTATATTCATTATCCGTGTCGCCGCGGAACTACACTATCCTATACTACTATACTCATTATCCGTGTCACCACGGACCTACACTATCCTATACTACTATACTCATTATCCGTGTCGCCGCGGACCTACACTATCCTATACTTCTATATTCATTATCCGTGTCACCGCGGACCTACACTATCCTATACTACTATATTCATTATCCGTGTCACCACGGACCTACACTATCCTCTACTACTATACTCATTATCCGTGTCACCACGGACCTACACTATCCTATACTACTATACTCATTATCCGTGTCACCGCGGATCTACACTATCCTATACTACTATACTCATTATCCGTGTCACCGCGGACCTACACTATCCTATACTACTATACTCATTATCCGTGTCACCACGGACCTACACTATCCTCTACTACTATACTCATTATCCGTGTCACCACGGACCTACACTATCCTATACTACTATACTCATTATCCGTATCACCACGGACCTACACTATCCTAAACTACTATATTCATTATCCGTGTCACCGCGGACCTACACTATCCTATACTACTATACTCATTATCCGTGTCACCACGGACCTACACTATCCTCTACTACTATACTCATTATCCGTGTCACCGCGGACCTACACTATCCTATACTACTATACTCATTATCCGTGTCACCACGGACCTACACTATCCTCTACTACTATACTCATTATCCGTGTCACCACGGACCTACACTATCCTATACTACTATACTCATTATCCGTATCACCACGGACCTACACTATCCTATACTTCTATATTCATTATCCGTGTCACCGCGGACCTACACTATCCTATACTACTATACTCATTATCCGTGTCACCACGGACCTACACTATCCTCTACTACTATACTCATTATCCGTGTCACCACGGACCTACACTATCCTAAACTACTATATTCATTATCCGTGTCACCATGGACCTACACTATCCTATACTACTATATTCATTATCCGTGTCACCACGGACCTACACTATCCTATACTACTATATTCATTATCCGTGTCGCCGCGGAACTACACTATCTTATACTACTATACTCATTATCCGTGTCACCACGGACCTCCACTATCCTATACTACTATATTCATTATCCGTGTCGCCGCGGACCTACACTATCCTATACTTCTATATTCATTATCCGTGTCACCGCGGACCTACACTATCCTATACTACTATACTCATTATCCGTGTCACCACGGACCTACACTATCCTATACTACTATATTCATTATCCGTGTCACCGCGGACCTACACTATCCTATAATGCTATATTCATTATCCGTGTCACCACGGACCTACACTATCCTATACTACTATACTCATTATCCGTGTCACCACGGACCTACACTATCCTATACTACTATACTCATTATCCGTGTCACCACGGACCTACACTATCCTATACTACTATACTCATTATCCGTGTCACCACGGACCTACACTATCCTATACTACTATACTCATTATCCGTGTCACCACGGACCTACACTATCCTATACTACTATATTCATTATCCGTGTCGCCATGGACCTACACTATCCTATACTACTATATTCATTATCCGTGTCGCCGCGGAACTACACTATCCTATACTACTATATTCATTATCCGTGTCGCCATGGACCTACACTATCCTATACTACTATACTCATTATCCGTGTCACCACGGACCTACACTATCCTATACTACTATATTCATTATCCGTGTCGCCGCGGACCTACACTATCCTATACTACTATACTCATTATCCGTGTCACCACGGACCTACACTATCCTATACTACTATATTCATTATCCGTGTCGCCGCGGAACTACACTATCCTATACTACTATACTCATTATCCGTGTCGCCATGGACCTACACTATCCTATACTACTATACTCATTATCCGTGTCACCACGGACCTACACTATCCTATACTACTATATTCATTATCCGTGTTGCCGCGGACCTACACTATCCTATACTACTATATTCATTATCCGTGTTGCCGCGGACCTACACTATCCTATACTACTATATTCATTATCCGTGTCGCCATGGACCTACACTATCCTATACTACTATACTCATTATCCGTGTCACCACGGACCTACACTATCCTATACTACTATATTCATTATCCGTGTCGCCGCGGAACTACACTATCCTATACTACTATATTCATTATCCGTGTCGCCATGGACCTACACTATCCTATACTACTATATTCATTATCCGTGTCGCCGCGGAACTACACTATCCTATACTACTATACTCATTATCCGTGTCACCGTGGACCTACACTATCCTATACTACTATATTCATTATCCGTGTCGCCGCGGAACTACACTATCCTATACTACTATACTCATTATCCGTGTCACCACGGACCTACACTATCCTATACTACTATATTCATTATCCGTGTCGCCGCGGAACTACACTATCCTATACTACTATATTCATTATCCGTGTCGCCATGGACCTACACTATCCTATACTACTATATTCATTATCCGTGTCGCCGCGGAACTACACTATCCTATACTACTATACTCATTATCCGTGTCACCACGGACCTACACTATCCTATACTACTATACTCATTATCCGTGTCACCGCGGACCTACACTATCCTATACTTCTATAATCATTATCCGTGTCACCGCGGACCTACACTATCCTATACTACTATACTCATTATCTGTGTCACCGCGGAGCTACACTATCCTATAATGCTATATTCATTATCCGTGTCACCACGGACCTACACTATCCTATACTACTATACTCATTATCCGTGTCACCACGGACCTACACTATCCTATACTACTATACTCATTATCCGTGTCACCACGGACCTACACTATCCTATACTACTATACTCATTATCCGTGTCACCACGGACCTACACTATCCTATACTACTATACTCATTATCCGTGTCACCACGGACCTACACTATCCTATACTACTATATTCATTATCCGTGTCACCATGGACCTACACTATCCTATACTACTATATTCATTATCCGTGTCGCCGCGGACCTACACAATCCTATACTACTATACTCATTATCCGTGTTGCCGCGGACCTACACTATCCTATACTACTATACTCATTATCCGTATCACCGCGGACCTACACTATCCTATACTACTATACTCATTATCCGTGTCACCGCGGACCTACACAATCCTATACTACTATACTCATTATCCGTATCACCGCGGACCTACACTATCCTATACTACTATACTCATTATCCGTGTCACCACTGACCTACACTATCCTATACTACTATACTCATTATCCGTATCACCGCGGACCTACACTATCCTATACTACTATACTCATTATCCGTGTCACCGCGGACCTACACTATCCTATACTACTATACTTATTATCCGTGTCACCGCGGACCTACACTATCCTATACTACTATACTCATTATCCGTGTCACCACGGACCTACACTATCCTATACTACTATACTCATTATCCGTGTCGCCACGGACCTACACTATTCTATACTGCTATACTCATCCATGTCGCCGTGGACCTACACTATCCTATACTACTATACTCATTATCCGTGTCACCGCGGACCTACACTATCCTATACTACTATACTCATTATCTGTGTCGCCACGGACCTACACTATCCTATACTGCTATACTCATTATCCGTGTCACCGAGGATCTACACTATCCTATACTACTATATTCATTATCCGTGTCACTGCGGACCTACACTATCCTATACTACTATACTCATTATCCGTGTCACCCTGGACCTACACTATCCTATACTACTATACTCATTATCCGTGTCACCACGGACCTACACTATCCTATACTACTTTACTCATTATCCGTGTCACCCTGGACCTACACTATCCTATACTACTATACTCATTATCCGTGTCACCACGGACCTACACTATCCTATACTACTATACTCATTATCCGTGTCACTGCGGACCTACACTATCCTATACTGCTATATTCATTATCCGTGTCACCGCGGACCTACACTATCCTATACTGCTATACTCATTATCCGTGTCACCACGGACCTACACTATCCTATACTACTATACTCATTATCCGTGTCACCGCGGACCTACACTATCCTATACTACTATACTCATTATCCGTGTCACCGCGGACCTACACTATCCTATACTGCTATACTCATTATCCGTGTCACCGCGGACCTACACTATCCTATACTACTATACTCATTATCCGTGTCACCGCGGACCTACACTATCCTATACTACTATACTCATTATCCGTGTCACCGCGGACCTACACTATTCTATACTACTATACTCATTATCCGTGTTGCCGCGGACCTACACTATTCTATACTACTATACTCATTATCCGTGTCACCACGGACCTACACTATTCTATACTACTATACTCATTATCCGTGTCACCACGGACCTACACTATTCTATACTACTATACTCATTATCCGTGTCACCACGGACCTACACTATTCTATACTACTATACTCATCATCCGTGTCACCACGGACCTACACTATCCTATACTACTATACTCATTATCCATGTCACCGCGGACCTACACTATCCTATACTACTATACTCATTATCCGTTTCTCCACGGACCTACGCTATTCTATACTACTATACTCATTATCCGTGTCCCCGCGGACCTACACTATCCTATACTACTATACTCATTATCCGTGTCACCACGGACCTACACTATCCTATACTACTATACTCATTATCCGTGTCACCACGGACCTACACTATCCTATACTACTATACTCATTATCCGTGTTGCCGCGGACCTACACTATTCTATACTACTATACTCATTATCCGTGTCACCACGGACCTACACTATTCTATACTACTATACTCATTATCCGTGTCACCACGGACCTACACTATTCTATACTACTATACTCATCATCCGTGTCACCACGGACCTACACTATCCTATACTACTATATTCATTATCCGTGTTGCCGCGGACCTACACTATCCTATACTACTATACTCATTATCCATGTCACCGCGGACCTACACTATCCTATACTACTATACTCATTATCCGTGTCTCCACGGACCTACGCTATTCTATACTACTATACTCATTATCCGTGTCCCCGCGGACCTACACTATCCTATACTACTATACTCATTATCCGTGTCACCGCGGACCTACACTATTCTATACTACTATACTCATTATCCGTGTCACCACGGACCTACACTATTCTATACTACTATACTCATTATCCGTGTCCCCGCGGACCTACACTATCCTATACTACTATACTCATTATCCGTGTCACCGCGGACCTACACTATTCTATACTACTATACTCATTATCCGTGTCCCCGCGGACCTACACTATCCTATACTACTATACTCATTATCCGTGTCACCACGGACCTACACTATTCTATACTACTATACTCATTATCCGTGTCACCACGGACCTACACTATCCTATACTACTATACTCATTATCCGTGTTGCCGCGGACCTACACTATCCTATACTACTATAATCATTATCCGTGTCACCACGGACCTACACTATTCTATACTACTATACTCATTATCCGTGTCACCACGGACCTACACTATCCTATACTACTATACTCATTATCCGTGTCACCGCGGACCTACACTATCCTATACTACTATACTCATTATCCGTGTCACCGCGGACCTACACTATTCTATACTACTATACTCATTATCCGTGTCACCACGGACCTACACTATCCTATACTACTATACTCATTATCCGTGTTGCCGCGGACCTACACTATCCTATACTACTATACTCATTATCCGTGTCACCACGGACCTACACTATTCTATACTACTATACTCATTATCCGTGTCACCACGGACCTACACTATTCTATACTACTATACTCATTATCCGTGTCACCGCGGACCTACACTATCCTATACTACTATACTCATTATCCGTGTCACCGCGGACCTACACTATCCTATACTGCTATACTCATTATCCGTGTCACCACGGACCTACACTATCCTATAATACTATACTCATTATCCGTGTCACCACGGACCTACACTATCCTATACTGCTATACTCATTATCCGTGTCACCACGGACCTACACTATCCTATAATACTATACTCATTATCCGTGTCACCGCGGACCTACACTATCCTATACTGCTATACTCATTATCCGTGTCACCGCGGACCTACACTATCCTATACTACTATACTCATTATCCGTGTCACCGCGGACCTACACTATCCTATACTGCTATACTCATTATCCGTGTCACCACGGACCTACACTATCCTATAATACTATACTCATTATCCGTGTCACCACGGACCTACACTATCCTATACTACTATACTCATTATCCGTGTTGCCGCGGACCTACACTATCCTATACTACTATATTCATTATCCGTGTTGCCGCGGACCTACACTATCCTATAATACTATACTCATTATCCGTGTCACCGCGGACCTACACTATCCTATACTACTATACTCATTATCCGTGTCACCACGGACCTACACTATCCTATAATACTATACTCATTATCCGTGTCACCACGGACCTACACTATCCTATAATACTATACTCATTATCCGTGTCACCGCGGACCTACACTATCCTATACTGCTATACTCATTATCCGTGTCACCGCGGACCTACACTATCCTATACTACTATACTCATTATCCGTGTCACCGCGGACCTACACTATCCTATACTGCTATACTCATTATCCGTGTCACCACGGACCTACACTATCCTATAATACTATACTCATTATCCGTGTCACCACGGACCTACACTATCCTATACTACTATACTCATTATCCGTGTTGCCGCGGACCTACACTATCCTATACTACTATATTCATTATCCGTGTTGCCGCGGACCTACACTATCCTATAATACTATACTCATTATCCGTGTCACCGCGGACCTACACTATCCTATACTACTATACTCATTATCCGTGTCACCACGGACCTACACTATCCTATACTACTATACTCATTATCCGTGTCACCACGGACCTACACTATCCTATACTACTATATTCATTATCCGTGTTGCCGCGGACCTACACTATCCTATAATACTATACTCATTATCCGTGTCACCGCGGACCTACACTATCCTATACTACTATACTCATTATCCGTGTCACCACGGACCTACACTATCCTATAATACTATACTCATTATCCGTGTCACCACGGACCTACACTATCCTATACTACTATACTCATTATCCGTGTCACCACGGACCTACACTATCCTATACTGCTATACTCATTATCCGTGTCACCACGGACCTACACTATTCTATACTACTATACTCATTATCCGTGTCACCACGGACCTACACTATCCTATAATACTATACTCATTATCCGTGTTGCCGCGGATCTACACTATCCTATAATACTATACTCATTATCCGTGTCACCACGGACCTACACTATTCTATACTACTATACTCATTATCCGTGTCACCACGGACCTACACTATCCTATAATACTATACTCATTATCCGTGTTGCCGCGGACCTACACTATCCTATAATACTATACTCATTATCCGTGTCACCACGGACCTACACTATCCTATACTACTATACTCATTATCCGTGTTGCCGCGGACCTACACTATCCTATACTACTATACTCATTATCCGTGTTGCCGCGGACCTACACTATCCTATACTACTATACTCATTATCCGTGTCACCACGGACCTACACTATCCTATAATACTATACTCATTATCCGTGTCACCACGGACCTACACTATCCTATACTACTATACTCATTATCCGTGTTGCCGCGGACCTACACTATCCTATACTACTATACTCATTATCCGTGTCACCGCGGACCTACACTATTCTATACTACTATACTCATTATCCGTGTCACCGCGGATCTACACTATCCTATACTACTATACTCATTATCCGTGTTGCCGCGGACCTACACTATTCTATACTACTATACTCATTATCCGTGTCACCACGGACCTACACTATTCTATACTACTATACTCATTATCCGTGTCACCGCGGACCTACACTATTCTATACTACTATACTCATTATCCGTGTCACCGCGGATCTACACTATCCTATACTACTATACTCATTATCCGTGTTGCCGCGGACCTACACTATTCTATACTACTATACTCATTATCCGTGTCACCGCGGACCTACACTATCCTATACTACTATACTCATTATCCGTGTTGCCGCGGACCTACACTATTCTATACTACTATACTCATTATCCGTGTCACCACGGACCTACACTATTCTATACTACTATACTCATTATCCGTGTCACCGCGGACCTACACTATCCTATACTACTATATTCATTATCCGTGTTGCCGCGGACCTACGCTATCCTATAATACTATACTCATTATCCGTGTCACCGCGGACCTACACTATCCTATACTACTATACTCATTATCCGTGTCACCACTGACCTACACTATCCTATACTACTATACTCATTATCCGTGTCACCGCGGACCTACACTATCCTATACTACTATACTCATTATCCGTGTCACCGCGGACCTACACAATCCTATACTACTATACTCATTATCCGTGTCACCGCGGACCTACACAATCCTATACTACTATACTCATTATCCGTGTCACCGCGGACCTACACTATCCTATACTACTATACTCATTATCCGTGTCACCACGGACCTACACTATCCTCTACTACTATACTCATTATCCGTGTCACCACGGACCTACACTATCCTATACTACTATACTCATTATCCGTGTCACCATGGACCTACACTATCCTATACTACTATATTCATTATCCGTGTCGCCGCGGAACTACACTATCCTATACTACTATACTCATTATCCGTGTCACCACGGACCTACACTATCCTATACTACTATACTCATTATCCGTGTCGCCGCGGACCTACACTATCCTATACTTCTATATTCATTATCCGTGTCACCGCGGACCTACACTATCCTATACTACTATATTCATTATCCGTGTCACCACGGACCTACACTATCCTCTACTACTATACTCATTATCCGTGTCACCACGGACCTACACTATCCTATACTACTATACTCATTATCCGTGTCACCGCGGATCTACACTATCCTATACTACTATACTCATTATCCGTGTCACCGCGGACCTACACTATCCTATACTACTATACTCATTATCCGTGTCACCACGGACCTACACTATCCTCTACTACTATACTCATTATCCGTGTCACCACGGACCTACACTATCCTATACTACTATACTCATTATCCGTATCACCACGGACCTACACTATCCTAAACTACTATATTCATTATCCGTGTCACCGCGGACCTACACTATCCTATACTTCTATATTCATTATCCGTGTCACCGCGGACCTACACTATCCTATACTACTATACTCATTATCCGTGTCACCACGGACCTACACTATCCTCTACTACTATACTCATTATCCGTGTCACCACGGACCTACACTATCCTAAACTACTATATTCATTATCCGTGTCACCATGGACCTACACTATCCTATACTACTATACTCATTATCCGAGTCACCACGGACCTACACTATCCTATACTACTATATTCATTATCCGTGTCACCACGGACCTACACTATCCTATACTACTATATTCATTATCCGTGTCGCCGCGGAACTACACTATCTTATACTACTATACTCATTATCCGTGTCACCACGGACCTCCACTATCCTATACTACTATATTCATTATCCGTGTCGCCGCGGACCTACACTATCCTATACTACTATACTCATTATCCGTGTCACCACGGACCTCCACTATCCTATACTTCTATATTCATTATCCGTGTCACCGCGGACCTACACTATCCTATACTACTATACTCATTATCCGTGTCACCACGGACCTACACTATCCTATACTACTATATTCATTATCCGTGTCACCGCGGACCTACACTATCCTATAATGCTATATTCATTATCCGTGTCACCACGGACCTACACTATCCTATACTACTATACTCATTATCCGTGTCACCACGGACCTACACTATCCTATACTACTATACTCATTATCCGTGTCACCACGGACCTACACTATCCTATACTACTATACTCATTATCCGTGTCACCACGGACCTACACTATCCTATACTACTATATTCATTATCCGTGTCGCCATGGACCTACACTATCCTATACTACTATACTCATTATCCGTGTCACCGCGGATCTACACTATCCTATACTACTATACTCATTATCCGTGTCACCACGGACCTACACTATCCTATACTACTATACTCATTATCCGTGTCACCACGGACCTACACTATCCTATACTACTATATTCATTATCCGTGTCGCCATGGACCTACACTATCCTATACTACTATACTCATTATCCGTGTCACCACGGACCTACACTATCCTATACTACTATACTCATTATCCGTGTCACCATGGACCTACACTATCCTATACTACTATATTCATTATCCGTGTCGCCGCGGAACTACACTATCCTATACTACTATACTCATTATCCGTGTCACCGTGGACCTACACTATCCTATACTACTATACTCATTATCCGTGTCACCACGGACCTACACTATCCTATACTACTATATTCATTATCCGTGTCGCCGCGGAACTACACTATCCTATACTACTATATTCATTATCCGTGTCGCCATGGACCTACACTATCCTATACTACTATACTCATTATCCGTGTCACCACAGACCTACACTATCCTATACTACTATATTCATTATCCGTGTCGCCGCGGACCTACACTATCCTATACTACTATACTCATTATCCGTGTCGCCATGGACCTACACTATCCTATACTACTATACTCATTATCCGTGTCACCACAGACCTACACTATCCTATACTACTATATTCATTATCCGTGTCGCCGCGGAACTACACTATCCTATACTACTATACTCATTATCCGTGTCGCCATGGACCTACACTATCCTATACTACTATACTCATTATCCGTGTCACCACGGACCTACACTATCCTATACTACTATATTCATTATCCGTGTTGCCGCGGACCTACACTATCCTATACTACTATATTCATTATCCGTGTTGCCGCGGACCTACACTATCCTATACTACTATACTCATTATCCGTGTCACCACGGACCTACACTATCCTATACTACTATATTCATTATCCGTGTCGCCGCGGAACTACACTATCCTATACTACTATATTCATTATCCGTGTCGCCATGGACCTACACTATCCTATACTACTATATTCATTATCCGTGTCGCCGCGGAACTACACTATCCTATACTACTATACTCATTATCCGTGTCACCGTGGACCTACACTATCCTATACTACTATATTCATTATCCGTGTCGCCGCGGAACTACACTATCCTATACTACTATATTCATTATCCGTGTCACCACGGACCTACACTATCCTATACTACTATATTCATTATCCGTGTCGCCGCGGAACTACACTATCCTATACTACTATATTCATTATCCGTGTCGCCATGGACCTACACTATCCTATACTACTATATTCATTATCCGTGTCGCCGCGGAACTACACTATCCTATACTACTATACTCATTATCCGTGTCACCACGGACCTACACTATCCTATACTACTATACTCATTATCCGTGTCACCGTGGACCTACACTATCCTATACTACTATACTCATTATCCGTGTCGCCGCGGACCTACACTATCCTATACTTCTATAATCATTATCCGTGTCACCGCGGACCTACACTATCCTATACTACTATACTCATTATCTGTGTCACCGCGGAGCTACACTATCCTATAATGCTATATTCATTATCCGTGTCACCACGGACCTACACTATCCTATACTACTATACTCATTATCCGTGTCACCACGGACCTACACTATCCTATACTACTATACTCATTATCCGTGTCACCACGGACCTACACTATCCTATACTACTATATTCATTATCCGTGTCACCATGGACCTACACTATCCTATACTACTATATTCATTATCCGTGTCGCCGCGGAACTACACTATCCTATACTACTATACTCATTATCCGTGTCACCGTGGACCTACACTATCCTATACTACTATATTCATTATCCGTGTCGCCGCGGAACTACACTATCCTATACTACTATATTCATTATCCGTGTCACCACGGACCTACACTATCCTATACTACTATATTCATTATCCGTGTCGCCGCGGAACTACACTATCCTATACTACTATATTCATTATCCGTGTCGCCATGGACCTACACTATCCTATACTACTATATTCATTATCCGTGTCGCCGCGGAACTACACTATCCTATACTACTATACTCATTATCCGTGTCACCACGGACCTACACTATCCTATACTACTATACTCATTATCCGTGTCACCGTGGACCTACACTATCCTATACTACTATACTCATTATCCGTGTCGCCGCGGACCTACACTATCCTATACTTCTATAATCATTATCCGTGTCACCGCGGACCTACACTATCCTATACTACTATACTCATTATCTGTGTCACCGCGGAGCTACACTATCCTATAATGCTATATTCATTATCCGTGTCACCACGGACCTACACTATCCTATACTACTATACTCATTATCCGTGTCACCACGGACCTACACTATCCTATACTACTATACTCATTATCCGTGTCACCACGGACCTACACTATCCTATACTACTATATTCATTATCCGTGTCACCATGGACCTACACTATCCTATACTACTATATTCATTATCCGTGTCGCCGCGGACCTACACAATCCTATACTACTATACTCATTATCCGTGTTGCCGCGGACCTACACTATCCTATACTACTATACTCATTATCCGTATCACCGCGGACCTACACTATCCTATACTACTATACTCATTATCCGTGTCACCGCGGACCTACACAATCCTATACTACTATACTCATTATCCGTGTTGCCGCGGACCTACACTATCCTATACTACTATACTCATTATCCGTATCACCGCGGACCTACACTATCCTATACTACTATACTCATTATCCGTGTCACCGCGGACCTACACTATCCTATACTACTATACTTATTATCCGTGTCACCGCGGACCTACACTATCCTATACTACTATACTCATTATCCGTGTCACCACGGACCTACACTATCCTATACTACTATACTCATTATCCGTGTCGCCACGGACCTACACTATTCTATACTGCTATACTCATCCATGTCGCCGTGGACCTACACTATCCTATACTACTATACTCATTATCCGTGTCACCGCGGACCTACACTATCCTATATTACTATACTCATTATCTGTGTCGCCACGGACCTACACTATTCTATACTGCTATACTCATCCATGTCACCACGGACCTACACTATCCTATACTACTATACTCATTATCCGTGTCACCGCGGACCTACACTATCCTATACTGCTATACTCATTATCCGTGTCGCCACGGACCTACACTATCCTATACTACTATACTCATTATCCGTGTCGCCGCGGACCTACACTATCCTATACTGCTATACTCATTATCCGTGTCGCCACGGACCTACACTATCCTATACTACTATACTCATTATCCGTGTCACCGCGGACCTACACTATCCTATACTACTATACTCATTATCCGTGTCGCCACGGACCTACACTATTCTATACTGCTATACTCATCCATGTCGCCGTGGACCTACACTATCCTATACTACTATACTCATTATCCGTGTCACCACGGACCTACACTATCCTATACTACTATACTCATTATCCGTGTCGCCACGGACCTACACTATTCTATACTGCTATACTCATCCATGTCGCCGTGGACCTACACTATCCTATACTACTATACTCATTATCCGTGTCACCGCGGACCTACGCTATCCTATACTGCTATACTCATTATCCGTGTCACCGCGGACCTACACTATCCTATACTGCTATACTCATTATCCGTGTCACCGCGGACCTACACTATCCTATACTGCTATATTCATTATCCGTGTCACCGCGGACCTACACTATCCTATACTACTATACTCATTATCCGTGTCACTGCGGACCTACACTATCCTATACTGCTATACTCATTATCCGTGTCACCGCGGACCTACGCTATCCTATACTGCTATACTCATTATCCGTGTCACCGCGGACCTACACTATCCTATACTGCTATACTCATTATCCGTGTCACCGCGGACCTACACTATCCTATACTGCTATACTCATTATCCGTGTCACCGCGGACCTACACTATCCTATACTGCTATACTCATTATCCGTGTCACCGCGGACCTACACTATCCTATACTGCTATACTCATTATCCGTGTCACCGCGGACCTACACTATCCTATACTGCTATACTCATTATCCGTGTCACCGCGGACCTACACTATCCTATACTGCTATACTCATTATCCGTGTCACCGCGGACCTACACTATCCTATACTACTATACTCATTATCCGTGTCACCGCGGACCTACGCTATCCTATACTGCTATACTCATTATCCGTGTCACCGCGGACCTACACTATCCTATACTGCTATACTCATTATCCGTGTCACCGCGGACCTACACTATCCTATACTACTATACTCATTATCCGTGTCACCGCGGACCTACACTATCCTATACTGCTATACTCATTATCCGTGTCACCGCGGACCTACACTATCCTATACTGCTATATTCATTATCCGTGTCACCGCGGACCTACACTATCCTATACTGCTATACTCATTATCCGTGTCACCGCGGACCTACGCTATCCTATACTGCTATACTCATTATCCGTGTCACTGCGGACCTACACTATCCTATACTACTATACTCATTATCCGTGTCACTGCGGACCTACGCTATCCTATACTACTATACTCATTATCCGTGTCACCGCGGACCTACGCTATCCTATACTGCTATACTCATTATCCGTGTCACCGCGGACCTACACTATCCTATACTGCTATATTCATTATCCGTGTCACTGTGGACCTACACTATCCTATACTACTATACTCATTATCCGTGTCACTGCGGACCTACACTATCCTATACTACTATACTCATTATCCGTGTCACCGCGGACCTACACTATCCTATACTACTATACTCATTATCCGTGTCACCGTGGACCTACACTATCCTATACTACTATACTCATTATCCGTCTCACTGCGGACCTACGCTATCCTATACTGCTATACTCATCCGTGTCGCCGTGGGCCTACACTATCCTATACTACTATACTCATTATCCGTGTCACCACGGACCTACACTATCCTATACTACTATACTCATTATCCGTGTCACTGCTGACCTACACTATCCTATACTGCTATACTCATTATCCGTGTCACCGCGGACCTACACTATCCTATACTACTATACTCATTATCCATGTCACTGCGGACCTACACTATCCTATACTACTATACTCATTATCCGTGTCACCACGGACCTACACTATCCTATACTACTATACTCATTATCCGTGTCACTGCGGACCTACACTATCCTATACTGCTATACTCATTATCCGTGTCACCGCGGACCTACACTATCCTATACTACTATACTCATTATCCGTGTCGCCGCGGACCTACACTATCCTATACTGCTATACTCATTATCCGTGTCACCGCGGACCTACACTATCCTATACTACTATACTCATTATCCGTGTCACCGCGGACCTACACTATCCTATACTACTATACTCATTATCCGTGTCGCCGCGGACCTACACTATCCTATACTACTATACTCATTATCCGTGTCGCCGCGGACCTACACTATCCTATACTACTATACTCATTATCCGTGTCACCGCTAAAGGTCTTTGCGCACTTCTTACAGATAACCTTGGCCTGATCATGAGGATTTTGTTCAAAAAAGTGCCACACTGCACTCTTCCTACTTTGGCAGACATTTTGCGGCCTAGCACGCTGTGATCTTTTGACCCTCTGGACAAGCTGTCCAGCAACTATTTTGATTTTTGGAACCTGTCTTTGGAGTGCTACGGGCCTGCCAGATAACAGCTGTTGCGATGTCGATGTCTGCTGTGGATGCTCCTCATCTGAGCTATTGGAAGCAGCACCCTCTTCCCCCAATGGATGCCAATCTGGGTCAACAACTGGGTCATCCATCACCTCCTCTTCAATGTCATGTGCACCTTCCTCTGTGTCCCCGTGTATGGTGGTATAGTGTGCGGGAAGGGGCACCTGAGTCTCATCAGGGTCAGAATCTGGCTCTTTACACTGGGAGGACAATGTAGTGCTCTGAGTGAATGTACCAGCAGAATCATCTATCAGTGGCTGTGCATCAGTGCACTCCATGTCAGATTCATCTTGGCCTGGGTAATTCACCATTTCACTTGATAATCCAGGCATGGTATGTGAAAACAGCTCCATGGAGTAATCAGTAGTATGAACTGCGTCATCCTTCAATCTTGGTTGGGGTGAAGGACACAAGGAAAGGTGTGGTTCATGAACATGAGCCTCCAATGACGACTCAGTGCTTTTACTTTTTACAACTTCATAAGAGGAGGCGATAGAGCTGGAGGCTGAGTCAGCAATGTAAGCCAAAACTTTTTCCTGCAGCTCTGGCTTTAAAAGCGGTTTGCCAACTCCTAGAAAAGTAAGCCTTCGAGGCATTGTGGAGGCAGACGATGACGCAGGCTCAACACCTCCTGCATTCGGTCCTATTTTGCTTTTGCCACTACCATCAGATCCACCACCAACACCATCATTACCTGCTGCCAACCCCCGCCCAATTCCACGGCCTCTTCCACCAGCCTTCCTTATTTTTGGTAGAAATGTAGACAAAATCCAACAAACTATATAGTAATGTAAAACAAGGTACAAGGTGTCTATAGGACAGGGGAGATTTTGAATTTCTGCCCACACTTGTGGACACTGGACACTTATAGATTGTGTGAGGCCCACTGAATATCACAGCGCTATGTCACAGGCTCGATGGCACAGGTGTGAAAAAAGTCACTACAGGATAAGGGAGATTTTGAATTTCTGCACACACTTGTGGACACTGAACACTTATGGATTGTGTGAGGCCCACTGAATATCAGAGCACTATGTCACAGGCTCGATGGCACAGGTGTGAAAAAAGTCACTACAGGATAAGGGAGATTTTGAATTTCTGCACACACTTGTGGACACTGAACACTTATGGATTGTGTGAGGCCCACTGAATATCAGAGCACTATGTCACAGGCTCGATGGCACAGGTGTGAAAAAAGTGACTACAGGATAAGGGAGATTTTGAATTTCTGCACACACTTGTGGACACTGGACACTTATGGATTGTGTGAGGCCCACTGAATATCACAGTGCTATGTCACAGACAGAAATTGGCTAGTGTATCACAAACTACAAGGTGTATATAGAATTGGGCAGAATAGGAATCTCCCTAGAGTGTAGGTCTGTAAGAACGGAACAAGTCCTCCACTTATCCTTCCAGAGTGACACACAGATAGCTTCACTGTGGCTGTGATAACAGCCGTTACACGGTACTGAGAGGAGCGTGCACGTACACGGCTGTCCGGTGTACGTAAAATTGTCAAGCTCCGTGTTTTTTAAGTATACGGACTGACACACGCTGTCTCTCTATAGTTTTGAATGTGATCAAACAGCAAATATATTTAACTGTTTGAAAGCTAGACAAAACTAGAAAGTGCAGGTCTGTAAGAACGGAACATGTCCTCGACTTATTCTCACAGAGTGACACACAGATAGCTTCACTGTGGCCGTGATAACAGCCGTTACACGGTACTGAGAGGAGCATGCACGTACACGGCTGTCCGGTGTACGTAAAATTGTCAAGCTCCGTGTTTTTTAAGTATACGGACTGACACACGCTGTCTCTCTATAGTTTTGAATGTGATCAAACAGCAAATATATTTAACTGCTTGAAAGCTAGACAAAACTAGAAAGTGCAGGTCTGTAAGAACGGAACATGTCCTCGACTTATTCTCACAGAGTGACACACAGATGGCTTCACTGTGGCTGTGATAACAGCCGTTACACGGTACTGTGTGAGGAGTGTGCACCGCTGTATGGTGTGAAAAATGCACGCTCAGTACCTCAGCAGGACAAAACAATAAAATCTGGATTGCTTTGCAAAAAGCAGTTTGCTCAGCAGTGTGCACACAGCAATGCAGCTACCAGGTAGCCTTAAAAGGCAGCCTAATAACCAACAGAGCTGATGCACCAAGATATAGCCTCCCCTTGCACTGCACAGTGACTGGTGTGTTGTACAGGCAAAATCGCTAGCAGCCGAATCAGTTTTTGGTATCTTCTTCCCTGCCTAACGCTCTCCCTACAGAATCTTCCTCAGCAGCAGCTCTCCCTATTCTGAGATCAGCAGGAGTAACATGGCGGTCGGCGTCCCCGCCCTTTTATACCCCCTGTGACGCCCCACAAAGCAAGCCAATCACTTGCATGCCCTTCTCCAAGATGGTGGTGACCCCTGCCTATGTCATCACGTTGCCCACAGTGTCCGTGGATCCTGATTGGCTGTAAAAGAGCGCAAAACAAGCTTTTGAAACGCGACTTTGGCGCGTAAGTCGCCGACCTCGTGGCCGACCTCATCCTAGGGTCGGGTTTCGTTTCATGAAACCCGACTTTGCCAAAAGTCGGGGACTTTTGAAATTGTTCAACCCGTTTCGCTCAACTCTACTCATTATCCGTGTCGCCGCGGACCTACACTATCCTATACTACTATACTCATTATCCGTGTCGCCGCGGACCTACACTATCCTATACTACTATACTCATTATCCTTGTCACCGCGGACCTACACTATCCTATACTACTATACTCATTATCCGTGTCACCGCGGACCTACACTATCCTATACTACTATACTCATTATCCGTGTCACCGCGGACCTACACTATCCTATACTACTATACTCATTATCCTTGTCACCGCGGACCTATACTATCCTATACTACTATACTCATTATCCGTGTCACCGCGGACCTACACTATCCTATACTACTATACTCATTATCCGTATCACCGTGGACCTACACTATCCTATACTGCTATACTCATTATTAGAGTTGAGCGACTTTTGGTTTTTTAGGGTCAAGTTTCGTTTCGTGAAACCCGACTTTTCCAAAAGTCGGGTCGAGCAAGATCGGCCGACTATAGGGAAAAGTCGGGGTCGTCCCGAAACACGAAACCCAATGTAAGTCAATGGGGAATAAAAGTCGGCAGTGAGAGGAGGACAGGAAATACACCAACAGTGCTCATTTGAATGCCAAAAGCATCAATTCTTCTTACTTAAGCTTGTCAACCTTAATTAACTTCATAATACAAGTTACGCACTGAAAAATGGGGGTTATTTGGCTAAAGTTGTGGGAGGGTAGGGCTGGCTCCAGGTTTTCATGTGCCCTGGGCCAAAGAGCGCCCCTTTAACACATACCACAACTCATCATGCTCCGATACGGCAGAGAAATAGCAGTATAGTACAATGAAAAATACTTCACTTTTTACATCTCATGACAAGGCCCATCTATTTCTCCATAAAGAATCATTGGTCCCATATAATGTTTGAAACAGTATATGATGAGGTCCACATAATGCTACAGTATATGTTGGTCCACATGGATGAAGCTCCACTGTCTTATGGGCCCAAATAATGCTCCAAACATAATGGGCCCCATTTCTAATGCTCTAGTGTATAATGGGCCCTGTAAATGCTGCTCCAGTGTCTGATGTCCACCTTTGGAATGTTCCAGTGTATGGTGGGCCCCATCTATCATTCTCCAGAGTATAGTGCTCCCCAAAAATTGCTGTCCCAACATTGAAAACAATGAAATAAGTCTCCTCGCTAGGGAATCCCTGTACTAGTCTGGACTCCTCGTCGTTCCCATCTTCCATCTCACTGCACAGTATTTCAACCTTGCAAGTGCTGTGATCCTGAGGCAGCAGTGGGGGCCCATTCGTTGGTGACGGCACTGGCACAGGGCCCCTGATAGCACGGTGGTGTGTCTGACAGTGGGTGTGCACCACCACCGTCAGAGACACTTGATTGCACTATGAGGGACCCTGTGCCAGTGCCCGCGCCCAAGAGTCGGCCTACCCACCTGTCCAGGGCAACGCACTCGCACGGTGTCGTGCGCTAGGTGGTGACCCCGGCCATGGGGGGGGGAGGCAGCACAGTTAGGGAGTTTTAGAAAGTGGCATATGTTGATGTTGGACATTCAGCTGATGCAAAAGGCGAAATAGGTCATGTCCCAGGAAGAGGTGGACAAAAACAAGCCATTTTTCTGTCACCCTATGTGTCATCAGGGGAAGGTGGGACAAAATCCTTGGAAACCCATGCGTGGTTCATTTTAATGAAGGTTAGATCATCCACATTTTCGGTCGACAGACGGGTCCTTTTTTCTGTCAAGATTGATCCAGCTGCACTGAAGACTCTTTCCGATAGCACACTTGCAGCTGGGCAAGCGAGCTCCTGTAAGGCATATTGTGCCAGTTCAGGCCAGGTGCCCAGTTTAGCGGCCCAACAGTCAAAGGGGAATGACCTGTGTGGGAGAACATCGATATGGGAGGAAAAGTAGTTTGTAACCATAGTTGACAACTGCTGTCTCCTGTCACTTTCCATCGATGCAGTATTACCAGTTGTGTGAGCGGTACTTGAAAAATCAGTCCACAACATTGTCATGAAACCCCTGTCTCCAACGCCACTTCTGCTGTGTGCACCACGAACACCTCTGCCAAGCTGCCCCCGGCCCGTACGCTTCGTGTGAGAACCATCACCGCTGCTGTGTGCTGGGAATGCATCAAGCAACCGATTTACCAGAGTTGCTTGTTTATGAGCCAATATTAGGTCAAGGTTCTCCTGTGGCATGATGTTTTGTAATTTGCCTTTATAGCGTGGATCCAGGATGCTGGCCAACCAGTAGTCGTCATCGTTCATCATTTTGGCAATGCGGGGGTCCCTTTTTAGGATCTGCAAGGCATAATCTGACATGTGGGCCAATGTTCCCGGTGTCAATGATGCACTGCGAGTGCTGGTTGGAGGAGCACTTTCTGGCAAATCCACATCCCTCCAGTCACGCACAAACCCTGTACCAGACCTTGCCACGCCAACATTTTCACTTTCCCCATGAGATGCATCCTCCTCCCCTAAGTAATCATCCCCATCATCATCCTCCTCCTCCTCTTCTTCCTCCACCTCGTCCAGGAGAGGTCCCTGAGCAGACAATGGCTGAATGTCATCAAGGATTCCCTCCTCCTCTTCCTCCTCGTCAACATTGGCTGCAGACGCCTGCTCCTTAAGGTGCGTCAAAGTTTGCATGAGCAGACGCATAAGTGGGATGCTCATGCTTATGATGGCGTCGACTGCGCTTACCAGCCGTGTGCATTCCTCAAAACACTGAAGGACTTTACAGAGGTCTTTCAGCTTTGACCACTGCACACCTGTCAACTCCATGTCTGCTCTCAAAGTGCCTGGCCGTGTATCCTCCCACAAATGCATTATGGCCTGCCTTTGTTCGCACAGCCGCTCAACCATGTGCAGGGTGGAGTTCCACCTTGTTGCAATGTCGATAATGAGGCGGTGGTTGGGAAGGTGGAGTAATCGCTGCAGCTTCTGCATACGAGTGGAGTGTACAGGCGACCGGCGGATGTGTGCGCACAGTCTTCGCACCTTCTGGAACAGGGCTGTTAACTCCGGATAATTTTTGAGGAAGCACTGCACCACCAGGTTCAAGGTGTGAGCCAAGCAAGGTATGTGGCTGAGTTTTGAAAGGGCTATGGCTGCCACAAAATTACGGCCGTTATCACTAACTACCTTGCCTGCCTCAAGATGTACACTGCCCAGCCATGACTCAGTTTGTCGCTGAAAGTACTCGGCCAGCACCTCGGCGGTGTGTCTGTCGCCCAAACACATCATCTGCAACACAGCCTGCTGACGCTTTCCACTAGCTGCTCGATAGGGGGACACCTCGTGTGCAACAGTGGCAGCTGCAGATGGAGTGCTCGTACGACTGCGCTCTGTGGACGAGCTTTCGCTTCTGGAGGAGAAGGAGGAGGAGGAGGGTCGAACGCCTACAGCCAACTGTTTCCTATACCGTGGGCTAGGCAGCACTGTCCCACCACCGCTGTCCCCTGTGGACCCTGCATCCACCACATTAACCCAGTGCGCAGTGATGGACACGTAACGGCCCTGGCCATGCCGACTGGACCATGCATCAGTTGTGAGGTGCACCTTTCCGCTCACTGACTGCTTGAGTGCATGGACAATGCGGTCTTTCACATGATGGTGGAGGGCTGGGATGGCTTTGCGAGAGAAGTGGCGACTGGGTAGGTCATAGCGTGGTACTGCATAGGCCATGAGTTCGCGGAAAGCTGCGCTTTCCACCAACCGATAGGGCATCATCTCAAACGAGATTAGTTTGGCAATGTGGGCGTTCAAACCCAGTGTACGCGGATGAGAGACTGAGTACTTTCTTGACCTACTTATAGTGTCTGGGAGGGTGAGCTGGACTTGAGAGCTGCATATGGTGGAAGTAGCGGTGGACAGGGCGGACTGAGAGAGGGTTGATGATGGTGATGGAGTTGGTGTTCTTTCTGATGGCCTAGATTCAGTATTTCGTTGATATAACAGTGGGATTCCCTGACTGCTGTGGCCTTGCAACGACACCTCAACATTTGCTGCTGTGCTGACCGGTGGGCTTACAGTGGGGGAAACAATGTAGCATTGCTGACTACCTTCTTTGTGATCAGTTGCACATGTGGTACTTGAGGTTTGGTGTTGTGTCCACGCTTGCAAGTGCATGGTGGTTAAATGTCTAAGCATGCAACTGGTATTCAAATTTTTCAGATTTTTCCCTCGGCTAAAGGTCTTTGCGCACTTCTTACAGATAACCTTGGCCTGATCATGAGGATTTTGTTCAAAAAAGTGCCACACTGCACTCTTCCTACTTTGGCAGACATTTTGCGGCCTAGCACGCTGTGATATTTTGACCCTCTGGACAAGCTGTCCAGCAACTATTTTGATTTTTGGAACCTGTCTTTGGAGTGCTCCTATCCTATACTACTATACTCATTATCCGTGTCACCACGGACCTACACTATCCTATACTACTATACTCATTATCCGTATCGCCGCGGACCTACACTATCTTATACTACTATACTCATTATCCGTGTCACCACAGACCTACACTATCCTATACTACTATACTCATTATCCGTGTCACCGCGGACCTACACTATCCTATACTGCTATACTCATTATCCGTGTCACCACGGACCTATACTATCCTATACTACTATACTCATTATCCGTATCGCCGCGGACCTACACTATCCTATACTACTATACTCATTATCCGTGTCACCACGGACCTACACTATCTTATACTGCTATACTCATTATCCGTGTCACCGCGGACCTACACTATCCTATACTGCTATACTCATTATCCGTGTCACCACGGACCTACACTATCTTATACTACTATACTCATTATCCGTGTCACCACGGACCTATACTATCCTATACTACTATACTCATTATCCGTGTCACCACGGACCTACACTATCCTATACTACTATACTCATTATCCGTGTCACCACGGACCTATACTATCTTATACTACTATACTCATTATCCGTGTCACCACGGACCTATACTATCCTATACTACTATACTCATTATCCGTGTCACCACGGACCTACACTATCCTATACTACTATACTCATTATCCGTGTCACCACGGACCTACACTATCCTATACTACTATACTCATTATCCGTGTCACCACGGACCTATACTATCCTATACTGCTATATTCATTATCCGTGTCACCACGGACCTACACTATCTTATACTACTATACTCATTATCCGTGTCACCACGGACCTACACTATCTTATACTACTATACTCATTATCCGTGTCACCACGGACCTATACTATCCTATACTGCTATATTCATTATCCGTGTCACCACGGACCTACACTATCTTATACTACTATACTCATTATCCGTGTCACCACGGACCTACACTATCCTATACTACTATACTCATTATCCGTGTCACCACGGACCTATACTATCCTATACTGCTATATTCATTATCCGTGTCACCACGGACCTACACTATCTTATACTACTATACTCATTATCCGTGTCACCACGGACCTACACTATCCTATACTACTATACTCATTATCCGTGTCACCACGGACCTATACTATCCTATACTGCTAAATTCATTATCCGTGTCACCACGGACCTACACTATCTTATACTACTATACTCATTATCCGTGTCACCACGGACCTACACTATCTTATACTACTATACTCATTATCCGTGTCACCACGGACCTATACTATCCTATACTACTATACTCATTATCCGTGTCACCACGGACCTACACTATCCTATACTACTATACTCATTATCCGTGTCACCACGGACCTATACTATCCTATACTACTATACTCATTATCCGTGTCACCACGGACCTACACTATCCTATACTACTATACTCATTATCCGTGTCACCACGGACCTACACTATCTTATACTGCTATACTCATTATCCGTGTCACCGCGGACCTACACTATCCTATACTACTATACTCATTATCCGTGTCACCACGGACCTACACTATCCTATACTACTATACTCATTATCCGTGTCACCACGGACCTATACTATCCTATACTACTATACTCATTATCCGTGTCACCACGGACCTACACTATCCTATACTACTATACTCATTATCCGTGTCACCACGGACCTACACTATCTTATACTGCTATACTCATTATCCGTGTCACCGCGGACCTACACTATCCTATACTACTATACTCATTATCCGTGTCACCACGGACCTACACTATCTTATACTACTATACTCATTATCCGTGTCACCACGGACCTATACTATCCTATACTACTATACTCATTATCCGTGTCACCACGGACCTACACTATCTTATACTGCTATACTCATTATCCGTGTCACCGCGGACCTACACTATCCTATACTGCTATACTCATTATCCGTGTCCCCGCGGACCTACACTATCTTATACTACTATACTCATTATCCGTGTCCCCGCGGACCTACACTATCTTATACTACTATACTCATTATCCGTGTCACCGCGGACCTACACTATCCTATACTACTATACTCATTATCCGTGTCACCGCGGACCTATACTATCCTATACTACTATACTCATTATCCGTGTCACCGTGGACCTATACTATCCTATACTACTATATTCATTATCCGTGTCGCCGCGGACCTACACTATCCTATACTGCTATACTCATTATCCGTGTCACCGTGGACCTATGCTATCCTATACTGCTATATTCATTATCCGTGTCCCCGCGGACCTACACTATTCTATACTACTATACTCATTATCCGTATCGCCGCGGACCTACACTATCCTATACTACTATACTCATTATCCGTGTCACCGTGGACCTATACTATCCTATACTACTATACTCATTATCCGTGTCACCGTGGACCTACACTATCCTATACTGCTATATTCATTATCCGTGTCACCGTGGACCTACACTATCCTATACTACTATATTCATTATCCGTGTCACCGTGGACCTATGCTATCCTATACTGCTATATTCATTATCCGTGTCCCCGCGGACCTACACTATCCTATACTACTATACTCATTATCCGTGTCACCGCGGACCTACACTATCCTATACTGCTATATTCATTATCCGTGTCACCGTGGACTTATACTATCCTATACTGCTATATTCATTATCCGTGTCCCCGCGGACCTACACTATTCTATACTACTATACTCATTATCCGTGTCACCGTGGACCTATACTATCCTATACTACTATATTCATTATCCGTGTCGCCGCGGACCTACACTATTCTATACTACTATACTCATTATCCGTGTCACCGTGGACCTATACTATCCTATACTACTATATTCATTATCCGTGTCACCACGGACCTATACTATCCTATACTACTATACTCATTATCCGTGTCACCGTGGACCTATACTATCCTATACTACTATATTCATTATCCGTGTCGCCGCGGACCTACACTATCCTATACTGCTATACTCATTATCCGTGTCACCGTGGACCTATGCTATCCTATACTACTATATTCATTATCCGTGTCCCCGCGGACCTACACTATTCTATACTACTATACTCATTATCCGTGTCACCGTGGACCTATACTATCCTATACTGCTATATTCATTATCCGTGTCCCCGCGGACCTACACTATTCTATACTACTATACTCATTATCCGTGTCACCGTGGACCTATACTATCCTATACTACTATATTCATTATCCGTGTCACCACGGACCTATACTATCCTATACTACTATACTCATTATCCGTGTCACCGTGGACCTATACTATCCTATACTACTATATTCATTATCCGTGTCGCCGCGGACCTACACTATCCTATACTGCTATACTCATTATCCGTGTCACCGTGGACCTATGCTATCCTATACTACTATATTCATTATCCGTGTCGCCGCGGACCTACACTATCCTATACTGCTATACTCATTATCCGTGTCACCGTGGACCTATACTATCCTATACTACTATATTCATTATCCGTGTCACCGTGGACCTATACTATCCTATACTGCTATATTCATTATCCGTGTCACCGTGGACCTATACTATCCTATACTACTATATTCATTATCCGTGTCACCGCGGACCTACACTATCCTATACTGCTATATTCATTATCCGTGTCACCGTGGACCTACACTATCCTATACTACTATATTCATTATCCGTGTCACCGTGGACCTATACTATCCTATACTGCTATATTCATTATCCGTGTCCCCGCGGACCTACACTATTCTATACTACTATACTCATTATCCGTGTCACCGTGGACCTATACTATCCTATACTACTATATTCATTATCCGTGTCGCCGCGGACCTACACTATCCTATACTACTATACTCATTATCCGTGTCACCGTGGACCTATACTATCCTATACTACTATATTCATTATCCGTGTCACCACGGACCTATACTATCCTATACTACTATACTCATTATCCGTGTCACCGTGGACCTATACTATCCTATACTACTATATTCATTATCCGTGTCGCCGCGGACCTACACTATCCTATACTGCTATACTCATTATCCGTGTCACCGTGGACCTATGCTATCCTATACTACTATATTCATTATCCGTGTCGCCGCGGACCTACACTATCCTATACTGCTATACTCATTATCCGTGTCACCGTGGACCTATACTATCCTATACTACTATATTCATTATCCGTGTCGCCGCGGACCTACACTATTCTATACTACTATACTCATTATCCGTGTCACCGTGGACCTATACTATCCTATACTACTATATTCATTATCCGTGTCACCACGGACCTATACTATCCTATACTGCTATACTCATTATCCGTGTCACCGTGGACCTATGCTATCCTATACTGCTATATTCATTATCCGTGTCCCCGCGGACCTACACTATTCTATACTACTATACTCATTATCCGTATCGCCGCGGACCTACACTATCCTATACTACTATACTCATTATCCGTGTCACCGTGGACCTATACTATCCTATACTACTATACTCATTATCCGTGTCACCGTGGACCTACACTATCCTATACTGCTATATTCATTATCCGTGTCACCGTGGACCTACACTATCCTATACTACTATATTCATTATCCGTGTCACCGTGGACCTATGCTATCCTATACTGCTATATTCATTATCCGTGTCCCCGCGGACCTACACTATCCTATACTACTATACTCATTATCCGTGTCACCGCGGACCTACACTATCCTATACTGCTATATTCATTATCCGTGTCACCGTGGACCTATACTATCCTATACTGCTATATTCATTATCCGTGTCACCGTGGACCTATACTATCCTATACTACTATATTCATTATCCGTATCGCCGCGGACCTACACTATCCTATACTGCTATATTCATTATCCGTGTCACCGCGGACCTACACTATCCTATACTACTATACTCATTATCCGTATCACCGTGGACCTACACTATCCTATACTACTATATTCATTATCCGTGTCACCGTGGACCTACACTATCCTATACTGCTATATTCATTATCCGTGTCCCCGCGGACCTACACTATTCTATACTACTATACTCATTATCCGTATCGCCGCGGACCTACACTATCCTATACTACTATACTCATTATCCGTGTCACCGTGGACCTACACTATCCTATACTACTATATTCATTATCCGTGTCACCACGGACCTATACTATCCTATACTGCTATATTCATTATCCGTGTCCCCGCGGACCTACACTATCCTATACTACTATACTCATTATCCGTGTCACCGCTCACCTACACTATCCTATACTACTATACTCATTATCCGTGTCACCGCTCACCTACACTATCCTATACTACTATACTCATTATCCGTGTCCCCGCGGACCTGCACTATCCTATACTACTATATTCATTATCCGTATCACCACGGACCTACACTATCCTATACTGCTGTACTCATTATCCGTGTCACCGCGGACCTACACTATCCTATACTACTATACTCATTATCCGTGTTGCCGCTCACCTACACTATCCTATACTACTATACTCATTATCCGTGTCACCGCTCACCTACACTATCCTATACTGCTATACTCATTATCCGTATCACCGCTCACCTACACTATCCTATACTACTATACTCATTATCCGTGTCACCGCTCACCTACACTATCCTATACTACTATACTCATTATCCGTGTCCCCGCGGACCTGCACTATCCTATACTACTATATTCATTATCCGTATCACCACGGACCTACACTATCCTATACTACTATATTCATTATCCGTATCACCGCTCACCTACACTATCCTATACTACTATACTCATTATCCGTGTCACCGCGGACCTACACTATCTTATACTACTATACTCATTATCCGTGTCACCGCGGACCTACACTATCCTATACTACTATACTCATTATCCGTGTCACCGCGGATCTACACTATCCTATACTGCTATACTCATTATCCGTGTCACCGCGGATCTACACTATCCTATACTACTATACTCATTATCCGTGTCACCACGGACCTACACTATCCTATACTGCTATACTCATTATCCGTGTCACCACTGACCTACACTATCCTATACTACTATACTCATTATCTGTGTCTCCGCGGACCTACACTATCCTATACTACTATACTCATTATCCGTGTCACCGCGGACCTACTCTATCCTATACTACTATATTCATTATCCATATAACCGACTAATGCTAATAAGACACCGTCCTGAGCCCCCATCACGTTTCACCAGACCAGCTGGCGTCATCAGGGGACACCGACCTCTGCAAATTGTAATCGTGAGTTCCTTTTAATAGTGTAAATAAAAGTTACCTTTTAATAGTCTTTGGTTCGGGATTTTTTGTCTTTGGCAGTTTGATAATAGATGCAAAACTCTGGATTAGAGGAGGATGGGATTCTGTAAAGCTGGGAAATTTCATCACCGGGCCGTTCCTAACGATGATAGTGAACAAGTCAGAACCACAGGCTAAGTAAGGTCTGGAACCTTCATCAAAGTTATGTGATCACACAAATCTCCAAAGGTGCCCAAACTATATATATATACTGCTCAGAAAAATAAAGGGAACATTTAAACAACACAATGCAACCCCTATAAAAGAGTAGTACTGCAGGGGGTGACCACAAACCTTTTCTTTGTTCTCATCCTTTTTGGCTGTAATTTTGGTCACTTTTGCATTTTGTAATTGCTCCCTTATCATTCAGTGATATCTAGGATGTGTTATTGTAGTGTTCACTTTATCTTTTTGAGCAGTGTAAAATAATGCATATCCTGTAAAATACTCAGGACTAGTTACCAGATAAAAATATAGTGGTTTATTTGGTTTCTTCCATCAAAGAAAGGTTATTACAGAAAAACAGGTGAATAAAAATAGGTGAAAGAGAAATTGTCCATTAGATCACGTTCTGAGATCCCACATGGCAAAAGCAACATGTATTCTTCTTCTCTCCGAGATCCTGAATAGCAAATGGCTGCTGTGTCTCAGTTCGGCTTCTCACATCGCCGTCAAGTAATATACCAGCTGTTATGTCATGTCATCTTGCGTCTGTCTCTCATGATGGTGAGGGAAGAAGAGAGCGACCTCTACAGTTAGCCATGAATTATATACGTCTCCTAAAGCACGTGGTCTCTACATATATGGAGCTGTCTTTCTACCATGAGCCAAGCTTAAAAATAGCCTATGTCATGTAAGCTAAAGCATTCTACAGAACTGGGTCTTATAAGAAATTAACGGATTATTAATATTTAACAAGCAGTATATATATACTGTAATGCATTCTGGTCCGGCGCCTCCCATCTTCTAGCGATGAAGGCTTCTTCTTTGCTTCCGTCGCGGCTCCGGCGCAGGCACACATTATCTGTCCTGTTGAGGTCAGAGCAGAGTACTGCAGTGCGCGGGCGCTGGGCCTCTCTAACCTGGTCCGGCACCTTTTCCTCTTTCCCTTCCTCCCCTTCCCCCTGCCTTTCCCCACCCTTTTTTCCCCCTTCCCCCCTTTTTTGGTATATTATTGTTCAATATCATGTGTGTTATCCCATTGTCATATGGGGTGTATTTCTGGCTGTATCTAAATACCCTATGAAATACAATAAATTCTTCCATTTTGCATTATATTACTAGTGCTTTGTAAGATCACCTTTGTTACATCTAGTACTTATTTGGATGGTCACTTGGGGCTGTAATTTACCATCATTGTCTGGTTCCTGCAAAATAATGCGCTTTACTTTACCCATCCGAACAATGCGCCCCATTCTATTCTGATGGGGGAGCATTTGTTGTGCAATCTAAATGATCCATACAATAAAATAAAACACTTGGTTTTTCATTGTTGGTTAATAATCCCCTTCACCACATGTAGCGCTTTCCTTGGGACGTGAATTCATTACGCTCGTACACTTACATCTCTCCGTCTTGCAGTATTCTTTTGCTGGTACCAGCGATTGAGCCTAAATACAGCTTTTTCGACGGCTTTACTGCGCAAGCGCGGGACGCGCTCCTGTCGGCTTCCGGCTATCATCAGCCACTACGCTTTTGCATTGATCGCCTCCTCATGGCTACCCTCCGTATCCACCCTTTTCGGACCATGTGTCATGAGTTATTCAGGATTCTGGACAGATGGTGCAGGGGTTAATAGGGAGAGCCTCTCTTTGACGCCAGGGAGGGTTCTTATAGCCTTAGGTGAGCACCCCTCCCTGTCGTTTATACTCCTAACTAGAGTGTGCCCGACCCTGCATCGCTAGTGCCTCTCGCCTGTTCTCGTACGTTGTTTGGTGTATGATCTGTTCTGGACTTGGTTTACGTCTCTTGGTTTCCGATTTGGTACTCTACTGCTCAACCCGTGTATGACCCTCTGCTTCCCCTGAATGCTCTCTATCATCCTGATTCTTTACTGCGTTGCCCGACCCGTGTCTGACCCTCTGCTGCACCTGACGATCCTCTGCCATTCTGAGTCTGTACTGCGTTGCTAGATTTGCGTATGTCCCCCTGTTTTATCTGACTATCGCTGCTGCTCATCCCCTGTGTGACTTAGTCTCCTGCCTGTCACTGCTGCATCCCGGGGGGGGGGGGGGTAAGCCCCGCCCCTTCCTCTGACAAGCGGTCACATGGTGGAAGGTCCTGCGGGTACTGAGTGCCTCTCCATCGCTCCTCCCCTCCCGCAGGTCCTGTGACCGTTTTCCTGATCTCAGATACTGCGCCCCTGCCCGGCCACCAAGAGTTACCTTCCCCTGGAGTCTCAGCATCTTCAGGGCCCGCTGACGCTCGCCTGTCACGCCACTCCTGACAGCTACAACAGGTGAGCGTGACACCATGACACCACACCAGTATGTCTTTAATTTGATTGGTTCATGTATTTATATGCAATATAATCACTTCATACTCACTTCCCCTGACAAAGCTCCTGAGAGCAGCGATACGCGTGGGGTCTTCTCCCCACCCCCCTTTCCCTTCCTCTCTGCACATCTGCATCTATATGGCTTTATTATAAGCCTTTCTGAGCTGGCATTGTGACTGGCATTGCTTGCATTCCTTTTTGGCTATCATGCCTCCTTTCTCCACCCGTACTAGGCTGCCTTTCATCAGGTTGTGTGTCTACTTTTTCTGGTGGTTATCAGATATCTCTGGTTTTTGGTGATTTATTTATCCTCATTATGTATAGACATTGACCAGTCTCTAGCCTGTATTTAGGGATTACGATCATTGAATCTGGGGCTTATAGCACTTTTCATGCGGTTTTTATGCTCCTGGAACTATTGTTAGGTCTGCACATTTAAGGGTTGAGCAATATATTTTTCTAATAATAACAATTATTGTTCGGATATATTATGCATTGCTATTAGTATATGCCTTTCATGTATGTACAGTATTACATCTATTGACTTTTCACAAGGGGATGTTGCTCTCTTGTTATGTATCCATTTTAATTGATTTTATTGTTTGTTTTGTCTGAGGTGTAATGAAGCTTTTTCATAGCTTTACTCTCGTGGTTGTGCATACATTATTAGTCTAGTCTTTTCCATGTTTCCGTGTTGATATACTGACTAGGTTTTGCACCCCATTGATATTTTGTTTATTATTTAATGATAGTAGTGCGCCCTTTATTAAAACTATTACAACTGTGCTTTCTTATCCTAGAAGTTCTCTCCCGCCGAGCGAAACAATGACGTGAGCAATAGAGAACTTCTTGCGGTCAAATTGGCATTCGAAGAATGGAGGCACTTTTTGGAAGGGGCAGCTCACCCTGTTACTGTGATCACAGATCATAAAAATTCGGCATATATCGAATCAGCGAAAAGACTGACTCCTAGGCAAGCTCGTTGGTCACTTTTTTTTCCCGATTTCAGTTTAGTATCACTTTCCGTCCGGGTTCTAAGAACATCAAGGCTGATGCCTTGTCCCGTAGTTTTGAGCCTGTGTCTCCCCGCGATCCGCCATCCTCCATTCTTCTTCCCGGAGTGGTGGTAGCAGAGATCTCATCTGAGTTGGAACGAGAGATTGTGGGGGCTCAGTCTTTAGCTCCTGCCTCCAAGCCAGGAAATAAACTGTTTGTACTTGTCCAATTTCGGGATAAACTCCTTCAGGAGTTCCATGAGGCCAGTCTGAGTACCCATCCAGGGATCGAGGCTACACAGGAGGCGGTGGCAAGTTCTGATGTCAAAAATTTAATTTCTGCCTGTGGGGTTTGTGCCCGTTCCAAGAGTTCTCATAGCCGGTCGGCGGGGGAATTGATGCCTTTACTGGTTCCTGAGAGGCCTTGGACTCACCTGTCCATGGACTAAATTACCGGTCTCCCTTCATCCAGGGGGAATACTGTGATTTGTGTAGTGTTGGACAGGTTTTCCAAACAAGCTCACTTTATCCCTTTGGCATCTTTACCCTCAGCAGAGACATTGTCCAGGGTGTTCGTGCAGCATGTGGTCCGATTGCATGGGGTACCCCTGAATGTTGTGTCTGACAGAGGTGTGCAGTTTGTGGCCAAGTTGTGGAGGGCGTTCTGTAAGAAATTGTCTATTTCTTTGTCGTTTTCTTCCGCATACCATCTGGAAAGTAATGGGCAAACAGAACGCACCAATCAATCCTTGGACCAGATTCTTAGGTGTTTGACCTCTGTTAGACAAGATGACTGGTATGACGCATTACCATTGGCTGAAGTCACCTTCAACAACCGAGTATGTCAGTCCACTAGTATGTCCCCATTCCTGGTAAATTACAGCTTTAGTCTTCATTTTGGGGAATGCTCATGGTTAGATTCTGGTTGTCCGGGGGCAGAGGGGTCTGTTCAGCGGTTGAAGGATCTGTGGGCTGAGGTGCGGCGTAATATTTCCAGAGCCCAGGGGAGGTATAAGCTGTTTGCCGATAGAAAGGGAGCACCGGGTCACATGTTTTAGGTGGGGGAGAAGGTTTGGCTCACCACTCGGAATATCAGTCTGAAGGTCCCTTCGGCCAAATTGGGTCCAAAATTCATCGGGGCGTAGATTAATGAGATAATCAATCCGGTAGCCTATAGGTTGCGTTTTCCAGACTCATTCAATTTGTCCAATGTGTATCATAGATCCATGTTAAAACCGTTGGAGTCTGTCAAAGAGAGTTCAGGGTCAGTGCCCGCTCCGTTGTTGGTAGAGGGTCATGGCGAATTTATTGTTGCGCACATCATCGATTCTCGGCTGGTGCGCTGCTCTTTGCAGTACCTGGTGCACTGGAAGGGGTATGGGCCGGAGGATCGCTCGTGGGTTCCTGCTCGCTTGGTGCACGCTGACCATCTAGTTCGAGCTTTTCATGCCACGTATCCGGGGAAGCCTGGAGGTCCAGTGGTCACCAGTTGAGAAGGGGGTACTGTCATGATCCTGTGGTGAAGTTTGACCTGGAGCTTCAGGGGTTAACTCTGTGGCCTCATTTTGGGCATGGGGAGAGTTTTTATAGCCACTGTGGAGCTCCATCCTTGTCAGTTATACTTTAGCCCTCGGCTTAGTTAAGTGACCCCTGTGCGTTTGTGTTAGTGCTGTGTGCCTGCTTTTCTGCCTGATTACCTGTTTTTGACCCGGTCTGTTGCCTGTTGTGTTCTTGCCTGCTGAGTCGGTACTGTGTGTCTGTTCTCCTGGTTTCTAAGTTCGGCTAAGTCTCTGGTTATTCTCCTGTCTACACCCCTGATACTTCTGCTGTCCATACGGTTTGACCCTTAGCCTGTCCCTGACATCCCTCCTGTCTAGCGCTCATCGGTGCTTCTCTTTGAGCTATACCTGCTGGTAGGATCTTTATTTTGAGCCGGCATCTCTCTCTGCTTCTGCTCCCTCTGTGAGACCTGTCGCCGGCTCCACTCCTTGGCAGTCATGTGCTTCAGGTTCTGTTTGTCTGAATCACGCATCTCCACTGCTGCCACCCCGCTCCACAGGTATCTTTGAGCATAGTTTGTTCTACTCAGGACACACGCACTGGCTCAGTGAGCAAGTGCAGTGCTTTGTTCCTGACAGGTTTCCTCCAATATTTGTAACACCTTACTAAAAGAGTCTCATTCCCGAGGGGTCGTAGCATGACAGAATCCCTGTCCTCTGCATCTAAAGCCATCATAGCAACCTCTGCTTCTAATGCAGGGGTCATGGGGTGCATTTTCATCATCCCCCTGATTCGCTGACTTGTGCGGGGTCCTGTATCTGGATTCGTCGTGCGGAGTGAAGAGTAGTCTGTGACACTGCTAGAACCGTAACTTCGCTTGGCAATAACCCTCGGGTGAGGAAGGACACAGTTCTATAATAGTCACCCGGTCTGTCTTAGGCGGCACGCGCGCAGCAAAAACCGACCCAGAGCGTTTTGGCATCTTCGGTTGCAGGAGCCAATGGGCATACAGCAAGTCGCTGGTCACAGTCACTGTCCTTAGCAGAAGGGGATCTATAGCGCCGGCCTGCGCTGTCACGTCGCTCAGAGGACGGAGCACCAAACATCCCCTGCTGCGCGCGCTGTCTTCCCGCCAAACCTCTCCCGCGCCCAGGCTTTTTTATCTTAGACACGCCCCCTGCTGTCAAGTGCAAAGGTCGGTTCGGGTTGGAAAGCTATCCCCCGGACAACAATGGTGACAGCCCCGACAGTTCCGGAACCAGCACAAGAGAGGTATCTACGGTCTGGTGCATGTTCTATCACTGCCAAACAACCTCCAGACTCCCAGTCTGACAAATATGAAATCTCAAGAAAAAAATCACATTTATTACAAATTATCAGACAAATTGGAAGGAAATGATGGAGATATTAACTCCTTTTTGAAAAAATGTATAACCAGTAAGGTCAAAAACATCAATAGTATTATCGAGGAGCCTTACATAACTAAGAATATAGGATATAAAACTAAACCTTTATTAAAGTCTTGATAAAAGACACCACTACCACACAGAAATACAAATAACCGTGTCACCTACTGGACCCTGCAAATAGGGGTCCTAATATCAAAACTGCCTAGCAGCGGAGGTTGGCGCCCTAAACATATACGAGATTGGCGCCCGCGCTCCACGACGGCTGTTCCCTAAATCTCCTAGATATCCCTGGATAAGTGCAGCAAGCAATCATTCATTTAACCAGGAAAGGAGAGTATAGGGGTTGCCACAATGATTGCTAGGTAGGCAACAATAGAAGAAAGCGCAAAAAATTATATTAACGCCTTCCACCAAAAAGACATAGAATCATAGAATCATAGAATCGTAGAGTTGGAAGGGACCTCCTGGGCCATCTGGTCCAACCCCCTGCTCAAAGCAGGATTCGCTAAATCATCCCAGTCAGATGTCTGTCCAGCCTCTGTTTGAAGACTTCCATTGAAGGAGAACTCACCACTTCTCGTGGCAGCCTGTTCCACTCATTGATCACTCTAACTGTCAAAAAGTTTTTTCTAATATCTAATCTGTGTCTCCTCCCATTCAGTTTCATCCCATTGCTTCTAGTCTTTCCTTGTGCAAATGAGAATAAAGTTGATCCTTCTACAATGTGACAGCCCTTTAGATATTTGTAGACAGCTATTAAGTCTCCTCTCAGTCTTCTCTTTTGCAAACTAAACATTCCCAAATCCTGCAACCTTTCCTCATAAGACAGGGTTTGCAGACCGGTCACCATTCTGGTCGCTCTTTTCTGAACTTGCTCCAGTTTGTTGATGTCTTTTTTAAAATGTGGTGCCCAAAACTGGACACAATATTCCAGATGAGGTCTGACCAAAGAGGAGTAGAGGGAAATAATGACTTCACGTGATCTAGACTGTATGCTTCTGTTAATACATCCTAGAATTGCATTTGCCTTTTTTGCTGCTGCATCACACTGTTGACTCATATTCAGTCTGTGATCTATTAGTATACCCAAGTCTTTTTCACATGTGCTGTCACTTAGCCCTATTCCTCCCATTCTATATATGCTTTTTCCATTTTTATTGCCCAGATGTAGTACTTTGCATTTCTCCCTGTTAAAAACCATTCTGTTTGTTGCTGCCCACTTCTCCAGTTTATTTAAATCTTTTTGAATCCTCTCTCTCTCTTCTCTAGTATTAGTATTCACATCCCGGGAATTTGTCGTCGGTGGTGGAGGGGGCTCAGGAGCTGAGCTCCGTCCACACGAGGCAGATACCAGCTGTATTATAAAGCCGCCATCTGTCTCAGTCTAGGACAGCAGCATGTAAATGAAATGCATGGTGGTGCCCACGTGGAGGAGCCCCCATCAACCCCCTGCAGTGCGATCACTGGGGACCTGTGGGTTACTGTGACAGTCGGGGCTCTGCTGAAGACCACCGCCACTGTCCTAGTCCTGTCACTGTCATCCCGTCCTCCTGTGAACCTCAGCCGTAGGCGGACATCTTCACTATGTCCCTCAGGAGCATTGCAGGTGGAGGTCACCGAAGTTTTTCCTCGTTAAAAGTAAAGAAAAATAAAAATTCATATTTAGTTTTGCCCCATTTGAATTATGTTTTGTTTATTTATCTCACGATCCTAAAAAAGTGTAAAATGAGCAACAAAGCTTTGTATGTGCTGAATTGGCGTCACTGCCGGGAAACCAAAAAACAAGCCCCCGCTCAGCCCCAGCAACAGAAAAGAAGGTTCTCCTGTTCTCAGAAGGTTCCTACACAAACCTGGAGACATTTCTGGAATATTCTGAATTTTCTTCATCACATAATAAAAAAGATTCATGTTTGTCATCGCGGTAATGGGATTGTCGTGACCGATCATGATTCCAGATCATATTTACCGTACAATGACAAAATGCCCGACCTAACGCCACATCCACGGGGTCCTCAGCTCTGAATCCACTGGCAGCTGGGCTGTCCATTCCCATTATCAGAGGGGCCGTGCCGTGACCCCCGGTACCACCCAGCTGTCTCTATAGTCATACATTATCAGGAGGAACAGAAGAGGAACGGGGCAGCGCAGAGATGTCAGGAGAGAAGCTCCAGAACCAGAGATCAGGCGGGATATAAATATTGTCCGGAGAGCGGACGGCTCCTCTGTGCTCATCTCCTCCGCTCCGCTACAACTTTCCTCCTGACTTTTCCTTCTATCATTATTTCTTTCAGAGCTCTGAAATCCGGGTAAAGATCTGAGGAACCTTATTGCTGCCGCCATAATGGAAGAAGAAAGTGATGTCCGGGGTGGTGAGCGATGCTCAGAGGACGTCTCTACAAGTAACCGGCCCGGTGAGGAACTACCACTAAATAATACAAAGAAGAGTCATGATTTTCTCATTCACCGGACATAATACACACCTTACCTGCTGCAGAACCTCATAATACACCTCAGCTGCTGCAGAACCTCATCATACACACCTCATCTACTGCGGAACATCATAATACACCTCAGCTGCTGCAGAACCTCACAATACACCTCAACTGCTAAAGAACCTCACGATACACAATGGTGCTATATAAATAAATAATAATAATAACCTCAGCTGCTGCAGAACCTGATAATATACACCTCAGCTGCTGCAGAACCTCACAATACACCTCAGCTCCTGCAGAACCTGATAATATACACCTCAGCTGCTGCAGAACCTCATTATACACACCTCAGCTGCTGCAGAACCTCATCACACACACCTCATCTACTGCAGAACCTCATAATACACCTCAGCTGCTGTAGAACATCATCATACACACCTCAGCTGCTGCAGAACCTCATAATACACCTCAGCTGCTGCAATACCTCATTATACACACCTCAGCTGCTACAGAACCTCTTAATACACCTCAGCTGCTGCAGAACATCATCATACACACCTCAGCTGCTGCAGAACCTCATAATACACCTCAGCTGCTGCAGAACCTCATTATACACACCTCAGCTGCTACAGAACCTCTTAATACACCTCAGCTGCTGCAGAACCTCATTATACACCTCAGCTGCTGCAGAACCTCACAATACACCTCAGCTGCTGCAGAACCTGATAATATACACCTCAGCTGCTGCAGAACCTCATTATACACACCTCAGCTGCTGCAGAACCTCATCATACACACCTCATCTACTGCGGAACCTCATAATACACCTCAGCTGCTGCAGAACCTCATCATACACCTCAGCTGCTGCCGAACTTAATAATACACACTTCAACTCCTGCAGAACCTTATAAAACTTCTCAGCTGCTGCAGAACCTCATAATGTATCTCAGCTGCTGCTGAACCTCATAAGACACACCTCAGCTGCTGCAGAACATCATCATACACACCTCTCCTGCTGCAGAACCTCATAATGTATCTCAGCTGCTGCAGAACCAAATACACTCTTCAGCTGCTGCAGAACCTGATAATACACACCTCAGCTGCTGCAGAACATCATCATACACACCTCAACTGCTGCAGAACCTCAAAATGTATCTCAGCTGCTGCAGCACATCATCATACACACCTCAGCTGCTGCAGAACCTGATAATACACACCTCAACTTCTGCAGAATCTTATAATGTATCTCAGCTGCTGTAGAACATCATCATACACACCTCAGCTGCTGCAGAACCTCATAATATATCTCAGCTGCTGCAGATCATCATACACACCTCAGCTGCTGCAGAACCTCATAATATACCTCAGCTGCTGCAGAACATCATAATATATCTCAGCTGCTATCGTTGCCTTACATTGACAGAATGGCTTCTATTTCCGCGTTGATCACTGACGTGTGATGTGCAGAGAGCAGTGGCGGCGTGTAACGTATACGGCTTCCAGTGTTGTTTTGCCACAAGAGTAGGGATCTGACAGCCGTGGATGATTTACTCCGACATTGTGACATTTCAGAGGAAACCTACATTTAATATCCGGCTGGGGAAGATGTGACCAGGATGACTAGCCCAAGTGTCCATCCCCAGCAGCTTCTCCCTCCTCTGCTGCCCTACACTGACCGGTGTCCCCTGTGTGCAATTCTGAAAGTTGACGTTGAGATGCCGAATCCTAAATGTCGTAGAGAAAATGTAAAAATTCATAAAGAAATCTCTGGAGAGGAGACAAATCACCGTCACATGGAACATATGAGACTAATTAGATTTGGGGAAGTGAGAAACTGTAACTGGGGAAGTGAGAGAGAGCTGACACTTCAGCCTTTATTGAAGTAAGGACCTCCTGTGGGGACCAGGTAGTTACAACAGGAATCTGTTCTGGGAACCAGCCACCTAGACTGGGATTTAATTGCACAGAGGTGGAGACGTACACTTCCAATGCAAGAGCTTCCTCTGTTCAAAAGGCTTGTCTGAGACGCAGCCACTGGCCAGTGATGAATATTGGGGTTTGCATCGATCTGATAGTTATGGGAGATATATTTTCGGCATTGTGGTAGAGGGACGAACATAACTCACATCACAGTAAGGTCCATTTTACTAAGGAGTACCTCCCTCCGCCAAGCTCTGAGCCATCTCTGTGGCCAGGTTT